>NC_058090.1:2166322-2478886 GCF_014858855.1 Bufo gargarizans | reverse complement strand
GAGCTGACAGATCATCTATACTACACCACACAGGAGAGCTGACAGATCGTCTATACTACACCACACAGAAGAGCTGACATATCCACTATACTACACCACACAGAAGAGCTGACATATCCACTATACTACACCACACAGGAGAGCTGACAGATCCTCTATACTACACCAGCACAGGAGAGCTGACGATCATCTATACTACACCACACAGGAGAGCTGACATATCCTCTATACTACACCACACAGGAGAGCTGACAGATCCTCTATACTACACCACACAGGAGAGCTGACAGATCATCTATACTACACCACACAGGAGAGAGCTGACAGATCATCTATACTACACCACACAGGAGAGCTGACAGATCCTCTATACTACACCACGACAGGAGAGCTGACAGATCATCTATACTACACCACACAGGAGAGCTGACAGATCCTCTATACTACACCACACAGGAGAGCTGACAGATCATCTATACTACACCAGACAGGAGAGCTGACAGATCCTCTATACTACACCACACAGGAGAGCTGACAGATCCTCTATACTACACCACACAGGAGAGCTGACAGATCCTCTATACTACACCACACAGGAGAGCTGACAGATCATCTATACTACACCACACAGGAGAGCTGACATATCCTCTATACTACACCACACAGGAGAGCTGACAGATCATCTATACTACACCACACAGGAGAGCTGACAGATCCTCTGTACTACACCACACAGGAAAGCTGACAGATCCTCTATACTACACCAGACAGGAGAGCTGACAGATCCTCTATACTACACCACACAGGAGAGCTGACAGATCCTCTATACTACACCACACAGGAGAGCTGACAGATCCTCTATACTACACCACACAGGAGAGCTGACAGATCCTCTATACTACACCACACAGGAGAGCTGACAGATCCTCTATACTACACCACACAGGAGAGCTGACAGATCCTCTATATTACACCAGACAGGAGAGCTGACAGATCCTCTATACTACACCACACAGGAGAGCTGACATGTCCACTATACTACACCACACAGGAGAGCTGACATATCCTCTATACTACACCACACAGGAGAGCTGACAGATCCTCTATACTACACCACACAGAAGAGCTGAAATATCCACTATACTACACCACACAGGAGAGCTGACATATCCTCTATACTACACCACACAGGAGAGCTGACATATCCTCTATACTACACCACACAGGAGAGCTGACATATCCTCTATACTACACCACACAGGAGAGCTGACAGATCCTCTATACTACAACACACAGGAGAGCTGACAGATCCTCTATACTACACCACACAGGAGAGCTCACAGATCCTCTATACTACACCACACAGGAGAGCTGACAGATCCTCTATACTACACTACACAGGAGAGCTGACAGATCATCTATACTACACCACACAGGAGAGCTGAAATATCCACTATACTACACCACACAGAAGAGCTGAAATATCCACTATACTACACCACACAGGAGAGCTGACATATCCACTATACTACACCACACAGGAGAGCTGACATATCCACTATACTACACCACACAGGAGAGCTGACAGATCCTCTATACTACACCACACAGGAGAGCTGACATATCCTCTATACTACACCACACAGGAGAGCTTACAGATCCTCTATACTACACCACACAGGAGAGCTGACAGATCCTCTATACTACACCACACAGGAGAGCTGACAGATCCTCTATACTACACCACACAGGAGAGCTGACATATCCTCTATACTGCACCACACAGGAGAGATGACAGATCCTCTATACTACACCACACAGGAGAGCTGACATATCCACTATACTGCACCACACAGGAGAGCTGACAGATCCTCTATACTACACCACACAGGAGAGCTGACAGATCCTCTATACTACACCACACAGGAGAGCTGACATATCCTCTATACTACACCACACAGGAGAGCTGACATATCCTCTATACTACACCACACAGGAGAGCTGACAGATCCTCTATACTACACCACACAGGAGAGCTGACAGATCCTCTATACTACACCACACAGGAGAGCTGACATATCCTCTATACTACACCACACAGGAGAGCTGACAGATCCTCTATACTACACCACACAGGAGAGCTGACAGATCCTCTATACTACACCACACAGGAGAGCTGACATATCATCTATACTACACCACACAGGAGAGCTGACAGATCCTCTATACTACACCACACAGGAGAGCTGACATATCCTCTATACTACACCACACAGGAGAGCTGACAGATCCTCAATACTACACCACACAGGAGAGCTGACAGATCCTCTATACTACACCACACAGAAGAGCTGACAGATCCTCTATACCACACCACTGTCATGGTCTTACCTCCTTGCTGTTCTCCTTCGTTTGACATGTGCTGGCGGCCATCTTGGTTTCTGGGTTTCTTGTAGCCTCCCACCCTGCGGCTCCTCCTTCCCACTGGGAGGAGCTGGATGCCTAGCTCATATATATAGGAGGTCTGTGGCTTCAGTTCCCTGCTTGGTCCTCCTGTGCTCACATGCTTCTAAGACTGCTGCTGCTTCTGGTTCCTGATCCTGGCTTCGTCTGACTACCCTGCTGATTCCTGATCCTGGCTTCGTCTGACTACCCTGTTGGTTCCTGATCCTGGTTTCATCTGACTACCCTTCTGGTTCCTGATCTCTGGTTTCGCAAGTTTAGCCATCCGTTTGGACTTTTGCCTTACAGCTTTATTTTCAATAAAGCCTTCTTATTTCCACTCATCTCTTGTTGTACGTCTGGTTCATGGTTCCTTGACATTAGGACCAAGCCATGAATTCTGACGGTACAGGGCCATCCTCGCTACCTACGCTGGTTGCCAGACTTGATCAGCAGGATCACCTGTTGGGTCGGTTCGCTGTGGCGTTGCAAACCCTGCTTGAACGCACGGCTCATTTAGCTTCCGTTGCCGATGGGTCGGTTGTCGCTCCTGGGCCCGCTCCTACTGCCGCTCCGGTTGTTGCGCCAGAGTCTACCCCGACACCTGTTGCTGCGCCTGCGGTGTTTCGGGGTATGACCGGTTCTGCCCCCCTTCCACAGCGCTTTGGGGGATAGCCAACTCAGTGCCGAGGTTTCCTTAACCAGGTGGGCATTTACTTCGAGTTGCTGCCACATGCCTTTCCTACTGAGAGATCAAAGGTGGGCTTCTTGATCTCGCTGCTCTCGGACAAGGCCTTGGCCTGGGCCAGCCCTTTATGGGAGAACAACAATCCGGTGGTTGCCGGGTTTTCCGGTTTTGTTGCTTCTCTTCGGAAGGTATTCGATGTGCCGGCTCGTGCTGCCTCTGCTGCGAAGCTCCTTATGTCCATCAGACAGGGTTCACGATCCGTAGCTGAATACGCCATTGAGTTTCGTACCCTGGCAGCAGAGGTGGGCTGGAATAATGAGGCTCTGGTCGCTGCTTTCTCTCATGGTCTCTCGGATGCCTTGAAGGATGAGGTTGCAGCTAAGGACCTACCTGTGGAGCTCGAGTCTCTTATTTCTTTCCTGATTTTGATTGACACCAGACTCAGGGAGAGACCTTCCTTTCAGGAGAGCCTGCGGAGGCCTTCTAACAGATTGGCGCCTACGTTTGCTGTCCCACCCGTGCCTCCCTCTCCTCCCACGCCTCCTGGGGATGACTTGTCTGGGGGTGAACCCATGCAGCTGGGGTTTGCTCGCCTGTCCGAGGGGGAGAGGGTACTCCGGAGACGCGAGGGCCGATGCATGTACTGTGGTCTCGGTGGGCATTTTCGGTTGGCATGCCCGAACCGTCCGGGAAAACGCTCGCACCTGAGATCCTGTCGGGGGCAGATCTTGGGTGGAGTCTCCTCGTCCCCGGTTTCCTGTGTTGACTAACTACTGATTACTGTTGTCCTCTCCTGGGTCGGGGGCTCGGTGACGACCCAGGCGTTGGTGGACTCTGGTGCTGGTGGTTTGTTCATTGATAGTGTGTTCGCTGCCGCCAATTCCATTCCTCTGCAGCCTCGAGGTTCCCCACTGGCTCTTGAGGCGATAGACGGCAGACCCCTTCTGCCGCCACACGTGACTCATGAGACCCTTCCAGTGGGGATGGCCATTGGTGCCGTTCACAGAGAGTCGGTCTGTCTCCAGGTTATTTCGTCTCCACACTACTCGGTGGTCTTGGGGTACCCCTGGCTCCAGAAGCATAATCCGACTTTCGATTGGAAATCGGCCGAGATCCTCTCGTGGTCACCGCAGTGTGGGGCTAGTTGCATCCATGGGCCTGTCAAGTTGCTGTGTACTTCCTCGGACTCTCTGTTGCCTCCTGAATACGAGGAGTACTGGGATGTATTCGATAAGGTGCGTGCGGTTGCCCTACCTCCGCACCGCCCATACGATTGTGCCATAGAGTTACAATCTGGTGCCGTTCCTCCTCGTGGCAAAGTCTATCCACTGTCGGTAGCGGAGAATGAGGCCATGGAGGAGTACGTGAGGGAGGCGCTTTCACGCGGACACATTCGCAAATCCTCGTCCCCGGCAGGGGCTGGATTTTTCTTTGTGAAAAAGAAGGACGGTGAGTTGAGGCCTTGCATCGATTACAGGGGTCTCAATCGCATCACGATCAAGAACGCTTACCCGATACCCTTGATTTCCGAGCTGTTCGATCGCCTCAAAGGGGCCACGGTCTTTACCAAACTCGACCTGAGGGCGGCATATAACCTGGTAAGGATCAAGGCGGGCAATGAGTGGAAGACCGCGTTTAACACCAGGACCGGTCATTATGAATCCTTGGTTATGCCCTTTGGGTTGTGCAATGCGCCCGCAGTCTTCCAGGAATTCATCAACGATGTTTTCCGTGACCTGTTGCAGCAGTGTGTGGTGGTCTATTTGGATGACATCTTGGTATATTCTGAATCCATGGAGGCCCACATTCTGGATGTCAGACGAGTGTTGCAACGGTTACGAGAGAACAAGCTGTTCGGTAAGCTTGAGAAATGCGAATTTCACCGATCCCAGGTAACCTTCTTAGGTTACATCATTTCCGCTGAGGGGTTCTCCATGGATCCTGAGAAGGTTTCGGCTGTCTTACAGTGGCCCCAGCCCAGTGGTCTTCGTGCCCTGCAGCGCTTTTTGGGCTTCGCCAATTATTATCGGAAGTTCATCAGGGACTTTTCCATGCTAGCCAAGCCTCTCACGGATCTGACCAGGAAGGGCAGTAATCCCCAGGTCTGGCCGCCCGAGGCCATCCGAGCTTTTGAGGCTCTAAAGTCCGCCTTTGTGTCGGCTCCGATTCTGTCGCATCCCAACCCTGGGTTGCCGTTTGTCCTCGAGGTGGACGCGTCTGAGACGGGAGTAGGCGCCCTCCTGTCTCAGCGTAGAACACCAGAGGGTCCTCTGCTTCCTTGTGGGTTTTACTCCCGGAAACTGTCTTCCGCGGAGTGCAACTATCAGATTGGTGACAGGGAGTTATTGGCCATCGTGCAGGCCCTTAAAGAATGGAGGCACTTGCTCGAGGGCTCGGTGGTTCCGGTTCTCATCCTGACGGACCACAAGAATCTGACCTACCTCTCTGAGGCCAAGAGATTGACACCACGTCAGGCCAGATGGGCTCTGTTCTTGTCACGTTTTAATTACGTGGTCTCCTACCTACCCGGTTCCAAGAACATCAGAGCGGATGCCTTATCACGGCAGTACTCCGAGCTGTCCGGGGAGGAGTCGATTCCGACTTCGGTCATACCTCCGAATCAGATCCTGGCCGCCATTCGCACCAGCCTGACCTCTCCCCTGGGTGAGCAGATTTTGGCGGCTCAATCTGGTGCTCCCTCTGGGAGACCCAACGGCAGGTGTTTTGTGCCTGAGGAGTTGCGCACTCGGTTGTTGCGAACCTACCATAACTCCAAGGCCGCGGGGCATCCTGGAAAGAATCAGCTGTCCTGGGCTGTTTCACGTCTGTTCTGGTGGCCTTCTCTACGTTCCGACATCGCCGCATATGTAGCGGCATGCTCCGTTTGTGCCCAGAGTAAGTCCCCTCGGCACCTTCCGTTGGGCCTTTTGCAACCCATAGCCACCGGGGAGCGTCCATGGTCACACCTGGGGATGGATTTCATTGTGGACCTCCCTGCATCCCGAGGCCATGCGGTCATTCTCATGATAGTGGATCGGTTTTCCAAAATGTGCCACTGTGTACCTCTCAAGAAGTTACCCTCTGCACAAGAGTTGGCCTCGATTTTTGCCAGGGAGGTCTTCCGGTTGCACGGTTTGCCCAAGGAGATTGTGTCGGATCGGGGGAGTCAGTTTGTGTCCAGGTTCTGGCGCGCCTTTTGCTCCCAGTTGGGGATTCATCTCTCTTTCTCATCGGCCTACCACCCTCAGTCCAATGGGGCCGCAGAACGATCCAATCAGGCCTTGGAGCAATTCCTTCGTTGCTATGTCTCCGATCACCAAGACAATTGGGTTGACCTCCTGCCTTGGGCTGAGTTTGCCAGGAACACGGCGGTGAACTCTTCCTCTGGGACGTCTCCCTTCATGGCCAATTATGGGTTCCAACCTGCCGTGTTACCGGAGGTATTCTCTCCCCAGGATATTCCGGCTGTGGAGGATCACCTTTCCGTCCTACGTGCTTCTTGGGTACAGATCCAGAGGTCCCTTGAGGTCTCTGCGCAGCGCCAGAGACTCCAGGCTGATCGCAGACGTGCGCCCGCTCCTTCCTACCAGGTCGGAGACCGCGTATGGTTGTCCACCCGCAACCTCAACCTTCGAGTGCCCACTCCCAAGCTGGCGCCTCGCTTTGTTGGTCCCTTCTGAGTGCTTCGCAGGGTAAACCCGGTAGCCTATGCCCTTGCGCTTCCTCCTGGCATGCGGATCTCCAACGTGTTTCATGTCTCCCTCTTGAAGCCACTGGTGTGTAATCGTTTCACTTCCTCGATTCCTCGGCCTCGTCCGGTCCAAGTGGGCAATCGTGAGGAGTATGAGGTGAGCAATATCCTGGACTCACGCCTGGTCCGCGGCCGGGTGCAGTTTTTGGTCCATTGGCGTGGTTATGGTCCAGAGGAGCGTTACTGGGTTCCCTCCGCAGATGTCCATGCTCCTGCCTTGCTCCGAGCCTTCCACGCACGCTTCCCTCAGAAACCGTTCCTTACTCCGCGGAGGAGGGGCCCTTGAGGGGGAGGTACTGTCATGGTCTTACCTCCTTGCTGTTCTCCTTCGTTTGACATGTGCTGGCGGCCATCTTGGTTTCTGGGTTTCTTGTAGCCTCCCACCCTGCGGCTCCTCCTTCCCACTGGGAGGAGCTGGATGCCTAGCTCATATATATAGGAGGTCTGTGGCTTCAGTTCCCTGCTTGGTCCTCCTGTGCTCACATGCTTCTAAGACTGCTGCTGCTTCTGGTTCCTGATCCTGGCTTCGTCTGACTACCCTGCTGATTCCTGATCCTGGCTTCGTCTGACTACCCTGTTGGTTCCTGATCCTGGCTTCATCTGACTACCCTTCTGGTTCCTGATCTCTGGTTTCGCAAGACCCTGCTTCGGTTTAGCCATCCGTTTGGACTTTTGCCTTACAGCTTTATTTTCAATAAAGCCTTCTTATTTCCACTCATCTCTAGTTGTACGTCTGGTTCATGGTTCCTTGACAACCACACAGGAGAGCTGACAGATCTTCTGTAATACGCCACACTGGAAATATGATAGATCATCTATACTACACTACACAGGAGAGCTGACATATCCTCTGTACTACACCACACAGGAGAGCTGACATATCCTCTATACTACACCACACAGGAGAGCTGACAGATCCTCTATACTACACCACACAGGAGAGCTGACATATCCTCTATACTACACCACACAGGAGAGCTGACATATTCTCTATACTACACCACACAGGAGAGCTGACATATCCTCTATACTACACCACACAGGAGAGCTGACAGATCCTCTATACTACACCACACAGGAGAGCTGACATATCCTCTATACTACACCACACAGGAGAGCTGACAGATCCTCTATACTACACCACACAGGAGAGCTGACAGATCCTCTATACTACACCACACAGGAGAGCTGACATATCCTCTATACTACACCACACAGGAGAGCTGACAGATCCTCTATACTACACCACACAGGAGAGCTGACATATCCTCTATACTACACCACACAGGAGAGCTGACATATCCTCTATACTACACCACACAGGAGAGCTGACAGATCCTCTATACTACACCACACAGGAAAGCTGACAGATCCTCTATACTACACCACACAGAAGAGCTGACAGATCCACTATACTACACCACACAGGAGAGCTGACAGATCCTCTATATTACACCACACAGGAGAGCTGACAGATCCTCTATACTACACCACACAGGAGAGCTGACAGATCCTATATACTACACCACACAGGAGAGCTGACAGATCCTCTATACTACACCACACAGAAGAGCTGACATATCCTCTGTACTACACCACACAGGAGAGCTGACATATCCTCTATACTACACCACACAGGAGAGCTGACAGATCCTCTATACTACACCACACAGGGGAGCTGACAGATCCTCTATACTACACCACACAGGAGAGCTGACAGATCCTCTATACTACACCACACAGGAGAGCTGACATATCCTCTATACTACACCACACAGGAGAGCTGACAGATCCTCAATACTACACCACACAGGAGAGCTGACAGATCCTCAATACTACACCACACAGGAGAGCTGACAGATCCTCTATACTACACCACACAGGAGAGCTGACAGATCTTCTGTATTACGCCACACTGGAAATATGATAGCTCCTTTGTACTACACTGCTGAAGCTTTTTAAACAATAATATTTTAAATTCTATGCATCTTTTGTTTTTTAGACCAGGATTAATGCTTATCAGAAACCCAGCCAGTATTGTCCATCATCATCCTCATCTTCTTCATGCACATTCTCTACAGTTGTCTCCTCTGAACCTCAGTAAGTTTCACTACCATAGCAGTTTTACCATTCACAGGCAGTATGTTATTCTAGACAGATCATCATGCACACCTCTAAAGACCAGCGACCATGCCCATGAGTCTCTCCCTGACTAAGTCTTACATTTGTCGATTTCTGTCCCTTTGCTTGGCTTCTTTAGGGTACTTTCACACTAGAGTTTTTCTTTTCCGGCGCTGAGTTCCGTCAAAAGGGCTCAATGCCGGAAAAGAACTGCTCAGGTATATCCCCATGCATTTGTAATGGAGAGTAATCCGTTCAGGATGCATAAGGATGTCTTCCGTTCAGTCATTTTGACTGATCAGGCAAAAGAGAAAACCGTAGCATGCTACGGTTTTCTCTTTTGGCAGTTCCGACGACGGAACTGCCTGCCGGATCACACTACCGCAAGTGTGAAAGTAGCCTTAAATTGTAGATGTACTTTAAAAAAAGTTTTAATGTCATAGTGATAAAGGTCTTGGTTGATGAGGGACCGAGTACCGAGACACCCACAGACCACTAAAGCAAGAAGACAAAAACAGTCACACAGAGCACTGTTTCTCTGCTGAAGACAGGCTCAGTTAAAAGATAATATAATACCTACCCAGGAACAATTATTGTTATATGAATGGTGTCAAAATGATTGCTTCTGGTGTCCATGATTCATAATGGAGAAGAGCATTCCTATGGCAGGAAATATCTATTCATAAATGCAACCCTGTACCAAAAAATAATGTAACCTTTGTTGGGTTTGGGTCAGATGTGTCCTGTGTGTGGCCAACTTTAGTTGTACCACCTTCATAAATGCCCTTTGGTCTTCTGCTTCACAGGCTGGAACCAAATAACTGTTGTGTTCATCCAAAAGAATCTCCATTTAGTTCAATCCCTGTTCACTTAGCACCAGAAGCGCTGAGTCTGTTGAGAGGTGCTAGGGTACTGGCCCGCAGAGGTACCGATGGACTTTACTACATGGGTCACGTTGCCCGGGAGGTAGAGGTAAGTAGCAATGGTGAGAAAGAAGCTTTGCAGTCACACCCTATGTCGTGAAGAGTCTGCAGAATTCCCATCCTCTCTCTACTAAGCCAGATTGTGTCTTGCGTCATTATTACTTTAGGGCTCCAGTGACCGGTTCCTTGTGGAGTTTGAGAAATGCCAATCATTGAAAGGCAAAAGTCAGTTTCGTATGCAAGAAACACCAGTTTGTGATATCATCCACTATGAAGATGCAAGATGGAGACCGCTGGTTCCAGGAGACCATGTTCTAGCACCAGTAGATGCCAAAATGGAGCAGTATGGACCTGGTACTGTTCTCCAAGGAACAGAAACCCGAGCCCGTGGTTTAGGTATTATCATGTCAGAAAATATCATGATCATCTTGCATTTGGGGACTAATAATACTAGTTATTGAACATAATCTTCAAAATACATTGAAGGTGCTTTCTGGGAATACAATGATCTATATTCAGGATAGGTCATCAATATCTGATAAGTATGGTAAGGTAAGGGCCCAGCACCTGGCATCCTTACTGAGCAACTGTTTTGAAGAGGCCTCTATGCCCCAGTGAGAACTGGGGCTTTCTCTTGCCATATCACATAGAGTGTTGTACATTGTACAGTGGATGTGCATGGTATTGCAGTCCAGGCCCATTCTCTTGAATGGGACTGAGCTGCACATAGGCCATGTGGCCTATGAATGTAATGTGACTGGCCTAGGAAGAAGCTACAGTGCGCACTGGAGTGCCGCAGGCTCTTCAAAAAGCTGTTCAGCAAGGGTGCCAGGAGTTGGACAACCTGCAATCAGATATTGATGACCTACCCTCAGGATAGCTTGTCAATATTCCACTCTCGGAAAACCCCTTTAAAGTGAATGCTCACCTTTGAACACAGATCTAGATTAACAGTTGTTACTTATGCTGAACATGAGTTACAGCCTGTATTGTATTACAAAGCCGCATTCAAAATCCTGCTGGTTGTTTCTAGAAACTCTCAACAAGCTCCTTGATATACACAACCCTAAAAGCTTAGATGGCTTCCCGTATATATTGCCGTAACAGGTGACTGTACAGACATGATGTGAAGACTTCACTTCCCTGAATGCAAATCAACAGAATAAGCCTTTGGGTTAGCAAACATGCTTGGAGAATTCAGCTACGAAGCCTGCAGAATTGTGAATGGGATAATTACTGTATGTACACATGACTCCAGCAGCAGAATAGTGAGTGCAGCTCTGGGGTATAATACAGGATGTAACTCAGGATCAGTACAGGATAAGTAATGTATGTATGCAGAATAGTGAGTGCAGCTTTGGAGTATAATACAGGATGTAACTCAGGATCAGTACAGGATAAGTAATGTATGTATGCAGAATAGTGAGTGCAGCTCTGGAGTATAATACAGGATGTAACTCAGGATCAGTATAGGATAATAATGTATGTACACAGTGACTCCACAGCAGAATAGTGAGTGTAGCTCTGGAGTATAATACAGGTTGTAACTCAGGATTAGTACAGGATAAGTAACATAATATATGTACATAGTGACTTTACCAGCAGAATAGCGAGTGCTGCTCTGGAGTATATTTCAGGCTGTAACTCTGTAATGCCATATACAGTAAACTCCTAGTATTAACAATTTTCTTTACTAGTCATCCCATTTATTACATCATCTTTCTTAGTATCACAGTGCTTGTATTGAAGTAACCTTAAACCAAAAAACACAACACCTCTCTGGTTCTACTTGAAAAATCCTAAATATTCCCGCAAAATCTGACATCAATACTTGGAACTACTGCCTTTTTTTATCACAGAGATGGGCATACTATACATTTTTGAGGAAGCTCAACTAGCAAGATGAAAATGTTGGCTTCTACATATATTTGTAATCATAAGGGTCCATTCACACGTCCTGTTTTTTTTCATCCTGAAAAACGGTCCGTTTTTTGCGGATCCGTTGTTCCTGAAAATGTTTCCGTATGTCATCCGTATGTCATCCGTTTTTTGCGGATCCGCAAAAAACGGAAACATGTATACATTTCAATAATCAAAAAAAGTTGTTTGGATTTCTTTGAAAAAAAATTGAAAAAAAAAAAAATAATAATAATTTGTTATGTGTTTCCAGGAACGGAATCCGCAAAAAACGGATGACATACGGAATGACATCCGAATGTCATCCGTTTTTTGCGGATCCATTGACTTTGTATTGTACCAGGATCCGATTTTTCAGGACAAGAATAGGACATGTTTTATATTTAAACGGACATGCGGAACGGAACAACGGAAACGGACAGCACACATTGTGCTGTCCGATTTTTTCCAGGACCCATTGAAAATGAATGGGTCCAGATCTGGTCCTGATCTGTTCCTGAAAAAACGGAACAGATCAGGAAAGAAAAAACGGACGTGTGAATGGACCCTTATCCTCAGGCATTGCATAGCATTACCTCGCCCATCCTCACCAGATGACAATTTCAGAAACTGTAATCAACATTTAGGAGAAGCTTAGTACACTATGGGGGTCCACAATTTGGGCACCGCAGTGGTTCCATACCTTGTCGGTGCACCTCTGCATGCTGGCCTTCTGATCTGGTTTCCAAGATCTAGACTGTGTGGTGCAGGCTTTGAATGTCATCTGATCTGCTTGGCTACAACTTTATATTAATGAAAAATATTCATCCTCATACTTTGCTAATCAGTACGTGAAATGTTGTTATCTCTTCCATATCAGCTTTTGACAGCACAGGAGTCCTAGTGACTTTCTGGAATGGGAGGACTAAGCAAGTTTCTCCTGGACTGGCCATATTGATCCCTCAGATTTTGAGTGACCGTATTACCTTGGAGCTCTATATTCCTCCTGAAACCCATAAGAAGCTGATAGAATCCTGCACCAGTTTCCCCTTTATGGGCACTAGCAACAAACATCAAGATTATCAGACAGAAGAGAAATATGGTGGCCCGGAATCTCATATGTGTCTATATTGTGGACCTAATACTGGTGTTTGCCAAAAATGTCATGTGCCTGAGGAGCTATGGGTTGCCCTCAGGAATTCACTTAACCACATCAGTCAAATCACATCGACTAAAGAAAAATCTTTCAAAAAGGTGGACAAAGCTTCTAGAAAAGATTTCCAATTAGATCCTGTCAAGGAGAAGTCGAAACCTCAGAAGAGGAGCATACAGGACCATGGAATCCACCAGATAAGTAGACATGTATGTTAGGTTGTATTGCAATTCATTTGATAAAATATATCCTAAAAAAGTTCTTCCAAACGCTAGTGGATATAGCCAGAGATGCTAGGTAATTGGTGTAGGGCGTACCGTATGGTGTGGGGCGTCTTATAGGGATGAATGTCCATAAACAGGGGCTGAATACCAGTGGGATATCCTCACTGACACTTATTGGATCAATGTAATTCATGGAGTCATTCTTTGTCATTTTCACATGTGAGGACCCATGGGCTAACCTGGAGAAGGTGGAAGGTGAGGGAGTTTCCTGGTACTTGAAAACTTTCCTGAGCATTTTAGGAGAAGACATTCTCCCACCTCCAGAAGAAGACCACTGTATAGTGATTTATTCAACTAATAGCCTGTTCTTAGGATAGGCAGTGAGAGTATGTTAGGTGGGGGTCTGAGCATGATATTCCCACTGATTAGCATAGTGGAATAGTATCTGCACAACTTAAAAAATGTGTGATGTGATGCATGTAGAAAGTATTATCGAGGAAAGGAGGAGAATTTAACGTTGTCATTTACTGGAGACCAGTAGCAGGAGTTGTTTGGGATTTGGATATTGATGTCCTGACCTCAGGATATATCATCATTATCTGATCAGTTGGGATCCAACTCCCGGTACCGCCACCAATCATCTATTTCTAGAGGCCAAGGCACTCCAGTAAGCGCTGTGGCCTCATCTTAGGCCAGTGATGTCACATTCATAATGGCCTGAGATGCAATACTGAGGACAGCCACCATACAATGAGTATAGGTCATCAATAGTGATGAGCAAAGCGAGCTTCGGATGCTACATCCAAAGTTGCTTCATTCAAAACTTTGTATTAATACTGTATGGAGATCTGTCTCTGTACAGTATTAAATTGAATGGGCTCCGATGAGCTGAAGTCAGTTATTCGCAAAGTTATTCGTTGAATAACTTTGGTAATTGATTTTTAAAGTGGAAAACCACTTTAAAACTTGGAACCAAACTCAGATAACTCAGTAACTTGGAACGTAACTTTGATGACTAATATAACACCCTCTAGCATTGCCATATTGTAAAATAGGCTTTTTATGTTAACTCCTTCTAGATGTTATTTTTTTCATTTGCTGCTAGTGTATTTAGAAACCCTCATTTAACAATTCCCCCAGATCCCCCAACTGAGCTTACAGGGATCAAACTGTTACTCTTTTACACTGGATGTAGTGTTACATAGGTTGACAAAAGGACATACTTTATGTACATCAAATTTTTGATGGACATTGAGTTTGGGAATCTAAACTATTCTACAAAACTTAAAGGGCTTCTGTCATCCCACTAAAGTATTTTTTTTTTTTGGGCTACTTATAATCCCTATACTGCGATATCTCAATCTATAATGCTATTACTCATTTTGGTTCAGTAGTTAATTCAAAAAACAGACTTTTATAATATGCAAATTACCTGTCTACCAGCAAGTAGGGCGGTTACTTGCTGGTAGCAGCCGCATCCTCCTTTCATAAAGACGCCCCCTCCTCATGTTGATTGACAGGGCCAGCGAACGCGCTCGTCCTCTGCTGGCCCTGTCTGCATTCAAAATCTGGCACCTGCGCCGTACCTGTCTTCAGTCGGCGCAGGCGCACTGAGAGGAGGACGCTCGCCCGGCCGCTCCTTCCTCAGTGCACCTACGCCGGGTGTAAATGTGATGTCATCGGCGCAGGCGCATTGAGGATGGAGCGACCGAGCGAGCGTCCTCCTCTCAGTGCGCCTGCGCCAACTGAAGACAGGTACGGCGCAGGCGCCAGATTTTGAATGCAGACAGGGCCAGCAGAGGACGAGCGCGTTCACTGGCCCTGTCAATCAACATGAGGAGGGGGCGTCTTTATGAAAGGAGGATGCGGCTGCTACCAGCAAGTAACCGCCCTACTTGCTGGTAGATAGGTAATTTGCATATTATAAAAGTCAGTTTTTTGAATTAACTACTATACCAAAATGAGTAATAGCATTATAGATTGATATATCGCAGTATAGGGATTATAAGTAGCCCAAAAAAAAATATAAGACTTTAGTGGGGTGACAGAAGCCCTTTAATACAAATAGAAGGTAGCAGATCTAGTTTGGTTGTGACTAACACAACTTATCTCCTTGACCCTGTTTCAGAAGGAACCTCTCGTCTATAGTAAAGACACACAGACTGAAACACTCAACACTCCGGAAACATCTTATAACAAAATAAGCAATGGTAAGAGATTCTGTACTACCTTTAGACATGTCATTGGCAAGTGTCAGAAGATAAGATTGGTCTAGATTTGTCAGTCCAAAAACAAAAAGTTCATGTTGTCAGCTTCCAGTGTGATATGGGGGTTTTCCAAACACAAGACTCAAGGACATTGGGAAGTAGAACCACAGACATTAATGGATATTGCAGTCTCTCCAGCCAATATGTATGCCATGTGCACATTACCAAAATCAGTGTAGAAGAAGTAAGAGGACCAGGACTTGCAAATCCCAACGCATAGCTGGCTTTATTCTCCACATGTGCAGTCTTAGGCTATATGGCTCCACGTGAGAACTGTGTTTTAGCGTCTTCTCCCCACTTCCCGCCCTGGATAAAGATAAAACAACCAAAGAAACCCCAACAATTGAACATGTGTACCTCAATAGCACCACTAATAAATTGGACCTATCACAAAAAAAGCCTTTGGTATAAATACTTAAATAAATACCTATAAAACAATACCAGACTGCTTGCAAATCAATACAAACTTTTTTTTTACAAGATTAAATACATGGTTTAAAAGATATCAGTGCAGGTAAAGGCGACATCAACTGGAGGAAGACACAGCAGATACAAAGTTCAAAATTGTCCACATACTTGTACAGAAACAATAAAGTAAAGTGCATAAATGTATCAAACACATATAAAGGACAAAGAACAATTACCTATGCTGTGTCTCCACCAGGATGGTGCCAGCCCCGACGCGCTTTTCAGTGAACCTTCGCGACCCCCAGACGAAGGTTCTCCGAAACGCATGTCGGGGCTGGCGCCTGGTGGAGGCACAGCATAGGTAATTGTTCTTTGTCCTTTATATGTGTTTGATACATTTATGCACTTGCACTTTACTTTATTGTTTCTGTATACAAGTATGTGGACAATTTTGAACTTTGTATCTGCTGTGTCTTCCTCCAGTTGATGTCGCCTTTCCCTGCACTGATGTCTTTTAAACCATGTATTTAATCTTGTAATAAAGTTTGTATTGATTTGCAAGCAGTCTGGTATTGTTTTATAAGTATTTATCCGGATAAAGAAAAGTATTTCAGTGTCCTCTTTCAAACAATGGGGGGGAATGTATTGACTAGCAGTAATCTGAACACCACAGTTATAAGAGCATGTCTCTTGATAATTGTGGTACATCTTGGTCATTCCATGTCGCAGAACTGAAATCTAGGTTTCGGGCATTACTTGCTCCAGAAAATTGACAGAAGAAATGGTAAATGTGTCAGGTTGCTTACGGGGCGTAAGTGTGACCTAATTAATTACACCGGTGGTACCCCCTCCTGATTGTACCCACAAGCATGGCAGAGAAAGGGGCAGGGGGCTTGATAAATCAACTTTGTTGAGATCCATCCAGTTCTGGGAGAATTTGGGTAAATGATGAGGATAGCTTCCTTTGGTGCTGTATAGGGGGGGGGGGGCATTGGGAATCTGCTTTCTACTGCACACTGGGCATTAGAAATTTCTCAAAGCTAGAAGTTTGTGGCAGGTTGGGATTGCCGATGGGAAGTCCGTGGAGTCAGATCTACAGCACCAGCGTGAGGCCAGGAGAGAAACAGCTAAAGTGAAGTTATGTGAGCTG
Source organism: Bufo gargarizans (assembly GCF_014858855.1). Classification (NCBI taxonomy): domain Eukaryota; kingdom Metazoa; phylum Chordata; class Amphibia; order Anura; family Bufonidae; genus Bufo; species Bufo gargarizans. The sequence continues at coordinate 2,461,863 of NC_058090.1, read as the reverse complement.
TAGAGCAGACAGTGCACCCTTTACTTGGCAAGCATAGCACACCTTCTGCCAGCACACGGGTCGCACACCTCTGTCTGGAAGTCCTGGTGCTCTTATTTCTTCTACTGTGAAGTGGATGTGTTGTGGTAAAATTCCACTCCTTTAAAAAGGTGCTCTGAATTTTGTTAGAAGGGGCCACTTTTAGATTTATTTCCAGATCCACTTTAAAGTGTAACTGTTTTCTTCATTTAAAGAGTCTTTTATGAAAGCAGTAACTAAGAATTATTAAGGAGAGTCTGTCATTAAAGATGTCTGCCAGATAGGTAGTGTGATGGACAGTGATAGTTAGGCCGCGTCCATAGTCAGAGACTGGGACAGTGACAAGAGCCGCCTGGGGGCCTCTGGGTGTTACACGCAGGAGTCTTCTGAAAACTGATTCTTCTTAGCAACATTTTTACAGCTTCGCTAAGAAGACTCTTTACATCCTATTTTCTAGTAGTAAGAAACATCTTTCCCTAATAAAGTATATTACAAAATGTTTAACATACTCTTTAAGCCCCCAATACGCCCCTGATCACAGGGTGTCAGCTGTTAGGGTCCCAAGATAAGTGTTCAGTGTTCCTGCAGCGGCACCACAGGAGAATTAATTTATTACATGTGCCCAATATAATCAATGGGTCGTCCATGTAATGCATAGATATGCTGGATCCCACATGCTACTTTATGTAGGCATCAAATTAGAGAAAACTCTCTATGAACTGAAGAATGCCCTTATAGGGTGAAAATGTGAAATACTGTCTTATTTAGTAGATAAATGTGTTGATTCTTATTCTTATTATCTCACTTAAGGTGATACACTGGGATCATCTTATAAACCCTCAACTTCAAGTCTCAGAAACAGGACTCATCTCCAAGAAACTTTGCAGCGCATTGAAAAGGCAATGAAAGAAGATCGCAAGGCGATGGAGTCTGTAATTCTTGAACGGAGGCCACGCTCTGTTCCTCTGAAACTAGTAAGTAAAAGTCATAGATGCGACAAATGCATCTACAGAAATTGGTTCTATCATCAACTCTCAGCCCCAACACCCTCATTTGCTCCAGAAGATGGCAAGATTCTGACTTATTAGGATGGAAGATTCCTTTCGGCTTCCAACGACCCCCTTCATTACCCAACTAAATAATACTCAGAGACTTACTTCTTGGTGTAAGGCCGTCGCAGCCTTTTTATTAATAAAATAAATTACAACAGTATAAAACCTCTTTAATATAAGGCAGTAAACACACATAATAAAGTGCAATAACATTATAACCCAACATAAGCCAACCTACCCATTATTATAACCTCCCGTATTTTGGAAGGATCCTAGAAGGCAACCCAAGCAAGCTACATACTTCAATCACAACCTCCACTTGTATTGCAACTAGGGATGAGCGAATCGACTTCGGATGAAACATCCAAAATCGATTTGCGTAAAACTTTGTTCTAATACTGTACGGAGCAGGAACTCCACTTGGAACCAAACCCGAGTTCGGGAAATGTTTTTTTACAGTACAAATTAATTTATGAAGGGACTTTGCGAGGCAATAACTTCGGCTCATCAGAGCCAAAACGTTCTAATACTGTACGAAGCTCCTGCCAATTTATCCTCCGGCAATCTACATTTAATGGCAACACTGTCTATCACTATCCCCAAAAACTTAACCGACGTTGCTGGCCCCCTCGGTCTTCCCTGGGGCCAAAGGAACCCCGAACTTCGCTGCCACCCGTTCCATTGTATGCAGCAAAACCGAACATACTCGAGACCCCGCTGGCTCCAGAAACAAAAAATCATCAAGGTAATGCAGCACCGAGGTCCAACTGGCCTCCTGTTTCACTACCCATTTAATAACAGAGCTAAACGTCTCAAACAAAGAACCCGAAATCATACAACCCATCGCCAAACAACAATCTACGTAAAATTGACCTTCTCATTTAAAACCCAAGAAATGGAAACTGTCTGGATGAATTGGCAATAGAAGAAACGCTGCCTCGATATTAGTTTTTGCCAACAGAGCCCCGTATCCAAAACGACGAATCCACCTAATTGTCGCATCAAATGACGTATACGAAACGGAACATAATGCTCATCTATGCCATCATTGAACTGAACTCCCCACCGTAAACGAAAGGCGATGAATGAGCTGAAATTTATTCGGCTCCTTCTTTGGCACCAACCCCAATGGCGAAACCCTCAAACCTGGCAAAGGACACTCCTGAAACGGGCCCACAACCCGTCCTGCCTGTACTGCTTTAACAATCTTCTCCGAAACGACCTCCGGCCGTTGTAACTCAGAAATCAAATTAGGACCAACAACCCCAGAGCCTTCCAAATTACAAGAAATCTTAAAACCATCCCTAAAACCGACTAACAATAACTCCGCCGCCTCCCTTTTTGGATACCTCCTTAGAAACCGCTCCATCTCGTCCACCCTCACTGGTCACCCCCCTTCTGCGAAGCCTCGTGTCCCTTCCCCTTTCCCCGCTTAAAACAACTTGACAAGCTGTGGGTGCCACCACAGCCGAAGCACTCATGCTTGTATTGGCAGGCAGAAAGGAACTTACAGTACCCTTTGTTGAATTGCCAACAACAGCCCTTTCTGCTCCCACTACCTGATTCCGTTGCCGAGGGACCCCCGACCACCCAACGAAAGGACTGAGCCCCCCCTCTTGATGCCGCCATTAAACGCGTCAATAGACTAATCTCTTTGTGGTCCCACCTAATACTAAGCCTAACCGCCTTTCTCTGCCGAAACTGTTCATCATACCTAAGCCAAGAAACCCCCCCATACACCCGATACGCCTCCCCGATGGCGTCTATATAACAAAATAAAGCCGAACAGTGCTCTGGCGCCTTCTTCCCTACCACACTTGCTAAAATAGCGAACGCCTACAACCAATTCATAAAAGTGTGTGGAATCAGCCGATACCGCAGCTTCTCCTCTTCCTCCTTTTTTTTTTTTTTAAATCAAATCATTTTTATTGATCACTTATAGTGAACATTTTCTGTAATCAGTCCACATTACACTATATTACAAAACACAGTAATGTAAAATATCATAGTACAACTACAAGTGTCAGAACAATGCAACAATGGACAACGTATATAATCCAGTATAATTGCATTGGTTTACATACTACTTTTGCAAAACCAGACATAGTACAAAAATGTTTCAAAAGGCACAAACCCAAATCAAAAGTATGAGACAACCACTCATTCCACAATTTCTCAAACTTCTGAGGACAGCCTCTCTTAACAAACACACATTTTTCCATGACCAGCATATCATTCACCTTTCTCACAAACTCCTCTATTGTTGGCGGACTCCCCTGGATCCACCTCTGCGCCACCAATTTTCTGGCCACATACAGCAGCCTTCCCACCGCCACCTTGAGCAATTCATTCCCTCTGATTTCTGACACATACCCCAACACACAGACTTTAGGGTCCATTTGCAGACATAGCGCCAAGTTGCGATTAATCATAATCCGCACCTCATCCCAATATCGACCTATCACAGGACACGACCAGAGCATGTGTACCAGATCCGCTCCTTCCTCCATGCACTTCGGACACTTATCATCATACCTAACCCCGATTTTTTTTTTTTTAAATACCGGTGTTTTATATACCTTGTGAATGATGAAAAGCTGTGACAACTTAGCCTGCTCGCTCAAAGACACTCTGGGAACTGCCTCTAAAATGTCTTCCCACTGATCCTTAGACACGGCGCCCACCTATTCCTCCTTTTTACTCTCATCCAGCTTAACCCTATCGAAATGAAACTTCTCTAACGGAAGCAACAAAAATATCTCAACATATTCGTCCTTCCAAATCTTCTCCTTAACCTCTGGCTTCAAGTGAGCCCCTAAAGGGCCCTCAAAGCAGACATACACTTCTCCCCTTTATGCATCAGCAAGCATAACATCTTCCCCAGCTGTCCATTTTCCGAACCTGGGGGGTCACCTCTGGGCTCAAACGCTCAGGAGGGATGGACCTCCTGGCACATGTCCTGCTATCAGGGATTACTGCCTGGAAGGTCCTCTGCAACCATTCTGACCCATGCTGTTTAGCTGCCACCCTAACTGCTGCCATTAACTGCTCCAAGGATGCCATGCTGCACAATTCTCAAGGTACCAACTGCACTGAAAAGACCCCCCCCCCCACTAGTTTATGTATAGCCCACCAAACCCCTTAAAGGGGTTGTCCAGGTTCAGAGCTGAACCTGGACAGCCCTCCATTTTCACCCCAGCAGCCCCCCTGACATGAGCATCGGAGCAGTTCATGCTCCGATGCTCTCCTTTGCCCTGCGCTAAATCGCGCAGGGCAAAGGCATTTTGAACCTGGACAACCCTTTTAACTGAGTCAATTCCCTTACAACCAATCAGACACCTAACCTTAACTTAAACCACATTAACCCTTTCCTGCCTTCTAACTTCCCCCTTGAGTCAAGCCGCACTTCGCTATGGCTGCAACCCCACTCCATTGCTCTACTTCTTCGCTTCCTTTCCACTGGTATCCTTGTGTTTCTTTGTATGCGATGATGTGTGCCATAGTCACATCCCATGTGATTTTTGAGGCCAGTAAGTGGCTAAGAAGTTCACTGTACCCGATCACAATGAACCTTTTAAAGAAGTTAAACACTTTCTGTTTCAGAAATTGCATAAATTGTATGTAATGGCATATTATAACTTTACAATTCCTTGTGGCATGGACACTGAAACTCTCCTGCTGCCCATGGGCCCCCTGCGTAAATAGTGGACCTGGTGGCCACCACGCCCACAGCTTCTCAACTGTTATGTAATTTACCCATCAGATTTCCTTCCCGGTTGCCTCCTCTTCTGCTGTGCTGCTAAAAGCATTCATGTGCAGATACATGCATCATAAGCTAGCTCCTGTAACTGCGCGTGTGCTGAATTCTGTGCCCTCTTCTGTAGTGCTGCTGAAAAAGTCCACTACATGTGCAGATATAGGCAGTATAATTTCCTTTATTGTATACTGTATATATTTTTATTTAATTTATTTGTATGAATTTACAAATTAATTTAATAATGTAATTTAATTAATGCATAATTAAAGGTGAACATACCCTTTACTAATTACTAGAGAAAATACTTACTAGTGACTACCTGATTCATTCTTTGCCATTTCTACAAGCACAAGAAGCACAGATCTGCACTTGAATGCAATGAACCTGCAAACAGCAGCATCAATCTAAGCTTCCTGGATCCCTGTGTTTATTCTTTATTGGACAGTAGTTAATTGAATCTAAATAAGGGAGTTTCCTGTTAAAGGAGTTGTTCATCTGTATGACCTTTTGTACAGACCCCACAGTGTGGTCAGACCTGTGGTGGTAATAACACTTACCTGATCTCCGCCACTGGGTTTCGGCTCCATTGCTGCCCCGGCAGCTCTTCCAGGCCTGGTGCCCTGGTTTGATGTGGGGCACATAACCACTGCAAGTCTGCATCCAACTACTGGTCTCAGCATTGACATGTCACCCATGCAGCACGTGACTTATGGGTGACACTTAACTGCTGCATCAAGTCAATAGCTGCAGTAGTCACATGCCCTACATCAAACTGGATGTTGACGTGGGGAGACCCCCGACCTGCACTGCTGATGGAGCCGGGACCCAGCAGCGGGGATCAGGTAAGTAGGATTACCACTGCAGGTCTGGCTACACTGTAGGGTCTGTACAAAAGGTCAAAAAGGTGACAACCCCATTAAGGTTAATCTCTACCCTTTCAATCAGAGCACTGAATATGTTTCATCTCAACAGAATTATGAAGCTAAAGTCAGGAAGACTCAGGAGCTGAGAGAACAAAAGGAACTGGTAACAGCAGAACTGCAGAGGATGGGAGTAGAGGAGAGACAGAAGAGACGGGTAGAGAAGATTCAGGACCTGGAACAGCGGGAACTGATGCTCCAAGATAGCAGACGGTATAAAAGTTGGATATAAATGACTATGAGCAATTCTCTCAATTTTAGGACTTTCATAATACTGCATACTATCTACAGAAATACTGTATATCTACTATAATTCTGCCCCTATGTACAAGTAAATAACTGCTATAATGCTGCTACATACCAGAATATAATGTATGTATAATGATATAACTACTATAATACTGCCTCCTATGTACAAGAATATAACTACTATAGTACTGCCCCTAGGTACAAGAATAGAACCACTATAGTACTGTCTAATATACAAGAATATGACTACTATAATATTGTCCACTATGTACAAGAATATACAGTACCATAACTACATTGATACTGTCCCCTATGTACAAAAATATAAATGCTATAATACTACCCCTATGTACAAGAATGCAACTGCTAAAATACTGCCCTCAATGAACAAGAATATAGTACATTTATACTGCCCCAATGGACAACAACTTCTATGGTTGGCCACGTTATTTTTTCAGGCTGCGTTCACAACAAAGAATCTTGCTTGACTTGGAGAGGAGACAAGATCAGAAGGGATTGGAGGCTCAAAAAGCTGAATCCCGCAGAGCCGCAGCCGAAGAAAGGAGCCGTAAGCAAGATGAAGACTCGAGGAATGAGTGGAGGAAAGAAGATCAGAAAATCCATTTCTGGAAGGACCTTAGGATGCAGCGAGAGAATCTGTATGAGGAGGAGATCCATAAACAGCAGGAAAAAGAAGAGAAGCATAAGGTGAGCGTACACATTTAATGACTATAAGACTAGCTATCATTAGTGAAGTCTTAAAGGGGTTTTCCACTTTTTTCTATTGATGACCTATCCTCAGGATAGGTCATTAATATCAGATTAGCGGGGGTCCAACACCCGGCACCCCCACCGATCAGCTGTATGAAAAGAAAATAGCACTCATACAAGCGCAGCTTTCCCTTCATTGTTTACGTGCTCGACATCACAACCACAGTGGCGAGCAGTATAATTACAACTCGGGTGTCCCCATTCACTTCTATGGGACAGTTCTGTAGTATTCACTTGAACAGACGGGAGCCGTCCTATAGACGTGAATGGGGACACCAGAGTTGTAATAACACATGCTCACTGCTGCAGTTGAGACGGTGAATAGGTAAACAAAAAAGAGAAGGCCACGCTCATACGAAGGCCACGCTGATCGGTGGGGTCCCAGGAGTCGGACCCCTGCAGACCTGATATTGATGACCTATCCTGAGGATAGGTCATCAATAGTAAAAAGCGGACAACCCCTTTAACCACTTCAACCCCCCTAGCTGAAACCCCCTTAATGACCAGGCCACTTTTTACACTTCTGCACTACACTACTTTCACCGTTTATTGCTCGGTCATGCAACTTACCACCCAAATGAATTTTACCTCCTTTTCTTCTCACTAATAGAGCTTTCATTTGGTGGTATTTCATTGCTGCTGAAATTTTTTGTTATTAATCGAAATTTAACGATTTTTTGGCAAAAAAATGAAATTTTTCACTTTCAGCTGTAAAATTTAGCAAAAAAAAACGACATCCATATATACATTTTTTGCAAAATTCATTGTTCTACATGTCTTTGATAAAAAAAAAAATTTTGGGCAAAAAAATAAAATGATTTGGGTAAAAGTTATAGCGTTTACAAACTATGGTACAAAAATGTGAATTTCCGCTTTTTGAAGCAGCTCTGACTTTCTGAGCACCTGTCATGTTTCCTGAGACAGTAGAAAACCCCCACAAATGACCCCATTTCGGAAAGTAGACACCCTAAGGTATTCGCTGATGGGCATAGTGAGTTCATAGAACTTTTTATTTTTTGTCACAAGTTAGCGGAAAATGATGATTTTTTATTTTTTCTTACAAAGTCTCATATTCCACTAACTTGTGACAAAAAATAAAAACTTCCATGAACTCACTATGCCCATCACAAAATACCTTGGGGTGTCTTCTTTCCAAAATGGGGTCACTTGTGGGGTAGTTATACTGCGTTGGCATTTTAGGGGCCCATATGCGTGAGAAGTAGTTTGCAATCAAAATCTGTAAAAAATGACCGGTGAAATCCGAAAAGTGCACTTTGGAATGTGGGTCCCTTTGCCCACCTAGGCTGCAAAAAAGTGTCACACATCTGGTATCGCCGTACTCAGGAGAAGTTGGGGAATGTGTTTTGGGGTGTCATTTTACATATACCCATGCTGGGTGAGATAAATATCTTGGCAAAAGACAACTTTTCCAATTTTTAATACAAAGTTGGCATTTGACCAAGATATTTATCTCACATGGGTATATGTAAAATGACACTCCAAAACACATTCCCCAACTTCTCCTGAGTACGGCGATACCACATGTGTGACACTTTTTTGCAGCCAAGGTGGGCAAAGGGGCACACATTCCAAAGAGCACCTTTCGGATTTCACAGGCCATTTTTTACACATTTTGATTGCAAACTACTAAAAAAAAACAACCAAAATATTAAAAGTTTAAAGCACCCCCGTTCCCAATTTTACATATAAAAGTATATAACTATAAAAACAATAAACATATCCGGTATCGTCACATCCGAAAAAGTCCAAACTATTAAAATATTTAAAAATATCTCCTATTTGGTAAACGCTGTAACAGAAAAAATAAAATAAAAAACACGCAATTCACCATTTTTTTTGTCCCCTTGTCCCCTCCAAAAATAGGATAGGACTGTAGTATTATGGGCTAGACATTCCATAAAATGCAGAATTCACACACCTTTTTTGGTGTTTGATTTTTCTTTCTCATGGTATCAAATGGTATCGACTATCGCAATACTTTTTTATGGTATCGAAATGGAATCAAAATTTTTGTATCGTGACAACCCTAGTACAGACTAGCCAATCAGAGCGATCACCGGCTCTGGACCGCCCTCATTGGTCCCTGGCCGGTTAGCGGAGATCCCTGGCTGTATGTAACAGCCGCCATCTCAGCACTGTCACCATGTGTATAGACAGACATGATGACAGTTTAGTGCCATGATGAGTATGTTCGTCATGGAGCACTAAGTGGCAGTGCTCCATGATCAGTATATACGTCATATAGCATTAAGGGGTTAAAGTTATAGGACTACATTTATCATACAGATACACCACGTCCCACGGCAATGACAGGTGCTGTTACCCCATCACATTTATCAACTTTTATGCTCGTTCAAGTAGATTTCAGTTCAATCGCACGGATTGTCGGATGCTGCGCCTAATTACCCATGCTGCGTATTTATGATGTACGCCTTGTCATAAATCAGGTACAGCATGCGGCAGTGCACCTGCCCGCCGTTCGCCGCTGGATTATGATAAGTCTGTTCTGGCAGACAGGCTGTAGGAATTTGAATATCCATCTGCCAACCCGAATCATTTGAGATTTATGGAACTGAACTTTAAGCAATTCTAGCATTTTACCATTCTCATTGTGATTCCAGGAGCTGCTCCACAACCAGATGACTACACGACAACGAGAGGCAGATTTCCCAGACAGAAAAGGAAACCAGCAACTGCAGAAACAGTCCAAGCACGGGGTCTCGAAGAGACTGGAGCAATTCTATCAGCAGGCTGAGCAGCAGTCTCAGAAGGACAAGGATTTACAGCAGTATCTTAAGGAGCACAATCTGAAGGCTCCCCGATCAGCCATGGTTCTTTGAGAACTGCAATATGAGGACATCTGCTTTTGTTCTCTTAAAGGGGTAAAACACATGAATATACTACTGTTTTTTATATACAAAGTGCTGCTGTATAGATGGAAAAGCTAGAAAGAGCGCGTCCTCAGTTGTGGATAACTTATAATGATGACAAATAGCAAACCTACAAGACTACCTGGGGCTCTTCATCAGGCATACTGTAGATTAGCACCGTTCAAAAACACAATAAAAACCGCGCTGCTCTCATTTAGCAGGAACAGGTTCAACCAGTCCAAAGTACATGGAGAGTCTCTTGACGTAGTCAACCAGGGATTGACTACGTCAAGAGACTCTCAATGTTCTTTGGACTAATTAAACCTGTTCCTGCTAAATGAGAGCAGCACCGTTTTTATTGTATTTTTGAACATTGTATTAATGGCACCCACTTCCCCTGAAACCTGCAGCGCTCACAGTAGGAGAAACTATTTGGAACTGTTTTTTTTATTATGGATGAACACAGTATCCAAGGGGGTCACATATTTATCTACAAAAGGATATTGGAATTGTATGATGATTAAGACAAGTGATATAAACCAGAACCATTGATATCATTAGAGGAATAAACAGCAGTATATATTAGAGAAGTTCATAGTTAAGTGTGAAACTGTTATTGACCTCTGATCCATGGTTTCATCAATGGTTTATGATGCCCCCACGAGGTATGAGGGACACATTCCTTAAACGGTTGTCCAGGACTTTAATAAACTTAGAATAGCCATCAATATTAAATTGGTGGGGGTTCGTCTCCTGGAACTTTTGATCATCTGTATGAAGGGGTTGCGGCTTCTTCATACTGCAGCTCTGTCCCAATCTAGTGAATGAGAACTACATGTAGTAGCATGTACAGCCACTGCCTGTAGCACTTGAATGCGCTGCCCCAGCTGATTGTGGGAGCGGCAAGAGTCAGACATCCACCATTGAGCTAGTGATGGCCTATCCTAAGGATAGTTCATCAGAATTAAAAGGGTTTTCCGAAACTTTAATACTGATTAACTATTCTCTGGATAGGTCATCAGTATCTGACGGGTGGGGGTCAGACACCTGGGACCCCCGCCGATCAGCTGTTTGATAAGGCACCGGCACTTCTGTGAGCACAACAGACTTCTCCATGCTCACCAAGCACAGAGTCGTATATTGTATAGCTGCTGTGCTTGGTATTGCGCTCAGCGCCATTCACTTCTCTGGGGCTGAGCTGCGCCTTGGCCAAATGACTGATGAATGTGTCGTCATTTGGCCTTGGGCAGGGTTCCCCAACTCCAGTCCCCAGGGCCCACTTGCCAGTCAGGATTTAGGAGTATCTCACAGAATGAATACCTGTGGTAAATCCTGATCGATGGACACTAATTATACCAGCTGCCCAAGGAAATCCTGAAAACATGACCGGTAGGTGGGCCCTGAGGACTGGAGTTAAGGACCACTGGCCTAGGGAAAGCAGTAAAAAGGCCACTGCACTACTGCGGAGGTCAGATCTCCACCGATCAGATACTGATGACCTATCCAGAGTATAGGTAATCAGTATTAACATCTCAGAAAACCCCTTTAAAGTCCTAGAAAACCTGATGATGTTGATTGACAAATCGATGCGGCACATTCATGTTGTCATGAGTTTGCACTTCTATGCCTGAAATTAATTTTTAATATCAATATTTTTATGTCTGTGATGTTGTGGTCAAGACCACAAGAATGTTTTGCCACAGGTAGACCTTTTTTTACTTTTATTGTATGAGTCCTTATTCTCTTTCTAAGCTTCTGTCCTGCTTCACCGAGATCCCGAGAACACAGAGATCCCCACTTGGACATTTTGTACCTACAAATACATAGACCACATGTGTTGTGTGCTGAGAATCTGTATCTTGTCGTTATGTATGGACAAGCTGGTAAATTTTCCTATTGGAGAGGACAGTGAGCTCCTGACAATAATGTTTCTCAGATGAGGGGACTCTCTATTTACCGAGAGAGGTCTGGAAAATGTGAATTGGTTTTTTTCTTGTAATATCAGATATGTTTTTGGTGTAGCTCTCCTCAGCATCTAAAGATGCCAGGGGCACCCAATGGTTTTCTTGCTTATTGCTGGAGCTCACTTCTTGGTATTCCAGTGACTCTGGCAAGTTTATTTTCTTTGGTTGTTCGATGGCAACACTGATTCAATATACGGTTACAACATATGTGTAACATCTAATAGCCTGACTGTAGACAATTAAAGCGTAGCTGCCATTCTATTTTTATTTGTGTAATGTATAGGGGCAGTGATACTGACCATTTTTGTAATATACTTTCATTACTGAAATCATACATTTCTATTACAAAAATAGCTCTAAAGTGACCCTTTTGAGCCTTAGAAACACCCCCTGTCTTCTGTTTACATAACAGAGGAGACTTGCTAACACTGACAAACACACTTTATCCGGCTCACCTTCCTGGTCAACGTATGCTCCCGACTCCAAAAACCTTAGGGGAGTGTCCCTATTGCAGACTGCATGTAACTTGGAAAGGAATGGTCTCGGATACAAATAGAGATCCTCTTAAAACTTCTTCTTTTTGATGCATTCGATTTACAGCAGACACAGCCACTTGGTACACAATACAGAGTGTTGACGCGTTTCGGGTACTTGACCCTTAGTCGTAACAATGTCACACAGTGAGACACTGAAATTTAAATGAATTCAGTGCCCATCCTTCCAAAATTCAAGGGAGGAGGGCAGATTCTTCATTGGTTGTCTCGCTATGTGTCACACCCATCATCTAGACTGCTAATCACAGGATAGATGTGTTTCACATTGTGCTGGAACTCTTGATCAAAAATTAACCCCTAGGGAACTATAGTCCCGTCATATAGACTAAAAGAAGGCGAAAGAGAAACCGCACAATGTGAATATCATACTACATATAAAAACATATAATATCATAACTAATATGGCCTTAAACTTGCCGATGAATTTCTGACCTAAGGGATTGCATAGGGATTCCCAACCTGCATATCTGCCACAAGAGTAATATGTCTACTGCTTTGTCCCCTGAGTTCGGAAATTACTGATAAATATACATTAGCTGCCTTTTCAGATTTAAACCAGCGAGGACTCTACTGTTAAGTCTGAATATCCAAAACGCCTCCCGTAGGAGGAGTTTTTTACGATGGTCACCCCCTCTCGTGGGTGCAAACACCCTCTCTATTGCAAAGGCTTTAAAGCCTTTCACTTTGCGAGCATGCATCTGCACGAAATGTCTCGCTACATTGGAGATATTTAAAGCGTTCGGATTGTTTATATAATTCAGATGCTCCAGGAGTCGATTCTTAACCTTCCGAATCGTACTCCCGATGTACATCAAATCAAATTAAGTACAGCGGATAATGTACACCACTCCTGCAGTGTTACAATTGATGTAACTTTGAATTGGAAAACTGCAGGAGTGGTCTGAATTTTCAAATGATTGCAAGGGGGTCACATAGTTGCAAGTTTTGCATGGATTGCCCCCGCACCTTGTGAACCCCTTGCAACTAAGCCAACTTTGTTTTTTATTTACTCCTGGTCTATTGGAGGTGAAAAGAGACGGAGACAAAGAGCAGGACAATGTGGTAGCTCTCCTGGGTACGATTTTACAACCTAATTTCAAGGCATTATATAAAATCTCGACATCATATAGAATAGGTAAACATCCCTTTATCACAGAGCTGATTTTATTACATTCCTTGCTATATGTTATAGATAAAATTGGAATGTTGTCCTGGTCCTTGTCTCCATGTACCCTCAAACTCCTTTCTGGAGTATTAAATCTTCTCTTATCCTTTTCCGACCCAAAAATCATGTCACATCTATTTTTTTGCATCGCTATATTCCTGCCTCTCAGCAACATCTAATCAGGATAGTTTCTGGCTTTTAGTCTTTTATCCACCATACTGAACTCCTCTTCTAAGAGCACTGGTGAACTGCAATTTCTTGCAGTCCGTATATATTCCCCCACGGGGATCGCCCTGATAGTATGTAACGGATGATGGCTTCTAGCATTCAGAATCGAATTTCCAGCTATCTCTTTCCTATATATTCGTGTGTGCACCACCTCACCTGGACATCCGCGGTGTGTCAAATCAAGAAAATTAATATTAGATTCATCCACTAAACATGTAAAGCGCAAATTATAATCATTGGCATTAAGATAGGCCTGGAGGTCCGGGACAGCAGACACATCGCCCGCCCAGATCATGAGCAGGTCATCGATGTATCTGCCGTACCAGACCAAACCAGACCCAAATGAATTATTTAAACTATAAATAAATTTTTCTTCCCAGTAGGCCATAGTTAAATTCGCCAATGAAGGCGAGAATTTGGCCCCCATTGACACTCCACGTGTCTGTAGGTAGTGCACACCATCGAACATGAAATAATTGTGGGTCAGCAAAAAAGCCGCGACCTCACACACATAATCTATATAGCTGGAATTAGATCCCGTATATCTATGGAGATGATACTCCATCGCTAGCAGGGCGACCCCGTGGGGAATAGAAGGATACAGTGCTATTACGTCTGCTGCAATCCATTTGTAATTAACTTCCCATTTTAGGCTGAACATGGCTCTTAACACATCCGCTGTGTCTTTTTAGAACCCTGGTGTGCGCCTGACCAATGGCTGCAAGATATTGTCCAGCCAGTTTCCCAGGCGCTCAGTCAGGGATCCCATGCCTGACACTATTGGACGGGGGGAGTGGACACCCTTATGAATTTTGGGCAGGGCGTGCATAATTGGAGTCACAGGCGCATCCACGCACAGGTACCTGTCACGGCTGGCGGTGGGGGAAACCCCCAGCCATGCGGTACCCGTAGATGTTGGGTCGCTGCAAGGCCAGGACCACAGGATCAGGGAGCAGGTCACCTCCTAAAGTCTCCCTGATCTGACCCTAACTCCTAACCTGCATGGGCCGACCTTTAGGGTAGGAGGACCCATGCGCAGGAACCTCGGGTCCCTACTATCCCTCCGCAGGTCCCTAGGCTAGGAGCTGGATAGACTACCTGTTCCTCCAGAACACGGAGGAACAGGAGCCTAGAAAGGCCAAGCTGGTAATAAGGGGAATCCAATACCACTTATGGCAGTGGCAGGTATGTGGAACTACAACCTCACCTACCTGCCACAAACACACCGCCCGGAACCCATGCAAAAGTGCTGTCTGTCTACAACAACAGAAAAGACAACAGCACACACCATACATCACACAGGGAACCATAAGGTGCAACAAGCCAGCAACCACATACACATAAACATAACATCAGACAAGGTAACAAAGGTTTATGACCAGAAGGATGGTCCCCACCAGGCAGATGGAGGAGACAGGAGGCTGCTCCAGCCAGCATGGCTGAGAGCAACCTACTGAACCCAGCCAGGGACTGAGGCTTTATAGGCCAAGTGGCCACACCCAAACGGCCAGACACACCCAGTGACTCACACACACTGGGAAGGGAGTTAACCCTTCCTACACCACCGAAGAGAAGGGAAAACACCAACTTCAAGGGAAATAGCACACACACTCACTCACCTGTTACCGCTGGCAACGGCATGCGTGGCAGCCGTGTCCTGAAGAACAACCAGCAGGCCGAGACCCTGCCACCACATGCCCACAACACCAGACGTTGCCGCGGACAACCGCAGGTGAAGGGAGGTGTCCAAGTGCATACAACCAATACAATCTCGTGCACAACAAACACACAAAGGGAGTGCACATAAAACACGTTGCCAAGGGCAACCGCACGCATGCGTGTTATCCGCGGCAACCGCACCTGAGGCAAACCACTAAGTGCCCCCAGCTGCGGTTGTCACAACACCAAAACCGCGGGTAACTGCATGCGGCTCCCAAGGAGTCACGACCAAGTCCCAGGGTCGTGACAGTACCTGAACTCAGTTTCATTGAATAGACCCATATCTCTCCCCTTATGTATCAATGTAATATATTCATTTTTATACTCACTGAGTGGGTCTTTGGCCAGTCTCCTGTACGTGGATGCGTCCGATAACATGCCCTACATTTGACTATTATATACCTCACTGTCCAGGATGACCACCGCCCCACCCCCCCACCCCTTGTCCGCCATTTTAATTACTATTTTATCGCACTGTTGCAATTCCACGAGAGCCTGGATCTGAGAGTGGGTTAAATTATCAGAACTTCTGGCATCCTTTCCTTCCTGTTGGATCCTACCCAGCTCTTTTTCCAGTACCCCCTGGAATACATCCACTCTGAAAAGGGAGCTAATGTATATTTATCAGTAATTTCCAAACTCAGGGGACAAAGCAGTAGACATATTACTCTTGTGGCAGATATGCAGGTTGGGAATCCCTATGCAATCCCTTAGGTCAGAAATTCATCGGCAAGTTTAAGGCCATATTAGTTATGATATTATATGTTTTTATATGTAGTATGATATTCCCATTGTGCGGTTTCTCTTTCGCCTTCTTTTAGTCTATATGACGGGACTATAGTTCCCTAGGGGTTAATTTTTGATCAAGAGTTCCAGCACAATGTGAAACACATCTATCCTGTAATTAGCAGTCTAGATGATGGGTGTGACACATAGTGAGACAACCAATGAAGAATCTGCCCTCCTCCCTTGAATTTTGGAAGGATGGGCACTGAATTCATTAAAATTTCAGTGTCTCACTGTGTGACATTGTTACGACTAAGGGTCAAGTACCCGAAACGCGTCAACACTCTGTATTGTGTACCAAGTGGCTGTGGCTGTGTCTGCTGTAAATCGAATGCATCAAAAAAATTTGTATCCGAGACCATTCCTTGCTAACACTGACTGTGTTATGTAAACAGAAGACAGAGGAGCGTTGCCAAGTCTCAAAATGGGCCACTTTAGAGTTATTTTTCTAATAGAAATTTATAATTTCAGTAATTAAAGTATATTACAAAAATGGTCAGTATAACTGCCTCTATAAATTACAAAAATAGAATGGCAGCTACACCTTAAGTTTTGTACTGTAGATGTTCTGAGGTAATATGTTGGGTGGTTGAGTTCTGGTACTGAAATGTCTCTGTTTTATTGATTGTGATGATGATACCCAGAAAGTTTATTTCGGTAAAGGAGTAGATGAATGTCCCTGCACAGACTCGCACTATCCAATCAGTGCTGCCATTTTCAGACTGCAGGTACACACCCAACTGGTTTCCTAGTGAAGATGTCTTCTTGTAGGTAGGTACTGGTAATGCAAGCAGTGGTCAGAACTGTTAGAGGTAATGTTTTGTAATGTGATCTGAATTTGGTAACTTCAGTGGTCTAATAAATCTAGAGTTCCATCAAGGACTAAATAAAGCTTATCAAAAACGTACAGTACAGACCAAAAGTTTGGACACACCTTCTCATTCAAAGAGTTTTCTATATTTTCATGACTATGAAAATTGTAGATTCACACTGAAGGCATCAAAACTATGAATTAACACATGTGGAATTATATACATAACAAAAAAGTGTGAAACAACTGAAAATGCTTTGCACACTCTTGGCATTCTCTTGATGAGCTTCAAGAGGTAGTCACCTGAAATGGTCTTCCAACAGTCTTGAAGGAGTTCCCAGAGATGCTTAGCACTTGTTGGCCCTTTTGCCTTCACTCTGCGGTCCAGCTCACCCCAAACCATCTTGATTGGGTTCAGGTCCGGTGACTGTGGAGGCCAGGTCATCTGGCGAAGCACCCCATCACTCTCCTTCATGGTCAAATAGCCCTGGAGGTGTGTTTGGGGTCATTGTCATGTTTAAAAATAAATGATAGTCCAACTAAACGTAAATCGGATGGAATAGCATGCCACTGCAAGATGCTGTAATAGCCATGCTGGTTCAGTATGCCTTCAATTTTTTATAAATCCCCAACAGTGTCACCAGCAAAGCACCCCCACACCATCACACCTCCTCCTCCATGCTTCACGGTGGGAACCAGGCATGTAGAGTCCACCCGTTCACCTTTTCTGCGTCGCACAAAGACACGGTGGTTGGAACCAAAGATCTCAAATTTGGTCTCCTCAGACCAAAGCACAGATTTCCACTGGTCTAATGTCCATTCCTTGTGTTCTTTAGCCCAAACAAGTCTCTTCTGCTTGTTGCCTGTCCTTAGCAGTGGTTTCCTAGCAGATATTCTACCATGAAGGCCTGATTCACACAGTCTCCTCTTAACAGTTGTTCTAGAGATGTGTCTGCTGCTAGAACTCTGTGTGGCATTGACCTGGTCTCTAATCTGAGCTGCTGTTAACCTGCGATTTCTGAGGCTGGTGACTCGGATGAACTTATCCTCCGCAGCAGAGGTGACTCTTGGTCTTCCTTTCCTGGGGCGGTCTGCATGTGAGTCAGTTTCTTTGTAGTGCTTGATGGTTTTTGTGACTGCACTTGGGGACACTTTCAAAGTTTTCCCAATTTTGCGGACTGACTGACGTTCATTTCTTAAAGTAATGATGGCCACTCATTTTTCTTTACTTAGTTGCTTTTTTCTTGCCATAATACAAATTCTAACAGTCTATTCAGTAGGACTATCAGCTGTGTATCCACCTGACTTCTCCACAACGCAACTGATGGTCAAAACCCCATTTATAAGACAATAAATCCCACTTATTAAACCTGACAGGGCACACCTGTAATGTGAAAACCATTTCAGGTGACTACCTCTTGAAGCTCATCAAGAGAATGCCAAGAGTGTGCAAAGCAGTAATCAAAGCAAAAGGTGGCTACTTTGAAGAACCTAGAATATGACATATTTTCAGTTGTTTCACACTTTTTTGTTATGTATATAATTCCACATGTGTTAATTCATAGTTTTGATGCCTTCAGTGTGAATCTACAATTTTCATAGTCATGAAAATAAAGAAAACTCTTTGAATGAGAAGGTGTGTCCAAACTTTTGGTCTGTACTTGTATATAGAAATAGGGTCTAGTGAACACCTAAGGGAAAAAAAAACAGATGTCATACGGGCAAAGACATAATCACGTTTGACAATAGTGGGGGAAAGCTATTATTTAAACTTTCCATAGATTTTCCAAGGGCCCCAGGTCTTCAAGAATCTAGTCCGTGTGTTTGTTTCCCAATGTGCTAGCTCTTCAAAGCAATATATCTGGTCTACTTTATCTATCCAGGATGATGTGGTAGGGGCAGAGCTGTTCCTAGAAAGGTATGGGATAAGTAAACGAGCACATTCATCATATAGAAACAAAAATGGGGGAGTTTTCCTCGGCACACAATGAGCTGTGGATGTTCATAACAACGTATCAAAAGAAATAGAAGCCATGAAATCTAAAATGGTGGATTTAGAGGACCGCAATTCCCGTAATAATGTAAAATTTCACGGCATCCCAGAATCTGTGTCTCCGGCAAATCTGTCCAAATACATCCAGAAGCTGATAACCACAGCACTCCCACATGTCACAGATAAAGATGTAATCATTGAAAGAGCTCACAGGCTTCCAAAGCCTAAAGCCTTACCAGATGTAGTACCAAGGGATGCGATACCAAGGATCCATTTCTATCATATAAAGGAGCAACATATGCAGGCGGTGAGGAAGAAAGGGAATCTACCAGATCCATTTCAAGAAATCCAACTATTTGCAGACCTATCTCAACACACCCTAGCAGCAAGGAGAAAGCTTCTTCATCTCACCAAAAGTCTTCGCCACCATGAGGTTCCGTACAAATGGGCTTTCCCTACAAAGTTAATTGTCACCAACAATGGCAACCAACATCTTATCACTTCCTTGGAAAAAGGGCTCCAACTACTACAGAAGTGGGGACTTCAAGATCCAGGGATAGAACCTTCTAAATTATCCACCCTGCCACCCAGAATTTCCAAACAATGGAGCTCGGCATCAAGGAACACGTGAGGCCTATAAATGCTGTTATAAAATGCAGGACACTGTATTATGTTTCTTCAAACCTTCCCCAGGGTTTGTGCAGTGTCATTCACTGCTCTTTTTTTGTCACACTGGTTTCTGTTATACGTTACGTTTTTAGTTAAGGTTGGAAACCCATCAAGGCCGAATTGGCTGACAGCTAACAAGGCCTTTCAGTTATTGGGTTTTGTTATAACAGCTGTATGGATTACAGTACCTAAGGTTGATTTTGCACAATGGTATCCTCTAAAACCCTCCACTTGGGGGCAGTATTAACCAAGTATGATGTATTTTTTGGAAAAGCAATTCTAGTCTACAACATGTCTCTTAAATATGTGTCACTAAACACTAAGGGCCTCAACAGCCCTTATAAGAGATCCCTAGTCTGGAAGGAAGCTAGGGGCCTGGGAGCAGACATAATCTGCATACAGGAAACCTACTTTAAGAAAAATAGCTCACCCAAATTTACCAATAAACACTATCCATATATATACTGTGCAAACGCTCCAAAAAAGAAAGCTGGAGTAAGCATAACAATAAGAGACGCAGTCACATTTCAGGAGAAAGAGGTGATAGTTGATCAAGGGGGAAGGTATGTTGTGCTTATATGCATCCTCAATAACACGCTATTTACTATACTAAATGTCTATGCACCTAATTCCTCGCAAATTGCGTACTTGAATTCAGTCGTAAAAAAAAAACAACACCCAAAATAAAGGGCAAACTGATTGTATGTGGAGATTTTAATATTGTGGCAATCCACTTCTAGACTCCACGCCCAGGCGCAGTAGACCTTCCCCTGGTCTAGATACTTGGTTGAAAAGGCAAGATCTGTATGATGGGTGGAGATGCACTCACGGTAACAAAAAATATTACACATTTTACTTGCATAGACCCCACACTATACTAGGATAGATATGTTTCTTCTCTCTAAATGGGTCTTGCCAGATATACTGTCATGCACAATCCATAACATTACATGGTCAGATCATGCCCCTATATCTTTGGAGGTGCACACTCCTGCCCATCCAGCGAACACATATATATGGAGGCTAAACCCCTTCATATTGTCCATAGACAGTGTCAAGGAAAAACTCACAACTGAGCTAAAATAATTTTTTGCTATCAATAAGGCTTCTTCATCAGACCCCTTTATTCCATGGAACACACACAAGGCCTACATGAGAGGCCTATTAATACAACAGGCTGCACGTCTCAAAAAGAATAAATTGGAGGAAACTGAACACTGTCAGCAATTGCCACACTGGAAACAACACAAAAAAAACATGTCCCACGTCACACAATTACAATCTTCTATCAGATGTTCGCAGCGCTCTCAAAAAACATCTAACCCAAACTTTCGATAAACAGATGAGGACCCTTAAACTATCTTACTATACGTCTTATAACAAAGCTAGTAAATTTATGGCCCAAAGAGTGAAAGAATATCGCACCAAGGCACGAATAGTTGCACTTAGGAAAGGAGGCTCACAAGAAGATATAACAAATCCATTCGCCATAGCGGATGAATTCTGCAAATACTATCACAGCTTATATAACCTGCAAGAGGACATAACAACCCCACAACCCACTTCAGATTCCTTTCTAAACTATATTAGTTTACCCTCCCTGACAATTAGCCAAATTTCAGGATTGAAGAAAGAGTTTACCCAACAAGAAATAACTGAGGCTATAAAAAAAAATAAAAAATCTGACAAAGCCCCGGGCCCAGATGGGTTCCCTGGAGAGTATCTCAAACACTTCCAGGAAACCTTGCTAACATACTTGTTATATTTTTAATTCAGCCAGGATGGAAAGGAATTTCCCAAAAGAAATGCTGAGGGTTAACATCATTACCCTACCCAAGCCAGGGAAAGAGCCAAATACCCCAGCGAACCGGCCAATCTCCCTGCTTAATGCAGATGTCAAATTGTACGCTAAAATAATTGCGGCCAGGCTGCTACCCATCTTGCCTACCTTAATCAAAGGAGACCAGATTGGGTTTACTAAAGTAATTAGAAAACAACAGTCACAGAAAACACATAGATTTGCGTTCACTTATAGTGATCCTATGTGATGGGAAGTACCCTATATAGTGAGATACCCACTCAGTGTACATAAGCATACACGAACAAAGGATAAACTGAGACTAGACGGGTATAGTAGCAAAATGTACATATACTTTATTAAACAATACATAAAAAATCCATAATTAATTGGGTGATATATCACATCAGATAAAAAGGTGGAATACACCTGAGGGGACATAACATGATTACATACACTCAGCTATACCTCAGCTAAGGTTCACAAGTAGCTAGAAAAAGTGCAAGTGCATATCTCGAAGCTTGTAACATATATATACATATATAGGACCTGTTTCACATACAGAGAGATTCTCTACACATATCACAAATATCCACAATTGATGCTGATATATGCTCATGTATCTCCACTGCCAGTGCATCAAATTAGGACATACACGTGGGAAGTCTGGGGGAAGAAGGCATTCTAGCCGAAACGCGCGTCAGGGTACGTGGCTCTCCTGAGTTTGGACTGTCTTTATCATATGGGTATGTAATGTTACAGTGTGAGGTTCCTCTTTGCTATGTTAGCTAATGGTTCTGCAGCATGATTCAGCTATGTCTTTTTTAGTGCAGGAATCGATCTCTGTGATCGTTTCTGATACTTTGATTGTATCTATCTAGATATAGTCACTCAGTTGATTTGTATGTGCGTGTCCTTGCATTGCTCCACTTTTGGGGCACTAGTAGCTATTTACATCTGCCCCTGAGGCGACATGCACATGCACGTTCGTGCATCCTTATGTGACTCTGTTTCTACTCTTTATAATAGATGATAATATGCACACTTGCACTTTTTTGCTGAGTTTAAGGCACTAGTCCCTCTTCCCACGTGGGGTTGGGTCTGTGCGCTATACACATGTATGTCCTAATTTGATGCACTGGCAGTGGAGATACATGAGTATATATCAGCATCAATTGTGCATATTTGTGATATATGTAGAGAACCTCTCTGTATGTGAAACAGGTCCTATATATGTATATATATGTTACAAGCTTCGACATATGCACTTGCACTTTTTCTAGCTACTTGTGTACCTCAGCTGAGGCATAGCTGAGTGTTGACCTCATTGCCCCCTTCTTTGTATGTAATCATGTTATGTCCCCTCAGGTGTAGTCCCCCTTTTTATCTGATGTGATATATCACACAACAAAATATATATATATTTTATGTATTGTCTAATAAAGTATATGTACATTTTGTCTACTATACCCGTCTAGTCTCAGTTTATCCTTTGTTCGTGTGGGTTTATACGTAGACAGGCGCCGGATGGCACTAGACGTCTCATTAACCTAGTTCACCATGCATACAAACACAAGATACCATCTCTTCTACTTTCCATAGACGCAGAAAAGGCATTTGATAGGGTCCACTGGGAGTATGCTTTCGCTGCTTTGAGGAAAATGGGATTTGATGGAGCAATCTTATCAGCTATTAAAGCCCTATACTCCGGACCATCGGCCCAGGTGATGGTGAATGGGATACTTTCAAATCCGTTCCAAATCACTAACGGCACACGGCAGGGGAGCCCTTTATCCCCGCTGATATTCTCTATCATCATGGAACCGCTAGCCGAGAAAATGAGATCAGATCCATCCATAGAGGGTATCACTATTGGCAATACCCAGCATAAGATCAACCTTTTTGCGGATGATGTTATCTTAATCCTCAATAAACCTATCCCCTCACTAATAGCAGTAAAAAATATACTTGATCAGTATAGCTCAGTCTCCTTTTATAAAGTAAATGTGTCCAAGTCACAAATGCTTACTCTGAACATGGCACAAACAATTAAAAATGAAATTTCATCAAAGACACAATTCCCATATCTAGGGATTCAACTTACTAACTCCCCAAAACAGCTGATACAAGCCAACTTCCCCCCCACTGCTTTCTTCCTTACAAAAAGTAATGGACAGATTGGCAAAGTATGAATTGAGCTGGATGGGCAGAATTATCGTATACAAGATACTATTCCTACCTCGCATACTGTATGTTTTACTCACTCTACCTATTCCAATTCCAGAAACGATGTTCCGCTCATTTACATCACAAATGTCCACCTTTATTTGGAATTGAATGAAACCTCGAATAGCCATCAATCTTCTAACAAAACATATGTCAGTAGGAGGTATGGGAGTACCAAATTTAACTCCATACCATAATGCATTTCTAATTAACCAATCATATCATTGGTCCCATTCTGATACTGACAAGTTATGGCCAAGCATGGAAGTCAGCATGACTTCTCTCAAAAACTGGAATTTATACACTACAAACCCATTATTATATCATCTCTGCCACCAGGAACATCACCAACAATACTCGCTACTTTAAAAGCTTGGAATATAGGCGTAACTACTAAAACAGACTCTAACTCTATGATTAATATTCAGGTCCCTATTTAAACACAAAAAAATAATTAATCCATCAAAATGGATTCCAAACTTTTGACCATTTAAAACAGCAATTTCACATTCCCGACACAGAAAAATGACGTTATAACCAAATGATATCGTACCTAACCAAAACAAAGCCCTATATGAGGCTTCCTGAACCATTGAATAAGATAGTACATTCATCCCCGCTTCCACTTCAAAAAGGAGTCAGGCCATACTATGCCTTTCATAAAAGTTCTTAAATGATACAATGGGAGAGGGACTTGGCAGGGTCATTCGCTCAAAAGGAATGGACAACGGCGCTAAATTGGGCCCACATGGCAACGAATCGTGCATCGCCACTAAGATTATCCAAGATATATCCAACATCTTCCCCTTTCTTTTGGAAAGGTTGTGGAGGTCTGGGCTCTATACTTCACACCTTCTGGTCGTGTCCTAGACTGCAATCATTTTGGGAATCAGTTAAAATACTAACACAAACGGTATGCCCCGAGGTGGATAAACGTTCTTCTCTGGCGCTCCTATTAATTGGCATTGATTCAATACCAATTAAACATAGGGTTATAGTTTGTCATATAATGCACTCGTCTAAACTATTAATCAGTATAGCTATTATATATTAATCAGTATGTTTCCAAATATACTGCCATAGCTCGAATATGGGAAGCGGCTGACGTAGGTGTTTTGGTGAAATAACCTGCTAAGCGACAAGACATGTTGAGGAGTTACTATTATTTGACTAACTAAACATTAGGTGAAATACTCATCCCACACTACAAATTGCATATGTTTATTTCCTATGTTCGTTTGTTTGTGATCATGACATCTCATGATCTAAGTTATGGAATTCACGAGTTATCTGAATTACAGACGTACCAATGCTGATTTGTTTTTCTTATGTTATGTAACATCAAATTGCAACAAAAAACAATATGAGAAAAGGTCCAAAATGACCCAGCGTTTTTCTGTCTGCCATGTGGTGTGGAGCAAGACGGATCCATCCTGGCACACAATGTAAGTCAATGGGGACGGATCCGTTTCCTTTGACACAATAGCAAACAGATCCGTCCCCCATTGACTTTCAATGGTGTTCATGACGGATCCGTCATGGCTATAGAAGACATAATACAACCGGATCCGTTCATGACGGATGCATGCAGTTGTATTATGGTAACGGAAGTGTTATTGCAGATCCATGACGGATCCGCAAATAACGCTAATGTGAAAGTAGCCTTACCTAACCATGATAGGGAATGAAGATTGAGACTAGCACTTAATATCGTACCTGTGTGAAGTTGGTACCCCATGTTCTTAAATTTCAAGAAGAAATACACCATTCGTTTGTGCTGCGTTTGTGCTGGTTTATGCCGCAAAAATGTTTGTGCCGGTTCAGTTCCTGAGATATTGCGCGTTAGATTTTTATGAAGCCCCGCCCAGTTTCAACCCCATGATTTTAAATTTCTAAAATAAATACACCATTCGTTTGTGCTGCGTTTGTGCCGCAAAAATTAACGTTTGCGCCGCTTTGGTTTCCGAGATATTGCGCGCTTGATTTGCTGAAACCCCGCCCACTTTCCACCCCATGTTCTTACATTTCAAAAACAAATACACCATTCGTTTGTGCTGCGTTTGTGCTGGTTTGTGTCGCAAAAATGAACGTTTGCGCCGTTTTGGTTTCCGAGATATTGCAAGCTTGATTTGCTGAAACCCCGCCCACTTTCCACCCCATGTTTTTAAATTTCAAAAATAAATATACCATTCGTTTGTGCTGCGTTTGTGCTGGTTTGTGCTGCAAAAAAGAACGTTTGTGCCGGTTTGGTTCCTGAGATATTGCGCGTTAGATTTTTATGAAGCCCCGCCCACTTTCCACCCCATGTTTTTAAATTTCAAAAATAAATATACCATTCGTTTGTGCTGCGTTTGTGCTGCGTTTGTGCTGGTTTGTGCTGCAAAAAAAGAAGGTTTGTGCCGGTTTGGTTCCTGAGATATTGCGCGTTAGATTTTTATGAAGCCCCGCCCACTTTCCAGCCCATGTTCTTAAATTTCAAAAAGAAATACACCATTAGTTTGTGCTGAGTTTGTGCTGGTTTGTGCAGCAAAAATGAACGATTGTGCCGCTTTGGTTTCCGAGATATTGCACGCTTGATTTGCTGCAACCCCGCCCACTTTCCACCCCATATTTTTACATTTAAAAAAGAAATACACCATTCGTTTGTGCTGCGTTTGTGCCGCAAAAATTAACGAGGACGAGGATGACCCCACTTTCCTTTTGTCATCCGCGTCCTCTTCCTCATCTAGCGATGATGACGAGACCCCAAGGCGGCGGAGACCCCCCCCCGCGCGGAGCAAGGGGACCGCGATGCTAGGGACCCTGTGGCCCACACTAGTACGAGCAGCTTTGGGGCTCGTACTATTTTTCCGGCCCACCAGTTAAGTCCACCGGAGCCCCCTACCGGTGAACTTGTCTGGCTGAGGAGGTATACGCCCAGCTTGCCTCAGAGTCCGAGAGCCCCAGTGAGGACGAGGATGACCCCACTTTCCTTTTGTCATCCGCGTCCTCTTCCTCATCTAGCGATGATGATGAGGCCCCAAGGCGGCGGAGACCCCCCCCGCGCGGAGCAAGGGGACCGCGATGCTAGGGACCCTGTGGCCCACACTAGTACGAGCAGCTCTGGGGCTCGTACTAGTTTTCCGGCCCACCAGTTAAGTCCACTGGAGCCCCCTACCGGTGAACTTGTCTGGTATACCCCAGAGCATTTTGAGCCCGTGATTCCTGATTTTGTAGGCCAACCAGGAATCCAGATTTCCACAGTGGGCTTCACTGAATACGACTACTTTAGTCTTCTAATTTTTCAGTGACCACTTCGTGAATCTGATGTTGGAGCAGACGAACCTGTACGCCCAACAGTTCCTTGCTCAACACCCGGGCTCCTTTTTGGCTAGGCCTCATGCTGCACATGGGCCTAGTCAAGAAACCTAGTGTCAGGCATTACTGGAGTGGAGACGTCCTCTACCAGACCCCAATTTACAGTACGGCCATGACACGTTTGTCATCCGGAGATGCCTGCATTATGCAGATAATGCAGCATGTCCCCCCCAAGGCGATCCTGCCTATGATCGTCTGTACAAAATCAGGCCGGTCATCGATCACTTTGGGGCCAAATTTGTACAGGCCTATGTACCTGGAAGGGAGGTCGCGGTTGATGATTCTCTCATTGCTTTCAAGGGGAGACTCATTTTCCGCCAGTATGTTCCCTCTAAGCGGGCCCCCTAAAGCTGTACAAACTTTGCGAGAGTACCTCAGGGTACACTTACAAGTTTCGTGTGTACGAGGGGCTAGATTCCCGTATTCAACCCGCAGAATGTCCTCCCACTCTGGGTGTTAGCGGGAAACTTGTGTGGGACCTTATGCACCCACTGCTAGATAAGGGTTACCACCTGTACGTGGATAACTTTTATACCAGTATCCCCTTGTTCCAGTCCCTCGCCGCCAGATCCACGTCCGCTTGTGGGACCATGTGGAAAAATCAACACAGCCTCCCTACCCACCCCCTCCAGGTACCTATCCCCAGGGGTGCGACCCGTGCCCTTACCAGTGAAAACCTGTTGCTGGTCAGATATAAGGAAAAGAGGGATGTCCTTATGCTGTCCACAATTCATGGTAACGGCATCACCCCTGTCCCTGTGCGAGGTACCGCGGCAACGGTCCTCAAGCCCAATTGCATTGTCGACTGCAATCGGTATATGGGAGGAGTTTATCTATCTGATCAAGTCCTCAAGCCATTAACGCCATGCGCAAAACCCGGGCATGTTCCAAAAAAGTTGTGGTCTGCTTGGTGCAGGTTGCCTTGTACAACTCTTTTGTGCTGTCCCGGAGCACTGGCAGCACAGGGACATTCCTTCAGTTCTATGAGGCAGTCCTCAAGGTCCTGATCTTTTCTGACCGGGAAAGAGCAGGCCGGAGTACCTCGGCCAACACTTTCCAGGTGTGGTCCCCCATACTGGAAATAAGGGACGGACCCAAAAAAGGTGCAGAGTGTATCACAGGAAGGGGATACGGAAGGACACCACTACTCAGTGCGACACGTGCCCCGGGCCTCTGCCTTATTGGTTGCTTCAGGGAGTACCACACTTCCATGGAGTACTAAATTTATGTTCCCCTTCCCCAATTTAGCCACTGACAATCTGATAAAAAACTATGGGCATCCGGTGGGCCATAGGGGAGTAAGTTATTTATGATCTCATTTATAGTTGGGAGGGATTCTAGAGGGTTTGCGGTAATTATCAAAACAAGGTTCCATTGACAGCGCAAAAATCAATGGGGATAGTGAGCATCCCTGCCTGGTCCCATTTCTTATTTTAAATGGGTCAGAGAGGAAACCTGAGGAATAAACCACAGCACAAGGATCTGAGTAGAGGGCCGTTACCGGAGATGAGGAACCCTGTTCTAATAATTTAGAGTGTGTAATACCATGATATTGGCTTTCCTAATACGATGCTGGGGTAATATAAAACCACAGATGCCATCCCTAGACCAGTGTGAGGACCCATGTGGAACCTAGGGGAAAACTGTACGTACAGATGTGTCCTTCCTTACCTTTCTTCTTGGCTCCAGATATCCTGAGATGAGTGAGACAAGCTTTGAAGAAACACTATTTTGTTTTGCTCACAATGTCAGAGAGAGTAACGTCATTTTTAAAATGTATTTCACATCTTTACATAACTTGAGCCAAGAGGAAAGACACATCTGTAGTATATAAGGTACACTGCTGGTGGTGTTACCTAGTGGCCAAACTGTATTAGTAACTGTCCCTAACTGTGCAGTGTTGAGATCACTGATGGTACAGCATGGCGTTTCTCCTGGTGTAACTAGACATGTGCCCAAGGACTGTAGAGGTTGGATGTCGCTATGCCGCTGACATTCTACTAGGCAGGAATATGAGGAGATATAAGGGACAGCCAACTGATGTTCTAGGGCACATGCTGCAAGGATACCACCACATAATGCGGTCATGCTGCACTTTGGATCCAACAATCTATGGTCGAGTACCACGTGACTGTACGAGTCACAGCTGCATCCTATTCACTAATTACAACGGTATTGTATTTTCTGTCTTCAATGTTAACGACCACGTTCTAACCAGAAAAACAATACGGCTCATACAACCGCGCAGTACTCGGCTGCAGGTGGTCGCACCCCAAGCACAGCACACCACTTCTAATTGTATACCCTAATTGTGCCGGTTTCTTAACCAACCAGAGGATCTGATGACGATCACGGCTGCCGCTAAGAAGCGTTAGGCACTGAAGATGGTGATAGGGGCGCCTTGACTTGTATCTGATTGCCTAGCAGAAACTGTTAGTTGAATTATTTGAAACGTGGAATGAACTGTGTCCCTCTGCAAGATATAATTGTGTCTTTCTAATACCAGATACTGGTTGAGAGTGCCGCCCTGTTGATCCGCAGTTTATTCCGTAAACTTGACTGTTACCGCATTGAACTGTGTCACTGCCATCATTCTTATTGCAACCCCACCTGAGCCACACTACACACTGACATTAGGGGAACAGCCCTTGGCCTGTTCTTACAGTCCGTGGATGACTTCTGGTGGTAGAACATATGCACAGACCACATAAAACAATACTAGAAAACGTGCTGTATGGTACCTGGGGGGGTATTTTCAATTAACAATAGAAATTCACTCAATTGAACAGAACAGAATTAATATGCAAGAAAATGTCTGTTTATTATACATGGTATTAGTTGATAGGGTGCGAAGGTTGTAGTGACATCTAGGCCATGGAGCCATTCAGAACTCTAGAACAGCTTAGTGACAACCCCTGTGGCACTTGTAACAGCAGTCATGAAGTTAAACAGCTTTCCTAAAATCTAAAGTATTTTAGTGGAAAATTTAAAATAACAAAACAATACAAAAAAACATTTTTACCCAGCATACTAATTTAAAGTAAAACCCTATCTTCAATGAAATCAATGTATATAGAATTATACAGCTGTTTGTCTTATTTGTAACCATTAATGTTATCACCTGTTGCCACCTACAAACTGCCAACAAGAACATACTGTCAGATTGTATTATGTTGGGCTTTTTCAAGGTCATAGACAGATAGATATAAAAGCCCCCCCCACCCCCATCACTAAACACTCTGCCTAATGTCCTACACGTTTAAAAGTAAATATCCATTCCATTTTCGGTCCTATATCCTGTTCTGATTAACCCTATAATATATCTGTATCTGTTTTGTAGATTTGACATATAATTCTATCTACATGAAACCACCACCAGCAATCAGCTGCAAACTCACGGTGGAGATTTATCAAAACGGGGGCCCATAACAGCCAATCAGATTGCACCTTTCAAATTCCAAAGGAGCTCTGAAAAATGAAAGGTTGGACTTGATTGGTTGCTATGGGCGACTAGGCCAGTCTTCCTTTACACCAGTTTTGATAAATCTCCCCCTAGTTTTTCCAACCCCCGTCTATCAGTTGTTACTACTGGAGAAACCACTTCTGGCCTGATAGTTGTTGCATTAGGCTAGGTCTACACGACGACATTTGTTGCGCGACATTTTGTTGCACTAATGTCGCGCGACAATTTTTATAATGGCAGTCTATGGTGTCGCACTGCAACATGCGACATGCTGCGACTGCGACGCGACAGTCGCAAAAAATCCATTCAAGATGGATTTTTCTGCGACTGTCGCGTCGCAGTCGCAACATGTCGCATGTTGCAGTGCGACACCATAGACTGCCATTATAAAAATTGTCGCGCGACATTAGTGCAACAAAATGTCGCGCGACAACTGTTGCGCCCTATCTGTCGCGCGACAAAATGTCGTCGTGTAGACCTAGCCTTAGGCCATATCAAGGGTCTTGGTAGCGGGAACCTTCATAGTAATAATGGTTCTGAGGATTAGAACAGTGGATCATGATGGGTCACAGAGGCAGATCACCAGCAATCACCCTAGAGTTTTTAAGAAATTAACATTAAGTCATATGTACCATAATTGTATCATATATTTAGGTGAATATTAAAGGGTTTGTGGAGCCTGTTGATATTGATGACCTATCCTCAGGACTCCCGGCAGGGGCCCGACACTGGCACCATGCCAATCAGCTAATTGAAGCGGAAGAGATGCTCCATGCGAGTGCCACATCCTCCACATTACACTGCCCGTCGTCTGCCTTGCAGTGGCTTAGACTAGTTTCATATTAGCGGGAGGGGACTCCGGCGGGTGAAAGTCCTACATGTAGTACTTCTATTCCAGCCACCTCTCGGATTGCGCTGCCGTGCCGCCGGAACTCCGCCACGCCCCCATTATAGTCAATAGGGCCGGGCGGACCTCCGGCAGCACACGCGCACTAGCGGCAGCATGGATACGGCAGACTGTTTACCCGCCGGAGCAGCCTGCCGCTAGTGTGAAAGTACCATTAGTGTTATTACAAGTACTCGCTCCATTCAAGTGAATGAGACGACAGGCAGTGTAACGCGGAGGAAGTAGCGCTCGCATGGAGCATCATTTCCTCTTCAATTAGCTGATCTGCGGGGGGTCCGGATGTCAGACCCCCGCAGATCAGATTTTAATGACCTATTCTGTAATATTATTCCCTAAAAGGGGTTGGCCACTCTTTTAGCACTTATTAAAACTATAAAGAAAGTAGGGAAATATTACACTTACTAATATATCTTCTTAAGCAGATCTGCCTGGTTTTCCTGCTATTGGAGGCCACGCCCCCTCCTGTCCTGCTCTCACCACGCCCCCTCCTGTCCTGCTCTCACCACGCCCCCTCCTGTCCTGCTCTCACCACGCCCCCTCCTGTCCTGCTCTCACCACGCCCCCTTCTGTCCTGCTCTCAACACGCCCCCTCCTGTCCTGCTCTCACAACGCCCCCTCCTGTCCTGCTCTCACCACGCCCCCTCCTGTCCTGCGCTCACCACTCCCCCTCCTGTCCTGCGCTCACCACTCCCCCTCCTGTCCTGCGCTCACCACGCCCCCTCCTGTCCTGCTCTCACCATGCCCCCTCCTGTCCTGCGCTCACCACTCCCCCTCCTGTCCTGCGCTCACGACTCCCCCTCCTGTCCTGCGCTCACCACGCCCCCTCCTGTCCTGCTCTCACCACACCCCCTCCTGTCCTGCGCTCACCACTCCCCCTCCTGTCCTGCGCTCACCACTCCCCCTCCTGTCCTGCGCTCACCACTCCCCCTCCTGTCCTGCGCTCACCACGCCCCCTCCTGTCCTGCTCTCACCATGCCCCCTCCTGTCCTGCGCTCACCACGCCCCCTCCTGTCCTGCGCTCACCACGCCCCCTCCTGTCCTGCTCTCACCACGCCCCCTCCTGTCCTGCTCTCACCACGCCCCCTCCTGTCCTGCGCTCACCACTCCCCCTCCTGTCCTGAGCTCACCACTCCCCCTCCTGTCCTGCGCTCACCACGCCCCCTCCTGTCCTGCTCTCACCACGCCCCCTCCTGCGCTCACAGCTGACTGTCTCCTCCATCCCTGCACGTGCCATGGAGGAGCAACCTCGTCCATGCCTGAAGGAGTGTGCTGCTGTCTGGGTCCTAAAGCACCCTGCTTGTATCAGAGGTGCTTTCCTTCTGGGACTGGCACTCCTGGCTGTGCAGGGCTGGCTGGGGCTTAGCAGGGACACTTGTTAAAAGCTGAAATAAAGAAACTTTTGCAGGAGGAAGGGAGACTGAGGCCCTGCCCCCTCTGTATCTCCTGTACTGAGGGGATCCTGCCAACATGTGAGGATGTAGCAGAGCCAGGAAAGTGCTGTGGACCACAAACTGTGAGCAATCCCAGTGTCTGACCTGTTTATGGCCCCTCTGCTCTGTGTTCTTATCACAGACATGATATTACAGCCAGACCAACAGTTCAGGAGCTTTAACCCCTTGTGAGCTGTCAGTATGGCCGAGGTCAGTGATATCAGCAGCAGTCACTGGTCTCACCATATATAAATGTGTGCCTTCTCCTTCCTGCACTCTGTATATGGTGAGCTGTGACCCCCAGCACTGCATATAGAGATCCGTGACCCCCTGTGCACTGTATACAGTGATCCGTGCTAACTGTTGCCCACGAGTGCCACCGGAAGTCCGCTTCAGCCCCATTCACTTTAATGGGGACAGGTCGGAGATGCGGCCACAGCACGGCAAACATGCCGAGAGGCGGCTGGAGAAAAAATGCAGAGTGCTGGGCATCAGTGAATGTGAATGGGGCCGGAGCTGACTTCCAGCGGCACTCGTGGGCTAGCGTTAGAACGGATCTGGCAGGGGAACAGCCTGCCGGACCCCGCTAACGCTAGTGTGAAAGTAGCCTTAGTCGTGTGAGGATTGACTGGTCACCTGCCATTGTGACGCCCTTTTTTTTTAAAGGCACAGTTTTTAAACACATAGTTTGCTACTTTTTAACGCCACTTTTCAGAAACAAGGGAAATGATGAATATATCCCCCTCTATTCATTCTGTTCATGGGTTAAATCCAAGGGTGCAACTAAAAATGACAAGGCCCCACAGCAAGTTTATGAACAGGCCCCCTCCCCCCAGTAACATATGTATGATACATTAGCATCATAGTCCTTGTGCTGCTGGGACTGGGGCGCACTTCCTATTGCTATGTCTTTACAGCAGTTATTCACTGATGACTGAGTTATTGGTATTATCTGAGGGGCTCTTGTCTCTATGGAAACACAGGTGGGCGGGGATGTCATGTGACTGCTCCTCTGGACATGCTTGCTGCAATGCATGCTGGGATTTTTACTTTCACTTTGCAGCTGCTCCTCCCACACAGCCGGTCTGAGGAGCTCCTCCAGGGAGGCATGTCATGGTGAACAGGTTAGAGACAGGATATAGAGCCGGTACATGTCACCTGATAGAAATACTTCATGGTTTGGGCTATTGTCTAGGGCACTTCGGATTTTTGATACTTAGGGTGGTCAACCCCTTTAACTAATAATCAACTACGAATGTTCATAACTAAAACCATAGGATTTAAAAATCATTCTACCAAATACATACAATGCAGCATGAAGGGGCTCGGTGAAGGCGGCAGTGAAGGTGTGTAAGTGTCTGATGGGGTCACACAGCTCATAAAAGGACAGCTGCCCGGCCTCGTAGTCCAGACATATCCTGAATCTATCACTGGAGATCTCGTCAGGTAACTGGATCTCTTTACCGTCATGTCTCACTGAATACTGATTATTATACCTCCTCACCAAACTCCAGGACTTGTTATTATCTCCAATGTATGACTGACCTCCCCTCCTGTCTATACTGGGATAACACATCCCCACCATCCAATCCCCTGATCCACTGCCCTCCACATCCCAGTAATGTCGCCCTGAGGTAAATTACTGGAGATCTCAAGTCTCCTGGACGTTCAGGGAGTCTCCCGCTATTAGATAGCGGCTCCCTGACGCCCAAATGTGAAACAATATATCCCGGAAAGGTTTAGCTCAGTTAGATAGCTCAGCAATAGAGACGCTGGTAGCAGGGAGGAGCATAATCTGATCCTAGAGTGGAAGCCAGCCCCGCCCCTCCCCGCCCACCCCAGCCTGCAACCAATCAGAGCTCAGGCAAGCAGCTCTGAGTCACACACTGTACAGGAGGGAGTCTAAGAATCGGATGAGTCACAGGTTAAGAATCTAAATATCCGACTTAGTTAGGGCTCTTTCACACTTGCGTTGTTCTTTTCCGGCATAGAGTTCCATCGTCGGGGCTCTATGCCGGAAGAATCCTGATCAGGATTATCCTAATGCATTCTGAATGGAGAGAAATCCGTTCAGGATGCATCAGGATGTCTTCAGTTCAGGACCGGAACGTTTTTTGGCCGGAGAAAATACCGCAGCATGCTGCTGTTTTTGCTCAGGACAAAAATCCTGAACACTTGCCGCAAGGCCGGATCCGGAATTAATGCCCATTGAAAGGCATTAATTCAGATCCGGCCTTAAGCTAAACGTTGTTTCGGCGCATTACCGGATCCGACGTTTAGCTTTTTCTGAATGGTTACCATGGCTGCCAGGACGCTAACGTCCTGTTTGCCATGGTAAAGTGTAGTGGGGAGCGGGGGAGCAGCATACTTACCGTCCGTGCGGCTCCCGGGGCGCTCCAGAGTGACGTCAGGGCGCCCCACGCGCATGGATGACGGGATCGCATGCCACGTCATCCATGCGCATGGGGCGCTCTGACGTCATTCTGGAGCGCCCCGGGAGCCGCACGGACGGTAAGTATACTGCTCCCCTGCACCCCATTACTACTATGGCAACCAGGACTTTAATAGCGTCCTGGCTGCCATAGTAACACTGAACGCATTTTGAAGACGGATCCGTCTTCAAATGCTTTCAGTTCACTTGCGGTGTTACGGATCCGGCGGGCACTTCCGGCAAATGGAGTACACGACGGATTCGGACAACGCAAGTGTGAAAGAGGCCTTATTACAGACTCATTCGATTCTTTGAGTTAAAAGAACCGTCAGTCACTCGAACAGTTTACACTGAGGCTGATGACCAGGCTGCAGCAGTGATGAGGTTAATGTACAGACAGCAGTCATGACCAGGCTGCAGCAGTGATGAGGTTAAGAGACAGACAGTCAGCAGAGAGATAAGAGAAGTGACAGGACAGAGTTTAGATTACAGGTTGAATTAACCCTTTAGGATTCAGTAGCTATATCACTAAGGGTGGGTTCACACTAGTTATTGTCCTGTGTGATGTCTGTGCGGACTGTGGACTATTTTATAGACAATGCATTCTGTCCTGAGTCCTGTCCCCTTCCCTTCCTCACTCAGTCAGAGCTCAGACCAAGTGCGAAGAGCCGTCTCAGCTAGTCAGCAAGTGAATCGAAGCATCCGCGCATGTGCACCACCTAAGCTCTTCGATTCACTTGCATCTCAGCTCAGCAGTCAGTAGACTCAGCGAGTGAACCGAAGATTCGATTCATGAACCGATTCATGTGAAAGATCCGAACTTCCCATCTCTAGTTTACTCGCAGTAAACCTTTCTGGCAACCTGTAGCTGTGTCCCCTTCTCGGCGCGTGCGCACAGTGCAAGAAGAAGCTGATGCCAGCAGTCCGCAACAGCGCATCAGGCTGAGCCTGTGCGCACGCGCGGGATCTCAAAGCGGGAGGAGGGGGAGGGAGCGAGAGGGAAGAGGCGGCACTGAGGAGTAGAACGCGGCGCTGGGCACGAACGGTGATGTGTGTGGCCGGGCACCATGCATCCACAGACCTCCCCTGCTTGGGCACCCTAATTCAACGATTGACAGGTAAGTAAAACCTGTTTTTCCGCAGAATAAAGCCACACATAGCTTTTATAAGGCCACCTTAGAAATCATACTGCTACCCTGGACATGAGCATATGTTTAGCTCACAGGGCTTATAGGTGGTGACAGAATCCCTTTAATCATATACATAAATATGATAATTTGGGGCAGGGTAATGAGCCCAGTCC
Source organism: Bufo gargarizans (assembly GCF_014858855.1). Lineage (NCBI taxonomy): Eukaryota > Metazoa > Chordata > Amphibia > Anura > Bufonidae > Bufo > Bufo gargarizans. The sequence continues at coordinate 2,425,401 of NC_058090.1, read as the reverse complement.
TCCACACCATAGAGCAAAGTGTGCAGATACTGCATATGTTTGGGAAATGTAATAAAAAGTTTGTGAATGAAAAAAAGAAAACCTCCCTGAAATGAGTTTTTGCAGGTTGGGATGTCTGATCACTGGAGATCTTGTCAGGTAACTGGATATCTTTACTGTCACCAGTCTCAGGACAGATTTCATAGGTTATGAAGGTTTCTCCCAGTTTCTGCTTCCCCCTGATATCTTTATAGAACCTCTCCATACACATAACGCAGCATGAAGGGGCTCGGTGAAGGCGGCAGTGAAGGTATGTAGGTGTCTGATGGGGTCACACAGCTCATAAAAGGACAGCTGCCCGGCCTCGTAGTCCAGACATATCCTGACTCTATTACTGGAGATCTCGTCAGGTAACTGGATATCTTTACTGTCATGTCTCACTGAATACTGATCATCATACCTCATCAAACCCCAGGACTTGTTATTCTCTCCAATGTATGACCATCCTCCCCTCCTGTCTATACTGGGATAACACATCCCCACCATCCACATCCCTGATCCACTAATCTCCACATCCCAGTAATGTCGCCCTGAGGTAAATCCCCTGCTGCTCATCACCTGATTATACTGGAATCTCTCTGCTCTTCCTGGACGATTCTGATTATATTGTGTCCAGGTTGCAGTTTTCAGGTCGTCTGATATAAGGACGTTATTAGCAGCTGTGTTTACATCCAGTAATATGTCTGCAGGACCCTCCATATAGATCCCTCTCCTTATATCTGTTATTATGTCACATAATGTGTGTAATTTGTCTGAGATCACAGTCACATCCAGATCACCTACATCATGGAGACATCTATTTATGTCTTCATCACCTCCTTCCTCCTCAGGATCACACAAGTCACCTGTATCTGGTTCCTGTAAGACAGTCAGTGGATCAGTCATGTTACACATCTCCTCAATGTGTCTCATCTTCCCGGACAGCTCGTCCTTCTTTATTTCCAGCTTCTGAATCAGAGAAGAGAGTAAAATTGACTCTTCCTTTTCCTGCCTGGAGATCTCACTCAGGACCCTCTTCTCCAGGTCTTCCAGTCTTCTCCTGATGTCTGTGAACAGGGCAGTGACTCTCTCTGCTTCTCCAGATGCTTTTCCTTGAGCTTTTCTCCTGCGTTCTTCCAGGTTCTGGACTATTTTCTCAGTCTCCTCTCGCTTTGTGGACAGTTTCTGGAAAATATTTCTCAGTTTCCCTTTCTTCTTCTCAGAGGCCTCATCCAGCACCATTACCTGGTGTCCCTGATGTTCTCCAGCCAAACTACAGGACACACAGATAAAAGCAGAGTCCTCAGTGCAGTAAAACTCCAGGATCTTCTTATGGACAGAACATTTCCTGTTCTCCAGGGAAGTGCTGGTGTCAGATAAGACGTGTTCTGATGACTTGCTGTGAACTCTCAGGTGTTTCTCACACAGAGAAGCCTCACAGTGTAGACAGGATTTAACAGCAGGTACAGGAGAGTCCACACAGTAAGTGCACAAGATCCCGCTGATCTCCACTGGATCTGGCTGAGTAAACAGGAAACGTTCTGCTACATTATGAAGATTTATGTTCTTCATCAGTGCAGGCCGCTCCTGAAACTCTTCTCTGCATTCAGGACAGGTATAAACCCCAGACTCATCCTGTGTATCCAGTACACGATCAATACAGACACGGCAGAAGTTGTGTCCACATCTCAGCATTACAGGATCCTTAAAAATAAATAAACAGATGGAGCAGAGCAGCTCGTCTTTCAGATCGGCAGACGCCATGGCTAAGAGAATAAGGAAGAAATGAAACTGAATGTGCTTCACACTGGATGGATGGCAAAGTTACTGTCACACCCATTCACTTAACCCCTTATGGTCACAGTAATATATTTTTTTCTTTATATTCTGAGAGCCCTAACTTTTTTTTTTATATCAGCGTAGGCATATGAGGGCTACTTTTTTTGCAAGACAAGTTGAATTTAATAAAGCCACCATTTCCTGCTACATATGGTCCATTGAATAACTTTTAGAATTTTTAGGGGAGGGGAACGGAACAATAAAACAGCAATTTTGCCATTTTGTTAAATTAATTTTTACAACATTGAACATTTGATATAAGGGGTTGGTAACATACAGATATGGTAATAGTCATCTCGCCAGATTATCACTGCTTTTACCTTAGCTGACTTTCCATTCCACTCTCTTTCCCTGCTGCTCCGGATAGAAACATCTAGGGGGAGATTTATCAAACAGGTGTAAAGTAGAACTGGCTTAGTTGCCCATAGCAACCAAACGGATTCCACTTTTCATTTTTCACAGCTACTTTGGAAAATGAAAGGTGGAATCTAATTGGTTGCTATGGGCAACTAAGCAATTCTACTTTACACCAGTTTGATAAATCTCCCCCCTAGTTTTCTTCCTTTCATTCATCACGTCCATATTATGTCAGTTCATGGCGAGGTCATCTGACCAGCCCGTCCTGTTCTGTTGTGTGCAGTGCTTCCGTACTTGATCATGTATTGCGCATGCTCAAGATCCAAGGTCCAATGCGTGTGCAGCGCCTGCAACTTCTCCTACCGGCCTTCAGTGCTCCACTGGGCTTCCTCACTGTAAAGACCCAATCATTGGCCGCAGTGGTGACCGGCTCCCCTTATGTCATGACAAATGGTCACATGATGCAAGAGGAACCGGTCACCACTGCAGATGTCAATACAGATGGAAGCGATCATTGCTGTCACTCACTGACTGCAGCTCTCAGCTCCCCGCACTCCTTCTCTTCTTCAGGCTGGCGTGCACTGAATGCTGAGTAGGAAGCCTTCTGCTCCACCATTCACCCTGCAGACACAGATTGTGCTGCCAGGCTGTGTGGGAGGAGCCTGCAGCCTGGGAATGTGCCTGTGCTCCCCCCACGCAGTGCTGCAGAGCGATCTGTGCCTGCAGGGAGAACTGGATGTGAACTTCAGGAACGGAACAAGGTGGGGGCACAGAGGGCATTACTACTATGAAGGAGGCACACAGGGCATTACTACTACAAAGGGGCACAGAGGGCATTACTACTATGAAGGAGGCACACAGGGCATTACTACTACAAAGGGGCACAGAGGGCATTACTACTATGAAGGAGGCACACAGGGCATTACTACTACAAAGGGGCACAGAGGGCATTACTACTATGAAGGAGGCAAACAGGGCATTACTACTACAAAGGGGCACAGAGGGCATTACTACTATGAAGGAGGCACACGGCATTACTACTACAAAGGGGCACAGAGGGCATTTCTACTATGAAGGAGGCACAGAGGGCATTCCTACTATTAAGGGGGCACAGAAGGCAATATACATGGGGGTTCTGATTGGGGCTCTGAGCTGAGGTCTGATAAAAATTACCTTTTTTCCTATTTTCCACCTACTATCAATTTAGACTTGCCAACAACATGGAGGCCACTTTTAGTTTTTTTTCCAGGGCACTTTAAGTTCCCAGTCCACACCTGCAGGCTCTTCAAATGAGACATTCACTACACTATTACTCCACTAGCATCAGCAAGAACGGTTTCCACGAGATTGGAAGGGCTCATTGATTTATCCTGCTATTTCCAAATTATGACCGTCCAATCATTTGAAAGAAGCCATAATTAATTATGGATTAATTGTACAGTGCTTTATGATCCAATTCTGATGCTCTTACGGTCAATGTATTCCTGGCTTTCTTTTATGCCTCATTCACTCATTTTTATTTTACCCAGATTACCTCACTGAAATATTGTTAGAATAAGAATACTATAAGGTTTACAGAAAAGGGGGTATCATAAATATTCAAGCGATATTCTACCACCCAATAATACTGTACGTGGACGGACTCAATAAGGATGTAAATGCCAAAAACAAAACAAGTCATTACAGCCCAACATAATAAATACTTTATTGATATATATAGATATTAAAAATCATAGACAGTGATAAAAATGAGTACCATTGGAAACAAGGCAGCAGCCCCGAAACCCACACAACTATAATGTAATGACGATGACAATAAGCAATCATAGTAGTAATTATCCTATTATAATGTTAGGTTATAGTGAACCAACAGCAAACGCATAGATAATAATCAGAAATGGACAATCCCTATTGTAACAGTGGTGTGCTGTCCGAGAAAAATTATTAAATTCTATAACATTAAATACTGATCCATATTATACTAAAACAAAGTTTTACATATCCCTTAAATCTCATGCCACCATATATCTGAACACAGGCACTAATACAATGTAATGACTAATAAAGGGATAAGACACGTATAACAGTGGGGCAGCATCATCCCGGTGAGTCAAGATGTTTGTAAAAAGAGGCCGCCAATTATGTGTGAATATGGATGATTACTTCCAGGTAATGCTTGATGTAGAGGTGCCCAGCGGTCATCACACCAACTCGCCACTTGCATCCACCAGAAATACGTCACAGTCACGGGTGAGACATATCCCAGTAATAGATACAGGAGCCAAGTAGGGCGATTGACAGCCCTTGCTCACATGCGCAGTGGAAGGCAATACTAAGATGAATACATATGTACAGGTTGATAAAAACTGCTGACCAAGTGATTCTTCAAATTTTCAATTTCCTGGCAGTCAAAGATGGATGTTGTGATATCTATTACTCCCATATGGGATCTGCTCTTCAAATGGGCCAATACTTGGCAATTCTTTCATTTCCTCCCATCATGAGTGATAAGTGGTTATTAATCTTACCATGTCACCAAATCTCTTCTTACCATACGAATGAACTAGCTCCTGAAGTGGGGCGTTCTTTGCTCTGTTAACGTCTCGAACATTTACTATATCCTCTGCAGGGGTGGATTGGCCATAGACCTCACAGGGAAATTTCCTGGTGGGCCCTCCTGACAGAAGGCCACTGGAAGTTTTTGGGGATGTATTTTGTGAGGGACACAAATATTCGTTATTTTTTTTGTCACCTGGCCAAGTTGCTGGTGTCCCTGGGCTGGAACGACATTCACGCTGTGAATGACATATATTGTCCCAGACCAACTCCATACTTCAGCACTGGCGTGATCTCGGCTTGGGACTCTCCACCTTGGCTGGGCACAACCCATCAGTTCTCTGAAATGTGCAGAGTCAACTACATGTTAAGGGAGGAACAGTAGTACCAACAACTTGGCCAGGAGCAATTCCGCGTCTTGATGATCGATTGCTGTCGAAACAAGTGACAGGGAGTAGGGGAAGAAAGAGGAGGAGGAGCATCAGGAGCAATAGACGACATTAAAGTCAATGGGAAGGAATGACTGCTTCCGTCTGTTGATGTTGACGAACCCTGACTGCTTATGAGGGGGTGCGGGCTGGTGGAAGATGGAGTAGTTGCTGCATCAGGCTGTAAGATTAAATGAGTGGCACAGTTTTCCCAAACCACTTTATGGTGACGCTCCATGTGTTGACGCAGGACCACATCCCTGATCTCCTGCAACATGTGCTCCCACCTGACTTTCATCATTGGTAGTTGAAATAGAGGCGGTGTGGAGAGGAAGAAGAAAGAGGAGCCCTTCGCACACGTTAAAAAGAAAGAGAAAACACGTACTAGGCGCCAAATCCCTTAGTCACTGATCGTGATGAGGATTATATTTGGTTCTTTTTTGTATGTAGGAAATAAAAAGACCTTCACCTGGGTCTAGTAAAAGAGCCAAGAGTTTAGGAATAGCAACACAGCCCTATAATGGTGATGTTGACAAATAAAGATTACAAAATGAAGTTTATAAAATCAAATGCACTCGCTTCACAGGGGGGGTAGTCACCAGGATAGATTCAAGACACCTGGGACTATTTCCCCCCCCGGCCAGGATCGCATGTAGAAATATAAATAATTGAACGCCGCCTACACAAGTGGCTTCTGGTCAATCATTTTAATAATACGTGGCTCAACGTGTTTCGAGGGTCTGAAGCCCTCTTCTTCAGGAGAAATAAACGCAAGGTGGAACGCACACATCCACTCCCTCCACCACACACAGCCAATCACTGGGGGGTTGCGTTCCAGAGTGGAACGCATCGCACCCGCATTCACATACCATCCGGCCGGCTGTCTTTTCAAGCCACATCCTCCAGCAACCGGAAGGAAATGGCGGTGCGTTTCACAGTGGAACGCATCGGGAATATCGACCATTCGGCGCGCTAATTGTGTGTGTTATTGGAGAGAACTCAGTTACTGAGTTGGAGCACCCCCCTAATTTTTACCTTCAGAGATATATATGTATACATTATTTCAATCAAAAACTCCAGGTCACGTTCCTCATATACACCGGATAACCAGAAGTTAATGGCGGTGCGTTCCACAGTGGAACGCATCGCGATTAGAAGTCTTTTCAATGACGTTTTTAGATTTAAAATAATAGAACTAGGGACCCTTCCACTGCCTTTATATATATATTATGTGCATTTTCTCTATATGTATTTTACAATTTATTTATTTTTATATCAATGGTATACAGTATGTTTTTACATTTCTGTACACATGTATATCTATCTTTCACTAGTATTCCATCTGATTTTTATTATATTTACTTCATTGATTTTATTTCCTTATGTATTATTAGTAAGTCCTATATATTATATTTTATACATATACTTTTATTATCTATTCCTTGCGCCTAATGAAGGACTTGGGGCAAGTCATTCTTTCACACTGGTGTGTGCGTATAGATATGTGTGTGTTTATGTGTATGCATACACATATATATATATATATATATATATATATACACAGGTCCTAAAAAAATTAGCATATTGTGATAAAGTTCATTATTTTCTGTAATGTACTGATAAACATTAGACTTTCATATATTTTAGATTCATTACACACCAACTGAAGTAGTTCAAGCCTTTTATTGTTTTAATATTGATGATTTTGGCATACAGCTCCTGAAAACCCAAATTTCCTATCTAAAAAAATTTGCATATTTCATCCGACCAATAAAAGAAAAGTGTTTTTAATGCAAAAAAAGTCAACCTTCAAATAATTATGGTCAGTTATGCACTCAATACTTGGTCGGGGATCCTTTTGCAGAAATGACTGCTTCAATGCGGCGTGGCATGGAGGCAATCAGCCTGTGGCACTGCTGAGGTGTTATAGAGGCCCAGGATGCTTAGATAGCGGCCTTAAGCTCATCCAGAGTGTTGGGTCTTGCGTCTCTCAACTTTCTCTTCCCCACAGATTCTCTATGGGGGTTCAGGTCAGGAGAATTGGCAGGCCAATTGAGCACAGTAATACCATGGTCAGTAAACCATTTGGCACTGTGAGCAGGTGCCAGGTCGTGCTGAAAAATGAAATCTTCATCTCCATAAAGCTTTTCAGCAGATGGAAGCATGAAGTGCTCCAAAATCTCCTGATAGCTAGCTGAATTCACCCTGCCCTTGATAAAACACAGTGGACCAACACCAGCAGCTGACATGGCACCCCAGACCATCACTGACTGTGGGTACTTGACGCTGGACTTCAGGCATTTTGGCATTTCCCTCTCCCCAGTCTCCCTCCAGACTCTGGCACCTTGATTTCCGAATGACATGCAAAATTTGCTTTCATCCGAAAAAAGTACTTTGGACCACTAAGCAACAGTCCAGTGCTGCTTCTCTGTAGGCCAGGTCAGGCGCTTCTGCCGCTGTTTCTGGTTCAAAAGTGGCTTGACCTGGGGAATGCGGCACCTGTAGCCCATTTCCTGCACACGCCTGTACACGGTGGCTCTGGATGTTTCTACTCCAGACTCAGTCCACTGCTTCCGCAGGTCCCCCAAGGTCTGGAATCGGTCCTTCTCCACAATCTTCCTCAGGGTCCGGTCACCTCTTCTCGTTGTGCAGCGTTTTCTGCCACACTTTTTCCTTCCCACAGACTTCCCACTGAGGTGCCTTGATACAGCACTCTGGGAACAGCCTATTCGTTCATAAATTTCTTTCTGTGTCTTACCCTCTTGCTTGAGGGTGTCAATGATGGCCTTCTGGACAGCAGTCAGGTCGGCAGTCTTACCCATGATTGCGGTTTTGAGTAATGAACCAGGCTGGGAGTTTTTAAAAGCCTCAGGAATCTTTTGCAGGTGTTTAGAGTTAATTAGTTGATTCAGATGATTAGGTTAATAGCTCGTTTAGAGAACCTTTTCATGATATGCTCATTTTTTGAGATAGGAATTTTGGGTTTTCATGAGCTGTATGCCAAAATCATCAATATTAAAACAATAAAAGGCTTGAACTACTTCAGTTGGTGTGTAATGAATCTAAAATATATGAAAGTCTAATGTTTATCAGTACATTACAGAAAATAATGAACTTTATCACAATATGCTATTTTTTTTAGAAGGACCTGTATATATATATATAGACATAATTTAGTATATTTCTGCTACATTTTTATTTATCTATTTATTTAGCATTTGTGTCTTTTTCTCTGTTGTCACTAAATTCCTTTATTTCTCCTGAGGAAGAGGGCTTCAGACCCTCGAAACGCGTTGAGCCACGTATTATTAAAATGATTGACCAGAAGCCACTTGTGTAGGCGGCGTTCAATTATTTATATTTCTACATGCGATCCTGGCCGGGGAGGGGGGGGGGGGGGAATGGTCCCAGATGTCTTGAATCTATCCTGGTGACTACCCCCCCTGTAAAGTGAGTGCATTTGATTTTATAATCTTCATTTGTCAACATCACCATTATAGGGCTGTGTTGCTCTTCCTAAACTCTTGGCTCTTTTACTAGACCCAGGTGAAGGTCTTTTTATTTCCTACATACAAAAAAGAACCAAATATAATCCTCATCACGATCAGTGACTAAGGGATTTGGCGCCTAGTACGTGTTTTCTCTTTCTTTTTAACGTGTGCGAAGGGCTCCTCTTTCTTCTTCCTCTCCGCACCGCCTCTATTTCTCCACAGTGGGCAAGGGTAATCCTTGACCCACCGAAACACTTGTGCTGCCTGTCCCGACCCATAGCTGTGGACGAGCATAATTCCTATACACATATATTTTTCTATAAAATTCACCTCCACCCCTTGGCGCCTCTGTTAGCCTCTGCTTCAGGTACTTTTTTTCGTGTCACCTGGTCCATCCTCAGGACCAGAGAGCTCTAATTGTACCGTAATCCTCTTTTTTTTATATTTCTATATTATGCATTGGTAGTTGCAGACCTAAAGGAGTCCACAGCGGACCTCTCCTTTAAGTCTGACTGTCCTAGCAGAAGGGGCAGCAAAAGCAAGAGGCAGGTTCAGGATAGGCGAGGGCATAGAGGCAGTTCCCCAGCCATGCCAACTAAGCGTGGTGTCAGAGGAACCCACTGATTCTTGGCTGTGTGCATCTGTTGTCACTTGAGATAACGTTGAACAACAAGTCAACCATTACAGTATAGCAGGATTGTTTGTCAAAACATGACCACTTGATCACAGTGACAGCTGTGGCTGCTACCACCCCACCTTCTTCTGCTGCTCCTTGTGCCGGCCACAGCAACATTTTTGCCACTGCCTGTTCCTTTGGAGGGCCCAGGCAACTGTCTGTTGGTCATAGTGTACAGTAATTGTATCACTAAAATAACAGATTAACTGAATATCAGTGCACTAGAATGTGATGCACACGGAGATATCACACCTGACTTTAATACTGAGGCACACTAACTGTATCACTAAAATAACGTATTAACTCTGAATGTTGGTGCCCTAGAACATGATGCACATGGTCATATATTACACCTGCTGTTACGACTAGTGGGTGGGACCCACTAATCAAACAAGAGATGTTGTGGATGGCAACCACTAACTGCTAGGGTGTTATTCAGCCCTCTCACAGGAGACGGGACAGAACAAACAAGATAGACATTGAACCACTGCCTACAGGATTAGCAAATATGACTCACAGACAACAGGTAACGCTCAAATTGTAAAGTTGTGGTTAGAACCGCAGTTAGTGCAAGCCCAATAGCAGACACGGTGGTGAGAAGTGGTATTGCAGAGAAGACTGGAGTAAAGGCAGCAGATGATATTGATAATGATGATTGTCAGAGGCAGAAGCGGAAGCGTGGTCAGAGACATCTGAGAGGTCAGAAGCCGGTATCAGATAGTAGCGGGATACAGAGGATCAGACAGGTCCAGTAGTCAATGCAGGCAGCAGGCAAACAAAATGTTCTAACACAGGAGATCAGAACAGAACCCCTTTGCTATTACGGTTAGTAACTCGACGCTCAGACAACTTCCTAGGAGAGGAAGCTCCTATTTAAACTTGTAACCCAGCCCAGGTGACTCATTGCAAATAGAAGTTTTCTTAAACTTCAAACCAAATTCCACGTCGAATGCTTTGCTACGCCTAACACTAGCTTTGTATAACTATCACGATCGGCGTAACTGTCACATACGTGACACAGGAGGGAGGAAAAGAGGGAGGCCCTGCCCTAGTGAGAGGGAAGGTGGTGACCCCTGACTCACCTTGCGGCTGGCACCTGGCTGCCCTGTCGTCCCTAGACGGGTTCCTCACCCGTACGCCGATCACGTGCCTAAAACCCTGGCTTTCCCTAGGATGAGCCCTAGATAGTGAACAGGGCGGTGGGAACACTAGTCCGCACAACTAGCTCTAAAGGAAAACAACAGGAGACAACAAAAGCCCAACAGGGATCCGGAGGGTAGCACTCTGGAACAACAACCAGATTCTCAGCTCCAGTGGGTCAGCATAGATGTCCAGGCAGGAAGCTCTATAACTGGCAACAAGAGAAGTGTGAGAGGAGAATATAAGGAGTTTGGGAGTGGCAGACAAGAAACAGCTGAGGAGGAGAAGCTACGGATCCCTGAGTGAGACAAAAAGGATAGCAAGGCAAACACAGAAAACAAACACTAAGAAACACCGTGATCTTTAGACATAGAGCGCGCAGCCACCCGCTGCGACTTCCTGACCCCGGGTATAACGGAGTCAGACGTGGCTCTTGACACCCTCGTGACAGTACCCCCCCTTTCACGAGGGGCCTCCGGACACTCAGGACCAGGTCTCTCCGGATGAGAGACATGGAAAGCCTGAATCAACCTGTTGGCGTTTACCTCTGACGCTGGAACCCACATTCTTTCCTCGGGACCGTAACCCCTCCAATGCACCAGATACTGAAGAGAGCGGCGGACCCGACGAGAATCAACAATTCTGGATATTTGAAACTCCAGATTACCATCCACAACAACAGGAGGAGGTGGCAGCGGTGATGGTTCTAGAGGTGGAACATACTTCTTGAGCAACGACTTATGGAAGACGTTATGGATCTTAAAAGTCTGAGGTAGCTCCAGGCGAAAAGCCACAGGGTTAATGACGGCTACAATTTTATAAGGACCAATGAACCTAGGACCCAGTTTCCAAGAGGGAACCTTCAACTTAATATTCCTAGTAGACAACCACACATAGTCATTCACTCCTAGGTCCGGACCTGGCGACCGTTTCTTATCGGCCATGCATTTGTATTTACCACTCATATTTTTCAAGTTAGCTTGCACCTTCTGCCATACCGATGAAAGAGATGAAGAAAACCGTTCCTCTTCGGGAACCCCAGAAGACCCCCCCCTCTTTGAAAGTACAAAATTGGGGATGAAAACCGTATGCACCAAGAAATGGTGACTTGCCAGTGGATTCCTGACGGCGATTATTTATGGCAAACTCGGCTAACGGTAAATATGATGACCACACCTCTTGGTTTTCAGACGCAAAACACCTTAAATATGTTTCTAGGTTTTGGTTGGTACGCTCAGTCTGTCCATTCGACTGAGGATGGAAAGCTGAGGAAAAGGATAAGTGTACCCCTAAACGGGTACAAAAAGCTTTCCAAAACTTAGAAATAAACTGGGTTCCCCGATCCGAAACCACATCAGAAGGGACCCTGTGAAGCTTCACGATTTCACTGATAAACACCTGAGCAAGAGTCTTAGCATTAGGAAGTGCGGGTAGCGCAATAAAGTGTACCATTTTGCTAAACCTGTCTACTACTACCAAGATAACCGTTTTACCCGCAGACAAAGGTAAGTCAGTGATGAAATCCATTGATAGATGTGTCCATGGTCTATTGGGGATGAAAAGTGGCAATAAAGACCCTGCTGGACGTGTATGAGAGACTTTCGCGCGTGCACAAGTAGAACAAGTAGACACGAAATCTATTACATCCTGACGCAACCTTGGCCACCAAAAACGACGAGACAATAGCTCCAAGGTTGCTTTACTACCCGGGTGCCCAGCAAGTGCCGAATTATGATGTTCCTTCAATAACTCAAGACGCAGGTTTAACGGTACAAACAATTTCTCTGAGGGGCAAGAGGCCGGGGCGTCCCCCTGGGCCTCTAACACCTTTCCCTCTAGAACAGAGTGTACAGCAGAGACAACCACTCCTCTTTGTAAAATAGGTACCGGATCACTAACATTACCCCCTCCAGGGAAACTACGAGACAATGCGTCTGCCTTGGTATTTTTTGCCCCAGGACGATAGGTGATTACAAAGTTAAATCTGGTAAAGAATAGCGACCACCTAGCTTGTCTAGGGGTGAGACGCTTAGCCGATTCTAGGTACAGAAGGTTTTTGTGATCCGTAATTACCGTGACGGGGTGGATTGCTCCCTCTAAGAAGTGACGCCACTCTTCAAACGCCAGTTTAATCGCCAACAGTTCCCTATTTCCAATATCATAGTTCTTTTCTGCTGCAGATAATTTTCTGGAAAAGAAAGCGCAAGGACGCCATTTGCCAGGAGACGGACCCTGAGACAATACAGCCCCCACTCCCACCTCCGACGCATCAACTTCAACAATAAAAGGCTGGGAGACATCAGGTTGAATTAGAACAGGTGCCGAGCTAAATCTCTCTTTTAGAGAGGAAAATGCAATTTTAGCGGCGTCAGACCATTTAGAAAAATCAGTCCCCTTCCTAGTCATGTCAGTAAGGGGTTTAACGATCACTGAATAATTTTTAATAAACTTTCTGTAGAAATTTGCGAAACCCAAAAACCGTTGTAGAGCTTTAAGGTTCTCAGGAAGATCCCAATCTAAAATTGCCTGGACCTTCCCAGGATCCATACGGAAACCTGAAGCAGATAATAGATATCCCAGGAATTGTATTTCCTGAACGGCGAAGACACATTTTTCAATTTTCGCATATAATTATTCGTCCGTAGGACCTGCAATACTTGCCTGACATGTACTCCATGTGTTTTCAGATCAGCCGAATAAATTAAGATATCATCTAGGTATATGACTACAAACCTGCCGATGAGATGACTAAAAATATCATTAACGAAATGTTGGAAGACAGCAGGGGCATTGGTCAGACCGAAAGGCATGACTAAATTTTCGTAATGCCCCTCAGGGGTGTTAAAAGCTGTCTTCCACTCATCCCCTTCCTTGATACGAATCAGATTGTAGGCCCCCCTAAGATCAAGTTTGGAGAACCACCTAGCACCCGCAATCTGATTAAAAAGGTCAGGAATGAGAGGAAGAGGGTATGGGTCTCTGACGGTTATCCGGTTTAGCTCACGGAAATCTAGGCAAGGACGCAGGCCCCCATCTTTCTTTTTAACAAAGAAAAACCCTGCAGCCACGGGTGAAGAAGAGGGTCTGATGTGTCCCTTGGCCAGACTCTCGGAGATATAATCTTTCATGGCTTGTCTCTCGGGACCCGAAAGATTATACAACCTGGACTTGGGTAATTTTGCATCGGGAATCAGGTTAACCGGGCAATCATAAGGACGATGAGGTGGTAGCTTCTGACAACCCTTTTCAGAAAAAACGTCCTCAAAGTCCGAAATAAATGTAGGTAGGGAAGCTATGGAGGCGATTAAGCAATTGTTATTTAAGCAATTCTCTCTGCAATGCTCACTCCACTCCAATATCTCCCTGGCCTGCCAATCCACCACTGGATTGTGCGCTACCAACCAGGGAAGACCCAATACCACAGGAGAGGGAAGGCCCTCCAGAACGTAACATGAAAGACGCTCCTTATGGTGGTTCCCTACCCGAAGATGTAAGTTATGGACAACGTGAGTGAGGTTTCTCTGAGACAGAGGAGCAGAGTCAATAGCGAATATGGGAATGGGTCTCTGCAGCGTACAGAGAGACAAACCCATAGTGCGGGCAAAATGGGCATCTATCAAATTTACCCCTGCACCACTGTCTAGAAAAAAAGAAATAGACTCCGTCTTAACACCAAAAACAATAACCGCTGGCAACACAAATTGAGATGTTCGCATGGAGGAAACGTATACCCCCCGGCTGACATCCTCCGCACAGCCTGGGGTTAGTAGTTTTCCGACGGTCTTTTGTTTTTGGGAAAGGAGGGACAGACATTAATGAAATGACCCTTCCCCCCACAGAAAAAACAAGCCCCCCACCTACGGCGAACCTCAGGAGGACGGACCTGACGAGAAGTTCCTCCTAGCTGCATAGGCTCATCCAAGTCAGTACAGACTAACTGCTGCTTGGGAGAGGTTACCGATTGCTCAGGAATTTTCGATCTCTCCCTAAGACGTCTATCTATTCTGATAGAGAGGGACATAACAGCATCAAGGGAAAGGGGGGTCTCATACAGCGCCAGCGCATCCTTAACCCTTTCAGATAACCCAGAGCAGAACTGACTCCTGAGAGCCGGGTCGTTCCACTGAGTATCCGTAGCCCACCTGCGGAACTCTGAGCAATATTCCTCTGCTGGCCGATCTCCCTGTAGGAGTCTCCGTAACTTCGACTCAGCCAGGGCGACACGGTCAAGGTCATCATATATGAGACCCAAAGCCCCAAAAAATCCCTCCACTGACCGGAGAGCCTGGGAACCAGGGGGTAACGAGAACGCCCAGGATTGCGGGTCCCCCTGAAGCAGGGAAATAACCATCCCCACCCGCTGTTCTTCATTACCTGAGGAGTAAGGGCGCAGCTTAAAATATAATTTGCAGGCCTCACGGAACAACACAAATTTGTCCCTTCCCCCAGAGAATCTGTCAGGAAGAACAACCTTGGGTTCTGTAACAACCTGGTTACCCATAGCAACCGCTGGGCTTACGGTCTGCTGCATTTGCTGCTGCTGTTGGAGGACAGACGCCTTCAAAGATAGGCCTTGAAGCTGTTTTGCCAAAGCAGCAATAGGATCCATATTGGATTCTAAGTAGAGAAAAAAATAAGGGCCAGTTATAATATCGCGATCGGCGTAACTGTCACATACGTGACACGGAGGGAGGAAAAGAGGGAGGCCCTGCCCTAGTGAGAGGGAAGGTGGTGACCCCTGACTCACCTTGCGGCTGGCACCTGGCTGCCCTGTCGTCCCTAGACGGGTTCCTCACCCGTACGCCGATCACGTGCCTAAAACCCTGGCTTTCCCTAGGATGAGCCCTAGATAGTGAACAGGGCGGTGGGAACACTAGTCCGCACCACTAGCTCTAAAGGAAAACACCAAGGGGAGGACAGACAATACAAACTAAACATATAATCCCAGGTGGGCAACAACAGGAGACAACAAAAGCCCAACAGGGATCCGGAGGGTAGCACTCTGGAACAACAACCAGATTCTCAGCTCCAGTGGGTCAGCATAGATGTCCAGGCAGGAAGCTCTATAACTGGCAACAAGAGAAGTGTGAGAGGAGAATATAAGGAGTTTGGGAGTGGCAGACAAGAAACAGCTGAGGAGGAGAAGCTACGGATCCCTGAGTGAGACAAAAAGGATAGCAAGGCAAACACAGAAAACAAACACTAAGAAACACCGTGATCTTTAGACATAGAGCGCGCAGCCACCCGCTGCGACTTCCTGACCCCGGGTATAACGGAGTCAGACGTGGCTCTTGACACCCTCGTGACAATAACCAATCCAGCAAGTCTGGTCTTCAGATAAAAAAATAAAAAAAAGCAGGATGCAGCCTTGATACCATCATCATGTCTGTTGCTGGTGTATAGCAACTCTATGTCGCATGTCACCAGCATCATGTTTGCTTCCAAGTGAATGCCATCTAACTTCTGAAGTAAATCCACCGTATCCTGAATACATAATATGGCAAACACTCGACAAATGGTTTGGTAATATGAAATCAATGTATTTGCAGAAATTGTCAAATGGGCCTCCACATCCAGAAATGATGATGCTATAATGGCATTTTTAAGGACCTTTGGTAGAAGATACAGTGGAGATTGTGGGCTCATGAATCCATCTTGTTTCATAAAGATGTTGTGGAATGATTCCATCATTCTTAGCCATGTCCAACAGTTCTTGTAAAAGTGTACTGAAAGAGACAAACCGATTGAAAGTAAGTTTCTTGTAACAAGTACCGTTCCTCCGCTGATGATCTACCTCTGCCTTGTACATTTTACATGGCCATATCATCACGAGTTTGATTAACACATCATTCAAGGATTTTAACTTGAGTTGGCATCAACAGGAATTTCTATGTTATGGATTTAACAAATAAATCCACTGCAGGGCAAATGGACAGAGGTGGGAACTTTTTCATGTATTTCCTACTAGTATCCGGAAACTTACCTGATTGTACAGCAGATTGTTCTCCCAAAAGACTCCAAAATTAATAGAGTTTCCTCCTTCATAGGGGTCAAACGAATCCTAAGCAGTGGCGTACCGCCAATAGAGACAGACCAGGCAGTCCCTATGGGGCCCGGGCGATCTGCCTCTGAGGGAGCGGCAGCCTATGGCTCCCGTCCCTACTGATCAGTTTCATAGGCCTCATGCCATTAGGCCTAAAGCCTATGAGGCAGTAGAACGACGCAGGAGATTGCAATGACATCACCACGACCTCTTGTGGACAGAGGCAGAGAGCAGAATACAGGTGATTATTGTAAATGTATGTATGTGGGGGTGATGGTGAACATTATATTTACTATATACTTCACAGGGGGGCATTCTGCATACTACTGAGTAGTGCCATTGTAAATAATACAGAGGGGGCCATTCAACAGAGGGGAGCGCTCTATATACTACACAGGGGGAATTCTACAGAAGAGGACATTTTATGTACTACAGAGAGGAGCATTATATATAATACAGAGGAGGCATTCCACAGAGGTGAGCATTGTGTATATTACAGATGGGAGTACTGTATATACTATAGGGGGTAGCTATATATTACAGAGGGGGCATTGTATATACTATAGGGCTAGCTTTTATATATACTACAGAATGGACCATTATATATAGTATCAATACAGAGGGGGCATTATACCTCAGCGGAGGGTGGATGAGACCATTATGCAGGTGGCATTATACATATGAGCACTACAGGGGGTGCATTATATGTACTGGCACTACAGGAGGTATTATAATACAGGTGCCACTGCAGCAGGACTTTATAACTAATGGGGTTGCTATTGGGGATACTATAGGAGGAACTATTACTATTGGGGGCAGTCTAGGAGCACGATTACTATGGGTGGACTATGTATATGGTGCTATAATATAGCATACTATTGGGGAGCACAGTGGGCACAGTATTAGGGGTGGCAGCAGGATAACACTGTTGGGGCACCCAGAGGAGAAGAAGGATGATGAAAAAATGATGAATCTAAGATGTCTGTGTGTCAAACTCTACAGAGATAAGACGCAGCTGAAATGATTTGTCAAGAAGGTCTGGTCCGAATGGAGAAGAGGAAAGAGAATGTCTAAATGTCTACATCAGAGGAGACATCACTGGAAGCAAGATGTATGCGGCGTATTCTCATGTATGTGTGATAGAACTGTATGTAATGTCCATCCAGGGGTGCACTGCCAATAAGGCGAGATGAGGCGATTGCCTCATGCAACACCAGGGAGGGGCAAGAGGGGGCAACGGAATGGCCATAGGCAATGAGCGCTTCCATTGTGGAAACGCTCATCTCTACATAGTCGACTGCAACGCTGTACTCAGGACAGCAATACAGTTGAATGCCGCAATGGGGCACTGGAGCGATCTAGCTCTGGTCCACCGTTTCCTCTAATAGACTTTAATCCTAGTTCCTGTAGCCTATCAGAGGCCGCTGTGATCATTATTGCGCTGCCTGAGCCGGGCTGCATAGAGCTCAGGGCACAGACTAGAAGAGGTCTGTGTCTTGCAGTGCATCACTGACAGCAGAATGGAGGTAAGTATTTGAGTTTATTATTTTTATTTGGCAGCATCCTGTTGGGCCACAATGGGGTGGGGGTCTTTGCTTTGTAACTGGAGAAAGCACTATGGGGACATTGCGGCTGTAAAAAGGAGCATTTTTGAACTGGCACATATTATAACGGGGCCACTTATGGGGACATCAGGGACACTATTTGCTGGGCACAGTTATTTTTAGGGCACTGTGTGGAAATAATTATTGAAGGGGCCGCTATCTGTGTGTTAATAGTATTTTCAGGGAGATTATCTGTTTCTGCAGTAAAGTAGTGGGAAGCACAGCAGGCACAATATTAGAGGTGGCAGGATGGGGTGTTCAGAAGGTGGGGAGGAGGATAGAAAAGTAGGAAACTAAGATGTCTGTTTGTCAAACTCTGCAGAGAAAAGAGATGGCTGAAAGAAATCATGGCGGTCTGGTCTGACTGGAGAAGATAAAGAAAGAGAACATCTACATCAGAGAACACATCACTGGATGTAAGAGACACGTGGCACTGTATTACCCTGTATGATTTGTAGCTCTGTATGTAATGTTTTCCAACTATGTATTTGACAGTAGGGCTGTAGGGCAGGGGTTAGGTTAAGAAATTGACAGGGGGGGGGGTTAATTGTCATTTTATTTTCCGCCTCAGGCAGCAGAAAGGCTAGGTGCACCCCTGTGTCCATCCACATATGTCTTTAACAGTAGGGCTAGGGGAGTGATTGAATTGAGAATTTGGAAAGGGGGATGGTTGGCATTTTAATTTTCACCTCAGGCAGCAGAAATGCTAGAATCGTCCCTGGCATTGCTATACAATTTCTTTGAACTAATAGTAATACGTCGGCAAGAACCATTATATATATATATATATATATATATATATATGTACAGTACAGACCAAAAGTTTGGACACACCTTCTCATTCAAAGAGTTTTCTTTATTTTCATGACTATGAAAATTGTAGATTCATACTGAAGGCATCAAAACTATGAATTAACACATGTGGAATTATATACATAACAAAAAAGTGTGAAACAACTGAAAATATGTCATATTCTAGGTTCTTCAAAGTAGCCACCTTTTGCTTTGATTACTGCTTTGCACACTCTTGGCATTCTCTTGATGAGCTTCAAGAGGTAGTCACCTGAAATGGTTTTCACTTCACAGGTGTGCCCTGTGAGGTTTAATAAGTGGGATAAAAATAAAGAAAACTCTTTGAATGAGAAGGTGTGTCCAAACTTTTGGTCTGTACTGTATATATATATTCACATACTTGATATTTGTGCAATACAGAGTTTTGCTATGGGGCACCAAGATTTCTATGTATGCCCTTCATCCCTATCAAACCATTTTTGTAAATCAAACAACAGGCAAATATACAGTTCTTTTACAGCTAAACCCTTCTGTAACATGGACAAATCTGACTGAGAAAACTGATGAGTAGATGAATTAATTACCTTCAGGTCACTGTTCTTCTGAGACATTGTAATGGATCAGCAAGTATGAACCCACTGTGCAAACCAATCAGACTGGTTTAGTGCTCACCCTAAGGGCATTATTCTGGCACTTGCCAGTTCTTAGAAACCAGACTGCTTCCTTCTGGGATTATCCTAGTGTAGATAGCAGCTGACTCACTGGGGTCAGGGACTCTGGTGCAAGCACCGAAGCTCTGGATATAGAACCAAAAAGACAGGAAAACCGCATGTACAGCCTGAATAGGCACCAAGGCTTAAATACTGGTTTTAGACATCCAGGCAGTACACAGGTAATGTAGACACAGGAAAGACTTGCAGACAGGTTAGTGGAGAGGCACACACAAGGTAGGCAGGCTAGGAACTGCACTGGAGCACAAAGACAGACTCGGCTAACTGAAACATGAACTGAACTGGGACTTGAAAGTGTAGGAGTACTCAGGCAGGATGAAACAGAACTCGGAGCATGGCAGTAACACAGGCATGAAAAAACAAGATAAACTCAGGTAAATCACAAGAGAACTAAACTATCAAACACGTTTGCTTTTCACAAGAGAAACTAAAACTCAGGACCCCTCTGCCTGAAGAGGGTGCCTTAAATACCCAGGGACCATCAGCCATTGCCTGGGGAAGGATTGGGGAGCTATCAAATTGTTGCTCTCATTTTTTTATTTTTTAATTTTTATTTAAGGAAGTCCATCAATCAGCTGATCACATTTCAGTTGATTCTGTATGCTCTCAAAATCTTTTTCAAGGGTTTTCAAGGCCAATCAACAGTTCCATAAAGTTTAACAAACTGCTGGTACAAAAATCCTCCTACTTATCCATAAAAAACACATCATCAACAGGGAAGGAAGGAAAGACATGTATACATACTGTAATCCTCTAGGGATGAGACCCACTGGGCATACTTTTCCGGGAAGACCTTATTCCACAAAATTTTCATCTTTTTATGTAACAACAATTTCAAGGAGTTCTGAAGCTCTGTCACATTCCTCTGAGTATTAAAGAGAACCTATCACCATGAAAATGCAGTGCAATCTGCAGGCAGTCTGTTATAGAGCAGGAGGAGCTGAGCAGATCGATATATAGATTTATGGAAAAAGATTCAGTATAACATGGATTTCATTGATTTACATTCCTGCATTCTGGGCATTGAAATCAAGGAGGTGGTTATATCAGTGATTGACAGCTCTCTCTGTATTCATGCAACACGCCAGACCTGCAGGGTATAGCGAAGTGAGGTCACGGTTATGGGCAATCAAGGGTTACTCACTGTATTGGAGAACCCTGGGCAGGCGCGTGGCAGTGAAGGAGAGGTAGACACGGTTCCTCTGGGGCACACTCTGTATATAGGGACCAGGCCTGATGGTGGATGAGGTGCCCTGGATGTTACGGGTATTTTGAGTGCCTGGGGCAAGGTCCCTGTTGGATTCGTGACGCCAGTGCCTTTGGACGGTGGCACACCGGTTGGTAGTTGGAATGATGGAGGTACACAAGTAGAACAGTGAACCAAACGTAATTTTACTGAACAATCCAACTTTGTACAGCAGGTGGTAACACAGTCTTTCAATCACAGTTCCACAAGTAGGCTTATTCACAAAATGGCAGGTAATAGTTATGCAAGATACGCAGAGGGTAAATTCACAAGCACTCAGCAGCAGGTTGTACCTTTCCTCAGAATCAATGTACACTGTCCTTTCTAGAACTCCTGCTCTGGCTTTATCTCCCAAGGCCCGGATGCCTAAAGGGTGGCTTAAATCCTTGGTTACTATCTTCCTCAGGTATTAGATTCTTGCTTTCCTTTCTATTTGCATCTGCCCATCAGGGTTACTTATCTTTCCCTGGCATTTCCTTACTTGGCTGGTGATTGACTGTGGGTTGCTCCCAGGAGGTTCTGTCCTGCGACTGGGGTATCTTCAGAGCTAACTAAGGCTCTCTTGGCTTCAGGCAGGCTGGAGCTTCTCACTAGCCTCCTGGACATCACTAGCAGCCAGGGCTATCAAGCTGCATGTCAGGAGCAGGCTTTCTAGCCTCTGTCTTCTCAGACTCCTGACTCTGCACACACTGCTCTGCACAGTACTGCACTAACTCTCCCTGTCTGGGCCTGGACATTTATACTAGGGGCTCCCTATCTCCCTCTAGTGTCTGGGATGTCTAACTACACCCAACTAGGCCTGCTGTTGCATCATACAGGGGTACATTGCATGTAAAACACATTAGAACATACATTAAATGCAGAATTAAATATGACATTTCTGTTCCTTGTGAGTAGGAGTAACTCGCACACCAATTGACCCTTGTGTAGTGCCCACCCCTACCTAGTGGGACACTACATACCCCCACGCTATAACGTTGCCCGTCCTCGGCGCAACATGGAAGGGGCCCTGCACAGCTGGATACTGCACCTATAATAGGGAAGATAAGGCAAAGCAGGAAAACACATCTACATTTGCGAAATATACATTATATGTATATATATCAGGCAGTTCCACTGGCTTAGGAGCAAGTAATGGTGAAAAGGGGCGTCGTTCTCTTCTCTCAGGATAGCACAATGGGAACAGGGGCGCTGACCTGGCACAGCGTAACAGTAAATACCAGGATAGTCCATAAGTGCAAATTGTCCATGATAGAACAGTTGTAGTCCATGGAAAATGTAAAAACATTAAAAACCATTCTTGGAGGCTCAAAGCATATAAAATGAGTCCGTACCCAGGTTCTTTTCTTGTAAAATTGTTCAGTTCCAGTGAGAAAGATAAGTAAGGGCAGAAGTACAAGGATCACAGAGGCTCGCACCTGGTGGAGTCCATCTCTGGTCACATTTCTTTAAAATAGTAGCAAAATCTCAGAGGCTCATGTGCATTTGAGTCTATCCCTGGGCCCAATTCTTGAAATTTAAGTTGCATAATAAAATAGCAGCACATAAAATAGTCCACATTATTTAAATGGCATATATAAAACAAGTGCTGTAATACCCGTAATCAACCTGAAAAGGGGGTTAAAGGGTTAAAGGTGCAACTTATGAAAATAGGCACAACTGGGTTTTCACTTTGATAAAGCAGGCAGGAGGTCCTGTAAACAAGATGGCCTTGCTGCACGTGGTATTTCAGTGGTTTGCCGCCTCCACTGAGCCGTGGGTAACTGGCAGCAGCAACAGAGGGCCAAAACAACGAAGGACTCCTGTCCTGAAAGGGTTACATCTTCTTTAGGATCCCTTGGCAAAATAAATCCAACATCAAGGGCCTAGCAGGCCAATTCACAGGGGCATGTCATATCCACTTTGCATTTCAGTGG
Organism: Bufo gargarizans; assembly: GCF_014858855.1. NCBI lineage: Eukaryota > Metazoa > Chordata > Amphibia > Anura > Bufonidae > Bufo > Bufo gargarizans. The sequence continues at coordinate 2,402,564 of NC_058090.1, read as the reverse complement.
TGCTCCCTGGCTCCATCTGTATATTGGGCCTGTACTGAGGTTCAATAGACGGATGTGCCCACAACACCGTATTGGGGGGCAACTGCAACATAAATGGACCCCTAATAGGTATAGGCCCCATAGGCCTAGGGGTTATCAAAGTCGCTGACCGCACCGGAGCAGGCATAACAATCGTGGGCTGCTGCACTGGCCTGGGTACCGCTGCTGCAAGCGGTCCGGTGGGTTCTGGAACGACTGGCTCTGTGCGCCGGTGCACAGCGTATGAGGATCCCACCGCAGGTGCCGGTACTAAGGAGGGACGACTGGAAGGGACAGGTACTCTCACCTTAGACCCGGAGACGTCCGAGTCCTTACGTCCACTTTCTTTTAGGTCAAGTGGAGTCCGGATCCTGGCGGAGGCAATCTGGCGTAGCTCCCGTAGTTTCAACTCCAGCCGCACAATCTGGTCGTCCAGGCTTTCAGAGTCGGGATCGCTGGTCTCCGCTGTCGCCGTCGGCACTTGGAAGGTGGGTGGTTCGTCCTGCGCAGCCACTGCAGGCTCAGGTGAGGCGTCCGCTTTCCTCCCTCTTCGGATATTTTCCAGGGTAGCTCGGAATCTCTCGGCATCCTGAAGCTCACGGACAGTTTTCTCCCTGCGAGGCAACTCAGGTGAGGGCCATGGGCTAACCCTCTTCTCCACCACTGTCGGCTGCCAAAATACATTCGGGCCAATGAAGGAGCCCCTTTCTTGAAAGGCATGTTGGGCCGGTTCTGGAGAGCACACAGGTTCTTGCTCGCAGCCAGGGTGGTCCTCATCAAGGTCCCAGTCCTCTGATTTCTTTTTAGGACGGGACACGGCAGTGGCGTAGGGGCCTCGCAGGCCCTCAGCAGGGGTGAATTCAACCTCCTCTCCCTCGCGGAGGTTATGCAAATGTTCTGGGAGGTAGCTCCGCTTGACGGACCTCCGATTGACATACAAGTCTCTTCCAGTAAGGTAGTCCTTAATGAAACCGAAGCCTCGGTCCTTGTCAAAGGCCACAACCAACCCCATTCTCCTTTCCAGGCGGGGTTGTGTGTCAGTGTGGCACTCATGAACGGTCTTTGCCAGTTCCTCATAGTAGATTTTTGTCTTGGTCGTTTTCTTTATGGAGGCCTCCCGGATCTCTGCCATCAACGCTGACCACTTGAACGAGGGCTGGAAGAAGTCTCTCCAGGAGCCATAGTAGATCTCCGGTTGCGTCCTCGGTGGCGGGCAGGCGGGTCTCTCCGGTCCCGAAGAGTAGGCCGGTGGAGCGTCCTCTTGCTCTACACCAGTAACATTCATGGTTAGCAAATCAGGCGCAGACATCTCAGCAGAGCAGTCCTCACTCCTCAACATGCTCGATCCTTCTCTGGAGAGCGACAGGGTCGCGCCAACAATTACAGACAACTCCTCCCATTGCACTGGGAGGCCGCCCCCCAGGTACTCCAGTATGGGGGAGGCGGAGTCCATTTTAGCAGACATGCAAATGTCCAGACAGGGCGGTGGCGCCAGCATACAGCCTTCCTGCACTTTTAGCAGAAGGCGCCAATTTTTACCGCCAATTCAGGATGAAGATGACGCAGCAAACAATTTTAATCAAGCTAAGCGGCCATCTTTGAGCAAAATAGCTGTCTATTCATTGACAGCAAGCGGTGGCTTAAATAAGTAGAAAACAGTCCACACAATGCTATTTTCACACCGCAATTATTACAGTTCACTTTGGCCCAGCAATTTTCAATAAAACAATTGGGGCTTGTCACTTTAAGACAATTTACAGCACACAGTTTTTAAATCCGCAATGGCGCAGGAATATTCGGATCCTGTTCGTGACGCCAATTTATGCAACACGCCAGACCTGCAGGGTATAGCGAAGTGAGGTCACGGTTATGGGCAATCGAGGGTTACTCACTGTATTGGAGAACCCTGGGCAGGCGCGTGGCAGTGAAGGAGAGGTAGACACGGTTCCTCTGAGGCACACTCTGTATATAGGGACCAGGCCTGATGGTGGATGAGGTGCCCTGGATGTTACGGGTATTTTGAGTGCCTGGGGCAAGGTCCCTGTTGGATTCGTGACGCCAGTGCCTTTGGACGGTGGCACACCGGTTGGTAGTTGGAATGATGGAGGTACACAAGTTGAACAGTGAACCAAACGTAATTTTACTGAACAATCCAACTTTGTACAGCAGGTGGTAACACAGTCTTTCAATCACAGTTCCACAAGTAGGCTTATTCACAAAATGGCAGGTAATAGTTATGCAAGATACGCAGAGGGTAAATTCACAAGCACTCAGCAGCAGGTTGTACCTTTCCTCAGAATCAATGTACACTGTCCTTTCTAGAACTCCTGCTCTGGCTTTATCTCCCAAGGCCTGGATGCCTAAAGGGTGGCTTAAATCCTTGCTTACTATCTTCCTCAGGTATTAGATTCTTGCTTTCCTTTCTATTTGCATCTGCCCATCAGGGTTACTTATCTTTCCCTGGCATTTCCTTACTTGGCTGGTGATTGACTGTGGGTTGCTCCCAGGAGGTTCTGTCCTGCGACTTGGGTATCTTTAGAGCTAACTAAGGCTCTCTTGGCTTCAGGCAGGCTGGAGCTTCTCACTAGCCTCCTGGACATCACTAGCAGCCAGGGCTATCAAGCTGCATGTCAGGAGCAGGCTTTCTAGCCTCTGTCTTCTCAGACTCCTGACTCTGCACACACTGCTCTGCACAGTACTGCACTAACTCTCCCTGTCTGGGCCTGGACATTTATACTAGGGGCTCCCTATCTCCCTCTAGTGTCTGGGATGTCTAACTACACCCAACTAGGCCTGCTGTTGCATCATACAGGGGTACATTGCATGTAAAACACATTAGAACATACATTAAATGCAGAATTAAATATGACATTTCTGTTCCTTGTGAGTAGGAGTAACTCGCACACCAATTGACCCTTGTGTAGTGCCCAGCCCTACCTAGTGGGACACTACATTCACAGTCATAGACGGCATTCTGTCAATCACTGATAGGACGCCTCCTGGACTTCAATGACCAGACTGAGCAGGAATTTAAATGAAAACTTACAAGCTTAACTGAATCTTTTTTTACCCCCCAAAACTATTTATCAATCTGCTTAGCTCCTCCTGCTGTATACCTTCATCTCAAATACCATGTTCAACATGACAGGTTCCCTCTAAAAGTGAGGACTTATTCTTGAACACTTGTCCAAGGCGTGTGTCACGAGGGTGTCAAGAGCCACGTCTAACTCCGTTATACCCGGGGTCAGGAAGTCGCAGCGGGTGGCTGCGCGCTCTATGTCTAAAGATCACGCTGTTTCTTAATGATAGTTTTCTGTGTTTGCCTTACTACCCTTTTTGTCTCAGCCAACAGTTCCCTATTTCCAATATCATAGTTCTTTTCTGCTGCAGATAATTTTTTGGAAAAGAAAGCGCAAGGACGCCATTTGCCAGGAGACGGACCCTGAGACAATACAGCCCCCACTCCCACCTCCGACGCATCAACTTCAACAATAAAAGGCTGGGAGACATCAGGTTGAATTAGAACAGGTGCCGAGGTAAATCTCTCTTTTAGAGAGGAAAATGCAATTTTAGCGGCATCAGACCATTTAGAAAAATCAGTCCCCTTCCTAGTCATGTCAGTAAGGGGTTTAACGATCACTGAATAATTTTTAATAAACTTTCTGTAGAAATTTGCGAAACCCGAAAACCGTTGTAGAGCTTTAAGGTTCTCAGGAAGATCCCAATCTAAAATTGCCTGGACCTTCCCAGGATCCATACGGAAACCTGAAGCAGATAATAGATATCCCAGGAATTGTATTTCCTAAACGGCGAAGACACATTTTTCAATTTTCGCATATAATTTATTCGTCCGTAGGACCTGCAGTACTTGCCTGACATGTACTTCATGTGTTTTCAGATCAGCCGAATAAATTAAGATATCATCTAGGTATATGACTACAAACCTGCCGATGAGATGACTAAAAATATCATTAACGAAATGTTGGAAGACAGCAGGGGCATTGGTCAGACCGAAAGGCATGACTAAATTTTCGTAATGCCCCTCAGGGGTGTTAAAAGCTGTCTTCCACTCATCCCCTTCCTTGATACGAATCAGATTGTAGGCCCCCCTAAGATCAAGTTTGGAGAACCACCTAGCACCCGCAATCTGATTAAAAAGGTCAGGAATGAGAGGAAGAGGGTATGGGTCTCGGACGGTTATCCGGTTTAGCTCACGGAAATCTAGGCAAGGACGCAGGCCCCCATCTTTCTTTTTAACAAAGAAAAACCCTGCAGCCACGGGTGAAGAAGAGGGTCTGATGTGTCCCTTGGCCAGACTCTCGGAGATATAATCTTTCGTGGCTTGTCTCTCGGGACCCGAAAGATTATACAACCTGGATTTGGGTAATTTTGCACCGGGAATCAGGTTAACCGGGCAATCATAAGGACGATGAGGTGGTAGCTTCTGACAACCCTTTTCAGAAAAAACGTCCTCAAAGTCCGAAATAAATGTAGGTAGGGAAGCTATGGAGGCGATTAAGCAATTGTTATTTAAGCAATTCTCTCTGCAATGCTCACTCCACTCCAATATCTCCCTGGCCTGCCAATCCACCACTGGATTGTGCGCTACCAACCAGGGAAGACCCAATACCACAGGAGAGGGAAGGCCCTCCAGAACGTAACATGAAAGACGCTCCTTATGGTGGTCCCCTACCCGAAGATGTAAGTTATGGACAACGTGAGTGAGGTTTCTCTGAGACAGAGGAGCAGAGTCAATAGCGAATATGGGAATGGGTCTTAACACCAAAAACAATAACCGCTGGCAACACAAATTGAGATGTTCGTATGGAGGAAACGTATACCCCCCGGCTGACATCCTCCGCACAGCCTGGGGTTAGTAGTTTTCCGACGGTCTTTTGTTTTTGGGAAAGGAGGGACAGACATTAATGAAATGACCCTTCCCCCCACAGAAAAAACAAGCCCCCCACCTACGGCGAACCTCAGGAGGACGGACCTGACGAGAAGTTCCTCCTAGCTGCATAGGCTCATCCAAGTCAGTACAGACTAACTGCTGCTTGGGAGAGGTTACCGATTGCTCAGGAATTTTCGATCTCTCCCTAAGACGTCTATCTATTCTGATAGAGAGGGACATAACAGCATCAAGGGAAAGGGGGGTCTCATACAGCGCCAGCGCATCCTTAACCCTTTCAGATAACCCAGAGCAGAACTGACTCCTGAGAGCCGGGTCGTTCCACTGAGTATCCGTAGCCCACCTGCGGAACTCTGAGCAATATTCCTCTGCTGGCCGATCTCCCTGTAGGAGTCTCTGTAACTTCGACTCAGCCAGGGCGACACGGTCAGGGTCATCATATATGAGACCCAAAGCCCCAAAAAATCCCTCCACTGACCAGAGAGCCTGGGAACCAGGGGGTAACGAGAACGCCCAGGATTGCGGGTCCCCCTGAAGCAGGGAAATAACAATCCCCACCCGCTGTTCTTCATTACCTGAGGAGTAAGGGCGCAGCTTAAAATATAATTTGCAGGCCTCACGGAACAACACAAATTTGTCCCTTCCCCCAGAGAATCTGTCAGGAAGAACAACCTTGGGTTCTGTAACAACCTGGTTACCCATAGCAACCGCTGGGCTTACGGTCTGCTGCATTTGCTGCTGCTGTTGGAGGACAGACGCCTTCAAAGACAGGCCTTGAAGCTGTTTTGCCAAAGCAGCAATAGGATCCATATTAGATTCTAAGTAGAGAAAAAAATAAGGGCCAGTTATAATATCACGATCGGCGTAACTGTCACATACGTGACACGGAGGGAGGAAAAGAGGGAGGCCCTGCCCTAGTGAGAGGGAAGGTGGTGACCCCTGACTCACCTTGCGGCTGGCACCTGGCTGCCCTGTCGTCCCTAGACGGGTTCCTCACCCGTACGCCGATCACGTGCCTAAAACCCTGGCTTTCCCTAGGATGAGCCCTAGATAGTGAACAGGGCGGTGGGAACACTAGTCCGCACCACTAGCTCTAAAGGAAAACACCAAGGGGAGGACAGACAATACAAACTAAACATATAATCCCAGGTGGGCAACAACAGGAGACACCAAAAGCCCAACAGGGATCCGGAGGGTAGCACTCTGGAACAACAACCAGATTCTCAGCTCCAGTGGGTCAGCATAGATGTCCAGGCAGGAAGCTCTATAACTGGCAACAAGAGAAGTGTGAGAGGAGAATATAAGGAGTTTGGGAGTGGCAGACAAGAAACAGCTGAGGAGGAGAAGCTACGGATCCCTGAGTGAGACAAAAAGGATAGCAAGGCAAACACAGAAAACAAACACTAAGAAACACCGTGATCTTTAGACATAGAGCGCGCAGCCACCCGCTGCGACTTCCTGACCCCGGGTATAACGGAGTCAGACGTGGCTCTTGACACCCTCGTGACAATAACCAATCCAGCAAGTCTGGTCTTCAGATAAAAAAATAAAAAAAAGCAGGATGCAGCCTTGATACCATCATCATGTCTGTTGCTGGTGTATAGCAACTCTATGTCGCATGTCACCAGCATCATGTTTGCTTCCAAGTGAATGCCATCTAACTTCTGAAGTAAATCCACCGTATCCTGAATACATAATATGGCAAACACTCGACAAATGGTTTGGTAATATGAAATCAATGTATTTGCAGAAATTGTCAAATGGGCCTCCACATCCAGAAATGATGATGCTATAATGGCATTTTTAAGGACCTTTGGTAGAAGATACAGTGGAGATTGTGGGCTCATGAATCCATCTTGTTTCATAAAGATGTTGTGGAATGATTCCATCATTCTTAGCCATGTCCAACAGTTCTTGTAAAAGTGTACTGAAAGAGACAAACCGATTGAAAGTAAGTTTCTTGTAACAAGTACCGTTCCTCCGCTGATGATCTACCTCTGCCTTGTACATTTTACATGGCCATATCATCACGAGTTTGATTAACATATCATTCAAGGATTTTAACTTAAGTTGGCATCAACAGGAATTTCTATGTTATGGATTTAACAAATAAATCCACTGCAGGGCAAATGGACAGAGGTGGGAACTTTTTCATGTATTTCCTACTAGTATCCAGAAACTTACCTGATTGTACAGCAGATTGTTCTCCCAAAAGACTCCAAAATTAATAGAGTTTCCTCCTTCATAGGGGTCAAACGAATCCTAAGCAGTGGCGTACCGCCAATAGAGACAGACCAGGCAGTCCCTATGGGGCCCGGGCGATCTGCCTCTGAGGGAGCGGCAGCCTATGGCTCCCGTCCCTACTGATCAGTTTCATAGGCCTCATGCCATTAGGCCTAAAGCCTATGAGGCAGTAGAACGACGCAGGAGATTGCAATGACATCACCACGACCTCTTGTGGACAGAGGCAGAGAGCAGAATACAGGTGATTATTGTAAATGTATGTATGTGGGGGTGATGGTGAACATTATATTTACTATATACTTCACAGGGGGGCATTCTGCATACTACTGAGTAGTGCCATTGTAAATAATACAGAGGGGGCCATTCAACAGAGGGGCGCGCTCTATATACTACACAGGGGGAATTCTACAGAAGAGGACATTTTATGTACTACAGAGAGGAGCATTATATATAATACAGAGGAGGCATTCCACAGAGGTGAGCATTGTGTATATTACAGATGGGAGTACTGTATATACTATAGGGGGTATTCTATATATTACAGAGGTGGGCATTGTATATATGACAGAGGGGAGTACTGTATATACTATAGGGGGTATTCTATATATTACAGAGAGGAGCATTATATATAATACAGAGGAGGCATTCCACAGAGGTGGGCATTGTGTATATTACAGATGGGAGTACTGTATATACTATAGGGGGTAGCTATATATTACAGAGGGGGCATTGTATATACTATAGGGCTAGCTTTTATATATGCTACAGAATGGACCATTATATATAGTATCAATACAGAGGGGGCATTATACCTCAGCGGAGGGTGGATGTGTCATGGTCTTACCTTCGTTTGACATGTGCTGGCGGCCATCTTGGTTTCTGGGTTTCTTGTAGCCTCCCACCCTGCGGCTTCTCCTTCCCACTGGGAGGAGCTGGATGCCCAGCTCATATATATAGAAGGTCTGTGGCTTCAGTTCCTTGCTTGGTCCTCCTGTGTTCACATGCTTCTAAGACTGCTGCTGCTTCTGGTTCCTGATCCTGGCTTCGTCTGACTACCCCGTTGGTTCCTGATCCTGGCTTCGTCTGACTACCCCGTTGGTTCCTGATCCTGGCTTCGTCTGACCACCCTCCTGGTTCCTGACCTCTGTCTACGCCAGACCCTGCTTCGGTTTAGCCATCCGTTTGGACTTTTGCTACGGCTTGATTTCCAATAAAGCCTTCCTATTTCCACTCATCTCTGTTGTACGTCTGGTTCATGGTTCCATGACATTAGGACCAAGCCATGAATTCTGACGGTACAGGGCCATCCTCGCTACCTACGCTGGTTGCCAGACTTGATCAGCAGGATCACCTGTTGGGTCGGTTCGCTGTGGCGTTGCAAACCCTGCTTGAACGCACGGCTCATTTCGCTTCCGTTGCCGATGGGTCGGTTGTCGCTCCTGGGTCCGCTCCTACTGCCGCCCCGGTTGTTGCGCCAGAGTCTACCACGACACCTGTTGCTGCGCCTGCGGTGTCTCGGGGTATGACCGGTTCTGCCCCCCTTCCACAGCGCTTTGGGGGAGAGCCAACTCAGTGCCGAGGTTTCCTTAACCAGGTGGGCATTTATTTCGAGTTGCTGCCACATGCCTTTCCTACTGAGAGATCAAAGGTGGGCTTCTTGATCTCGCTGCTCTCGGACAAGGCCTTGGCCTGGGCCAGCCCTTTATGGGAGAACAACAATCCGGTGGTTGCCGAGTTTTCCGGTTTTGTTGCTTCTCTTCGGAAGGTATTCGATGTGCCGGCTCGTGCTGCCTCTGCTGCGAAGCTCCTTATGTCCATCAGACAGGGTTCACGATCCGTAGCTGAATACGCCATTGAGTTTCGTACCCTGGCAGCAGAGGTGGGCTGGAATAATGAGGCTCTGGTCGCTGCTTTCTCTCATGGTCTCTCGGATGCCTTGAAGGATGAGGTTGCAGCTAAGGACCTACCAGTGGAGCTCGAGTCTCTTATTTCTTTCCTGATTTTGATTGACACCAGACTCAGGGAGAGACCTTCCTTTAAGGAGAGCCTGTGGAGGTCTCCTAACAGATTGGCGCCTACGTTTGCTGTCCCACCCGTGCCTCCCTCTCCTCCCACGCCTCCTGGGGATGAATTGTCTGGGGGTGAACCCATGCAGCGGGGGTTTGCTCGCCTGTCCGAGGGGGAGAGGGCACTCCGGAGACGCGAGGGCCGATGCATGTACTGTGGTCTCGGTGGGCATTTTCGGTTGGCATGTCCGAACCGTCCGGGAGAACGCTCGCACCTGAGGTCCTGTCGGGGGCAGATCTTGGGTGGAGTCTCCTCGTCCCCGGTTTCCCGTGTTGACAAACCACTGATCACGGTTGTCCTCTCCTGGGTCGGGGGCTCGGTGACGACCCAGGCGTTGGTGGACTCTGGTGCTGGTGGTTTGTTCATTGATAGAGTGTTCGTTGCCGCCAATTCCATTCCTCTGCAGCCTCGAGGTTCCCCACTGGCTCTTGAGGCGATAGACGGCAGACCCCTTCTGCCGCCACACGTGACTCATGAGACCCTTCCAGTGGGGATAGCCATTGGTGCCGTTCACAGAGAGTCGGTCTGTCTCCAGGTTATTTCGTCTCCACACTACTCGGTGGTCTTGGGGTACCCCTGGCTCCAGAAGCATAATCCGACTTTCGATTGGAGATCGGTCGAGATCCTCTCGTGGTCACCTCAGTGTGGGGTTAGTTGCATCCATGGGCCTGTCAAGTTGCTGTGTACTTCCTCGGACTCTCTGTTGCCTCCTGAATACGAAGAGTACCGGGATGTATTCGATAAGGTGCGCGCGGTTGCCCTACCTCCGCACCGCCCATACGATTGTGCCATAGAGTTACAATCCGGTGCCGTTCCTCCTCGTGGCAAAGTCTATCCACTGTCGGTAGCGGAGAATGAGGCCATGGAGGAGTACGTGAGGGAGGCGCTTTCACGCGGACACATTCGCAAATCCTCGTCCCCGGCAGGGGCTGGATTTTTCTTTGTGAAAAAGAAGGGCGGTGAGTTGAGGCCTTGCATCGATTACAGGGGTCTCAATCGCATCACGATCAAGAACGCTTACCCGATACCCTTGATTTCCGATCTGTTCGATCGCCTCAAAGGGGCCACGGTCTTTACCAAACTCGACCTGAGGGCGGCATATAACCTGGTAAGGATCAAGGCGGGTGATGAGTGGAAGACCGCGTTTAACACCAGGACCGGTCATTATGAATCCTTGGTTATGCCCTTTGGGTTGTGCAATGCGCCCGCAGTCTTCCAGGAATTCATCAACGATGTTTTCCGTGACCTGTTGCAGCAGTGTGTGGTGGTCTATTTGGATGACATCTTGGTATATTCTGAATCCATGGAGGCCCACATTATGGATGTCAGACGAGTGTTGCAACGGTTACGAGAGAACAGGCTGTTCGGTAAGCTTGAGAAATGCGAATTTCACCGATCCCAGGTAACCTTCTTAGGTTACATCATTTCCGCTGAGGGGTTCTCCATGGATCCTGAGAAGGTTTCGGCTGTCTTACAGTGGCCCCAGCCCAGTGGTCTCCGTGCCCTGCAGCGCTTTTTGGGCTTCGCCAATTATTATCGGAAGTTCATCAGGGACTTTTCCATGCTAGCCAAGCCTCTCACGGATCTGACCAGGAAGGGCAGTAATTTCCAGGTCTGGCCGCTTGAGGCCATCCGAGCTTTTGAGGCTCTAAAGTCCGCCTTTGTGTCGGCTCCGATTCTGTCGCATCCCAACCCTGGGTTGCCCTTTGTCCTCGAGGTGGACGCGTCTGAGACGGGAGTAGGCGCCCTTCTGTCTCAGCGTAGAACACCAGAGGGTCCTCTGCTTCCCTGTGGGTTTTACTCCCGGAAACTGTCTTCCGCGGAGTGCAACTATCAGATTGGTGACAGGGAGTTATTGGCCATCGTGCAGGCCCTTAAAGAATGGAGGCACTTGCTCGAGGGCTCGGTGGTTCCGGTTCTCATCCTGACGGACCACAAGAATCTGACCTACCTTTCTGAGGCCAAGAGATTGACACCACGTCAGGCCAGATGGGCTCTGTTCTTGTCACGTTTTAATTACGTGGTCTCCTACCTACCCGGTTCCAAGAACATCAGAGCGGATGCCTTATCACGGCAGTACTCCGAGCTGTCCGGGGAGGAGTCGATTCCGACTTCGGTCATACCTCCGAATCAGATCCTGGCCGCCATTCGCACCAGCCTGACCTCTCCCCTGGGTGAGCAGATTTTGGCGGCTCAATCTGGTGCTCCCTCTGGGAGACCCAACGGCAGGTGTTTTGTGCCTGAGGAGTTGCGCACTCGGTTGTTGCGAACCTACCATAACTCCAAGGCCGCGGGGCATCCTGGAAAGAACCAGCTGTCCTGGGCTGTTTCACGTCTGTTCTGGTGGCCTTCTCTACGTTCCGACATCGCCGCATATGTAGCGGCATGCTCCGTTTGTGCCCAGAGTAAGTCCCCTCGGCACCTTCCGTTGGGCCTTTTGCAACCCATAGCCACCGGGGAGCGCCCATGGTCACACCTGGGGATAGATTTCATTGTGGACCTCCCTGCATCCCGAGGCCATACGGTCATTCTCATGATTGTGGACCGGTTTTCCAAAATGTGCCACTGTGTTCCTCTCAAGAAGTTACCCTCTGCACAAGAGTTGGCCACGATTTTCGCCAGGAAGGTCTTCCGGTTGCACGGTTTGCCCAAGGAGATTGTGTCGGATCGGGGGAGTCAGTTTGTGTCCAGGTTCTGGCGCGCCTTTTGCTCCCAGTTGGGGATTCATCTCTCTTTCTCCTCGGCCTACCACCCTCAGTCCAATGGGGCCGCAGAACGATCTAATCAGGCCTTGGAGCAATTCCTTCGTTGCTATGTCTCCGATCACCAAGACAATTGGGTTGACCTCCTGCCTTGGGCTGAGTTTGCCAGGAACACGGCGGTGAACTCTTCCTCTGGGACGTCTCCCTTCATGGCCAATTATGGGTTCCAACCTGCCGTGTTACCGGAGGTATTCTCTCCCCAGGATATTCCGGCTGTGGAGGATCACCTTTCCGTCCTACGTGCTTCTTGGGTACAGATCCAGAGGTCCCTTGAGGTCTCTGCGCAGCGCCAGAGACTCCAGGCTGATCGCAGACGAGCGCCCGCTCCTTCCTATCAGGTCGGAGACCGTGTATGGTTGTCCACCCGCAACCTCAACCTTCGAGTGCCCACTCCCAAGCTGGCGCCTCGCTTTGTTGGTCCCTTCCGAGTGCTTCGCAGGGTAAACCCGGTAGCCTATGCCCTTGCGCTTCCTCCTGGCATGCGGATCTCCAACGTGTTTCATGTCTCCCTGTTGAAGCCGTTGGTGTGTAATCGTTTCACTTCCTCGGTTCCTCGGCCCCGTCCGGTCCAAGTGGGCAATCATGAAGAATATGAGGTGAGCAATATCCTGGACTCACGCCTGGTCCGCGGTCGGTTGCAGTTTTTGGTCCATTGGCGTGGTTATGGTCCAGAGGAGCGTTCCGGGGTTCCCTCCGCAGATGTCCATGCTCCTGCTTTGCTCCGAGCCTTCCACGCACGCTTCCCTCAGAAACCGTTCCTTACTCCGCGGAGGAGGGGCCCTTGAGGGGGAGGTACTGTCATGGTCTTACCTTCGTTTGACATGTGCTGGCGGCCATCTTGGTTTCTGGGTTTCTTGTAGCCTCCCACCCTGCGACTTCTCCTTCCCACTGGGAGGAGCTGGATGCCCAGCTCATATATATAGAAGGTCTGTGGCTTCAGTTCCTTGCTTGGTCCTCCTGTGTTCACATGCTTCTAAGACTGCTGCTGCTTCTGGTTCCTGATCCTGGCCTCGTCTGACTACCCCGTTGGTTCCTGATCCTGGCTTCGTCTGACTACCCCGTTGGTTCCTGATCCTGGCTTCGTCTGACTACCCCGTTGGTTCCTGATCCTGGCTTCGTCTGACCACCCTCCTGGTTCCTGACCTCTGTCTACGCCAGACCCTGCTTCGGTTTAGCCATCCGTTTGGACTTTTGCTACGGCTTGATTTCCAATAAAGCCTTCCTATTTCCACTCATCTCTGTTGTACGTCTGGTTCATGGTTCCATGACAGGATGAGACCATTATGCAGGTGGCATTATACATATGAGCACTACAGGGGGTGCATTATATGTACTGGCACTACAGGAGGTATTATAATACAGGTGGCACTGCAGCAGGACTTTATAACTAATGGGGTTGCTATTGGGGATACTATAGGAGGAACTATTACTATTGGGGGCAGTCTAGGAGCACGATTACTATGGGTGGACTATGTATATGGTGCTATAATATAGCATACTATTGGGGAGCACAGTGGGCACAGTATTAGGGGTGGCAGCAGGATAACACTGTTGGGGCACCCAGAGGAGAAGAAGGATGATGAAAAAATGATGAATCTAAGATGTCTGTGTGTCAAACTCTACAGAGATAAGACGCAGCTGAAATGATTTGTCAAGAAGGTCTGGTCCGAATGGAGAAGAGGAAAGAGAATGTCTAAATGTCTACATCAGAGGAGACATCACTGGAAGCAAGATGTATGCGGCGTATTCTCATGTATGTGTGATAGAACTGTATGTAATGTCCATCCAGGGGTGCACTGCCAATAAGGCGAGATGAGGCGATTGCCTCATGCAACACCAGGGAGGGGCAAGAGGGGGCAACGGAATGGCCATAGGCAATGAGCGCTTCCATTGTGGAAACGCTCATCTCTACATAGTCGACTGCAACGCTGTACTCAGGACAGCAATACAGTTGAATGCCGCAATAGGGCACTGGAGCGATCTAGCTCTGGTCCACCGTTTCCTCTAATAGACTTTAGTCCTAGTTCCTGTAGCCTATCAGAGGCCGCTGTGATCATTATTGCGCTGCCTGAGCCGGGCTGCATAGAGCTCAGGGCACAGACTAGAAGAGGTCTGTGTCTTGCAGTGCATCGCTGACAGCAGAATGGAGGTAAGTATTTGAGTTTATTATTTTTATTTGGCAGCATCCTGTTGGGCCACAATGGGGTGGGGGTCTTTGCTTTGTAACTGGAGAAAGCACTATGGGGACATTGCGGCTGTAAAAAGGAGCATTTTTGAACTGGCACATATTATAACGGGGCCACTTATGGGGACATCAGAGACACTATTTGCTGGGCACAGTTATTTTTAGGGCACTGTGTGGAAATAATTATTGAAGGGGCCGCTATCTGTGTGTTAATAGTATTTTCAGGGAGATTATCTGTTTCTGCAGTAAAGTAGTGGGAAGCACAGCAGGCACAATATTAGAGGTGGCAGGATGGGGTGTTCAGAAGGTGGGGAGGAGGATGGAAAAGTAGGAAACTAAGATGTCTTTCTCTGCAGAGAAAAGAGATGGCTGAAAGAAATCATGGCGGTCTGGTCTGACTGGAGAAGATAAAGAAAGAGAACATCTACATCAGAGAACACATCACTGGATGTAAGAGGCACGTGGCACTGTATTACCCTGTATGATTTGTAGCTCTGTATGTAATGTTTTCCAACTATGTGTTTGACAGTAGGGCTGTAGGGCAGGGGTTAGGTTAAGAAATTGACAGGGGGGGGGGGGGGTTAATTGTCATTTTATTTTCTGCCTCAGGCAGCAGAAAGGCTAGGTGCACCCCTGTGTCCATCCACATATGTCTTTAACAGTAGGGCTAGGGGAGTGATTGAATTGAGAATTTGGAAAGGGGGATGGTTGGCATTTTAATTTTCACCTCAGGCAGCAGAAATGCTAGAATCGTCCCTGGCATTGCTATACAATTTCTTTGAACTAATAGTAATACGTCGGCAAGAACCATTATATATATATATATATATATATATATATATGTACAGTACAGACCAAAAGTTTGGACACACCTTCTCATTCAAAGAGTTTTCTTTATTTTCATGACTATGAAAATTGTAGATTCACACTGAAGGCATCAAAACTATGAATTAACACATGTGGAATTATATACATAACAAAAAAGTGTGAAACAACTGAAAATATGTCATATTCTAGGTTCTTCAAAGTAGCCACCTTTTGCTTTGATTACTGCTTTGCACACTCTTGGCATTCTCTTGATGAGCTTCAAGAGGTAGTCACCTGAAATGGTTTTCACTTCACAGGTGTGCCCTGTGAGGTTTAATAAGTGGGATAAAAATAAAGAAAACTCTTTGAATGAGAAGGTGTGTCCAAACTTTTGGTCTGTACTGTATATATATATTCACATACTTGATATTTGTGCAATACAGAGTTTTGCTATGGGGCACCAAGATTTCTATGTATGCCCTTCATCCCTATCAAACCATTTTTGTAAATCAAACAACAGGCAAATATACAGTTCTTTTACAGCTAAACCCTTCTGTAACATGGACAAATCTGACTGAGAAAACTGATGAGTAGATGAATTAATTACCTTCAGGTCACTGTTCTTCTGAGACATTGTAATGGATCAGCAAGTATGAACCCACTGTGCAAACCAATCAGACTGGTTTAGTGCTCACCCTAAGGGCATTATTCTGGCACTTGCCAGTTCTTAGAAACCAGACTGCTTCCTTCTGGGATCATCCTAGTGTAGATAGCAGCTGACTCACTGGGGTCAGGGACTCTGGTGCAAGCACCGAAGCTCTGGATATAGAACCAAAAAGACAGGAAAACCGCATGTACAGCCTGAATAGGCACCAAGGCTTAAATACTGGTTTTAGACATCCAGGCAGTACACAGGTAATGTAGACACAGGAAAGACTTGCAGACAGGTTAGTGGAGAGGCACACACAAGGTAGGCAGGCTAGGAACTGCACTGGAGCACAAAGACAGACTCGGCTAACTGAAACATGAACTGAACTGGGACTTGAAAGTGTAGGAGTACTCAGGCAGGATGAAACAGAACTCGGAGCATGGCAGTAACACAGGCATGAAAAAACAAGATAAACTCAGGTAAATCACAAGAGAACTAAACTATCAAACACGTTTGCTGGTCACAAGAGAAACTAAAACTCAGGACCCCTCTGCCTGAAGAGGGTGCCTTAAATACCCAGGGACCATCAGCCATTGCCTGGGGAAGGATTGGGGAGCTATCAAATTGTTGCTCTCATTTTTTTATTTTTTATTTAAGGAAGTCCATCAATCAGCTGATCACATTTCAGTTGATTCTGTATGCTCTCAAAATCTTTTTCAAGGGTTTGCAAGGCCAATCAACAGTTCCATAAAGTTTAACAAACTGCTGGTACAAAAATCCTCCTACTTATCCATAAAAAACACATCATCAACAGGGAAGGAAGGAAAGACATGTATACATACTGTAATCCTCTAGGGATGAGACCCACTGGGCATACTTTTCCGGGAAGACCTTATTCCACAAAATTTTCATCTTTTTATGTAACAACAATTTCAAGGAGTTCTGAAGCTCTGTCACATTCCTCTGAGTATTAAAGAGAACCTATCACCATGAAAATGCAGTGCAATCTGCAGGCAGTCTGTTATAGAGCAGGAGGAGCTGAGCAGATCGATATATAGATTTATGGAAAAAGATTCAGTATAACATGGATTTCATTGATTTACATTCCTGCATTCTGGGCATTGAAATCAAGGAGGTGGTTATATCAGTGATTGACAGCTCTCTCTGTATTCATGCAACACGCCAGACCTGCAGGGTATAGCGAAGTGAGGTCACGGTTATGGGCAATCGAGGGTTACTCACTGTATTGGAGAACCCTGGGCAGGCGCGTGGCAGTGAAGGAGAGGTAGACACGGTTCCTCTGGGGCACACTCTGTATATAGGGACCAGGCCTGATGGTGGATGAGGTGCCCTGGATGTTACGGGTATTTTGAGTGCCTGGGGCAAGGTCCCTGTTGGATTCGTGACGCCAGTGCCTTTGGACGGTGGCACACCGGTTGGTAGTTGGAATGATGGAGGTACACAAGTAGAACAGTGAACCAAACGTAATTTTACTGAACAATCCAACTTTGTACAGCAGGTGGTAACACAGTCTTTCAATCACAGTTCCACAAGTAGGCTTATTCACAAAATGGCAGGTAATAGTTATGCAAGATACGCAGAGGGTAAATTCACAAGCACTCAGCAGCAGGTTGTACCTTTCCTCAGAATCAATGTACACTGTCCTTTCTAGAACTCCTGCTCTGGCTTTATCTCCCAAGGCCCGGATGCCTAAAGGGTGGCTTAAATCCTTGCTTACTATCTTCCTCAGGTATTAGATTCTTGCTTTCCTTTCTATTTGCATCTGCCCATCAGGGTTACTTATCTTTCCCTGGCATTTCCTTACTTGGCTGGTGATTGACTGTGGGTTGCTCCCAGGAGGTTCTGTCCTGCGACTGGGGTATCTTCAGAGCTAACTAAGGCTCTCTTGGCTTCAGGCAGGCTGGAGCTTCTCACTAGCCTCCTGGACATCACTAGCAGCCAGGGCTATCAAGCTGCATGTCAGGAGCAGGCTTTCTAGCCTCTGTCTTCTCAGACTCCTGACTCTGCACACACTGCTCTGCACAGTACTGCACTAACTCTCCCTGTCTGGGCCTGGACATTTATACTAGGGGCTCCCTATCTCCCTCTAGTGTCTGGGATGTCTAACTACACCCAACTAGGCCTGCTGTTGCATCATACAGGGGTACATTGCATGTAAAACACATTAGAACATACATTAAATGCAGATTTAAATATGACATTTCTGTTCCTTGTGAGTAGGAGTAACTCACACACCAATTGACCCTTGTGTAGTGCCCACCCCTACCTAGTGGGACACTACATACCCCCACGCTATAACGTTGCCCGTCCTCGGCGCAACATGGAAGGGGCCCTGCACAGCTGGATACTGCACCTATAATAGGGAAGATAAGGCAAAGCAGGAAAACACATCTACATTTGCGAAATATACATTATATGTATATATATCAGGCAGTTCCACTGGCTTAGGAGCAAGTAATGGTGAAAAGGGGCGTCGTTCTCTTCTCTCAGGATAGCACAATGGGAACAGGGGCGCTGACCTGGCACAGCGTAACAGTAAATACCAGGATAGTCCATAAGTGCAAATTGTCCATGATAGAACAGTTGTAGTCCATGGAAAATGTAAAAACATTAAAAACCATTCTTGGAGGCTCAAAGCATATAAAATGAGTCCGTACCCAGGTTCTTTTCTTGTAAAATTGTTCAGTTCCAGTGAGAAAGATAAGTAAGGGCAGAAGTACAAGGATCACAGAGGCTCGCACCTGGTGGAGTCCATCTCTGGGCACATTTCTTTAAAATAGTAGCAAAATCTCAGAGGCTCATGTGCATTTGAGTCTATCCCTGGGCCCAATTCTTGAAATTTAAGTTGCATAATAAAATAGCAGCACATAAAATAGTCCACATTATTTAAATGGCATATATAAAACAAGTGCTGTAATACCCGTAATCAACCTGAAAAGGGGGTTAAAGGGTTAAAGGTGCAACTTATGAAAATAGGCACAACTGGGTTTTCACTTTGATAAAGCAGGCAGGAGGTCCTGTAAACAAGATGGCCTTGCTGCACGTGGTATTTCAGTGGTTTGCCGCCTCCACTGAGCCGTGGGTAACTGGCAGCAGCAACAGAGGGCCAAAACAACGAAGGACTCCTGTCCTGAAAGGGTTACATCTTCTTTAGGATCCCTTGGCAAAATAAATCCAACATCAAGGGCCTAGCAGGCCAATTCACAGGGGCATGTCATATCCACTTTGCATTTCAGTGGTGCTCCCTGGCTCCATCTGTATATTGGGCCTGTACTGAGGTTCAATAGACGGATGTGCCCACAACACCGTATTGGGGGGCAACTGCAACATAAATGGACCCCTAATAGGTATAGGCCCCATAGGCCTAGGGGTTATCAAAGTCGCTGACCGCACCGGAGCAGGCATAACAATCGTGGGCTGCTGCACTGGCCTGGGTACCGCTGCTGCAAGCGGTCCGGTGGGTTCTGGAACGACTGGCTCTGTGCGCCGGTGCACAGCGTATGAGGATCCCACCGCAGGTGCCGGTACTAAGGAGGGACGACTGGAAGGGACAGGTACTCTCACCTTAGACCCGGAGACGTCCGAGTCCTTACGTCCACTTTCTTTTAGGTCAAGTGGAGTCCGGATCCTGGCGGAGGCAATCTGGCGTAGCTCCCGTAGTTTCAACTCCAGCCGCACAATCTGGTCGTCCAGGCTTTCAGAGTCGGGATCGCTGGTCTCCGCTGTCGCCGTCGGCACTTGGAAGGTGGGTGGTTCGTCCTGCGCAGCCACTGCAGGCTCAGGTGAGGCGTCCGCTTTCCTCCCTCTTCGGATATTTTCCAGGGTAGCTCGGAATCTCTCGGCATCCTGAAGCTCACGGACAGTTTTCTCCCTGCGAGGCAACTCAGGTGAGGGCCATGGGCTAACCCTCTTCTCCACCACTGTCGGCTGCCAAAATACATTCGGGCCAATGAAGGAGCCCCTTTCTTGAAAGGCATGTTGGGCCGGTTCTGGAGAGCACACAGGTTCTTGCTCGCAGCCAGGGTGGTCCTCATCAAGGTCCCAGTCCTCTGATTTCTTTTTAGGACGGGACACGGCAGTGGCGTAGGGGCCTCGCAGGCCCTCAGCAGGGGTGAATTCAACCTCCTCTCCCTCGCGGAGGTTATGCAAATGTTCTGGGAGGTAGCTCCGCTTGACGGACCTCCGATTGACATACAAGTCTCTTCCAGTAAGGTAGTCCTTAATGAAACCGAAGCCTCGGTCCTTGTCAAAGGCCACAACCAACCCCATTCTCCTTTCCAGGCGGGGTTGTGTGTCAGTGTGGCACTCATGAACGGTCTTTGCCAGTTCCTCATAGTAGATTTTTGTCTTGGTCGTTTTCTTTATGGCGGCCTCCCGGATCTCTGCCATCAACGCTGACCACTTGAACGAGGGCTGGAAGAAGTCTCTCCAGGAGCCATAGTAGATCTCCGGTTGCGTCCTCGGTGGCGGGCAGGCGGGTCTCTCCGGTCCCGGAGAGTAGGCCGGTGGAGCGTCCTCTTGCTCTACACCAGTAACATTCATGGTTAGCAAATCAGGCGCAGACATCTCAGCAGAGCAGTCCTCACTCCTCAACATGCTCGATCCTTCTCTGGAGAGCGACAGGGTCGCGCCAACAATTACAGACAACTCCTCCCATTGCACTGGGAGGCCGCCCCCCAGGTACTCCAGTATGGGGGAGGCGGAGTCCATTTTAGCAGACATGCAAATGTCCAGACAGGGCGGTGGCGCCAGCATACAGCCTTCCTGCACTTTTAGCAGAAGGCGCCAATTTTTACCGCCAATTCAGGATGAAGATGACGCAGCAAACAATTTTAATCAAGCTAAGCGGCCATCTTTGAGCAAAATAGCTGTCTATTCATTGACAGCAAGCGGTGGCTTAAATAAGTAGAAAACAGTCCACACAATGCTATTTTCACACCGCAATTATTACAGTTCACTTTGGCCCAGCAATTTTCAATAAAACAATTGGGGCTTGTCACTTTAAGACAATTTACAGCACACAGTTTTTAAATCCGCAATGGCGCAGGAATATTCGGATCCTGTTCGTGACGCCAATTTATGCAACACGCCAGACCTGCAGGGTATAGCGAAGTGAGGTCACGGTTATGGGCAATCGAGGGTTACTCACTGTATTGGAGAACCCTGGGCAGGCGCGTGGCAGTGAAGGAGAGGTAGACACGGTTCCTCTGAGGCACACTCTGTATATAGGGACCAGGCCTGATGGTGGATGAGGTGCCCTGGATGTTACGGGTATTTTGAGTGCCTGGGGCAAGGTCCCTGTTGGATTCGTGACGCCAGTGCCTTTGGACGGTGGCACACCGGTTGGTAGTTGGAATGATGGAGGTACACAAGTTGAACAGTGAACCAAACGTAATTTTACTGAACAATCCAACTTTGTACAGCAGGTGGTAACACAGTCTTTCAATCACAGTTCCACAAGTAGGCTTATTCACAAAATGGCAGGTAATAGTTATGCAAGATACGCAGAGGGTAAATTCACAAGCACTCAGCAGCAGGTTGTACCTTTCCTCAGAATCAATGTACACTGTCCTTTCTAGAACTCCTGCTCTGGCTTTATCTCCCAAGGCCCGGATGCCTAAAGGGTGGCTTAAATCCTTGCTTACTATCTTCCTCAGGTATTAGATTCTTGCTTTCCTTTCTATTTGCATCTGCCCATCAGGGTTACTTATCTTTCCCTGGCATTTCCTTACTTGGCTGGTGATTGACTGTGGG
Source organism: Bufo gargarizans (assembly GCF_014858855.1). Lineage (NCBI taxonomy): Eukaryota > Metazoa > Chordata > Amphibia > Anura > Bufonidae > Bufo > Bufo gargarizans. The sequence goes on along the minus strand of NC_058090.1, from coordinate 2,381,148 downwards.
TTGCTCCCAGGAGGTTCTGTCCTGCGACTTGGGTATCTTTAGAGCTAACTAAGGCTCTCTTGGCTTCAGGCAGGCTGGAGCTTCTCACTAGCCTCCTGGACATCGCTAGCAGCCAGGGCTATCAAGCTGCATGTCAGGAGCAGGCTTTCTAGCCTCTGTCTTCTCAGACTCCTGACTCTGCACACACTGCTCTGCACAGTACTGCACTAACTCTCCCTGTCTGGGCTTGGACATTTATACTAGGGGCTCCCTATCTCCCTCTAGTGTCTGGGATGTCTAACTACACCCAACTAGGCCTGCTGTTGCATCATACAGGGGTACATTGCATGTAAAACACATTAGAACATACATTAAATGCAGAATTAAATATGACATTTCTGTTCCTTGTGAGTAGGAGTAACTCGCACACCAATTGACCCTTGTGTAGTGCCCAGCCCTACCTAGTGGGACACTACATTCACAGTCATAGACGGCATTCTGTCAATCACTGATAGGACGCCTCCTGGACTTCAATGACCAGACTGAGCAGGAATTTAAATGAAAACTTACAAGCTTAACTGAATCTTTTTTTACCCCCCAAAACTATTTATCAATCTGCTTAGCTCCTCCTGCTGTATACCTTCATCTCAAATACCATGTTCAACATGACAGGTTCCCTCTAAAAGTGAGGACTTATTCTTGAACACTTGTCCAAGGCGTGTGTCACGAGGGTGTCAAGAGCCACGTCTAACTCCGTTATACCCGGGGTCAGGAAGTCGCAGCGGGTGGCTGCGCGCTCTATGTCTAAAGATCACGCTGTTTCTTAATGATAGTTTTCTGTGTTTGCCTTACTACCCTTTTTGTCTCAGTCAGGGATCCGTAGCTTCTCCTCCTCAGCTGTTTCTTGTCTGTCACTCCCAATCTCCTTATATTCTCCTCTCTCACTTCTCTGGTTGCCAGATATAGAGCTTCCTGCCTGGACTTCTATACTGACCCACTGGAGCTGTGAATCCTGGTTGTTGTTCCAGAGTGTTACCCTCCGGATCCCTGTTGGGCTTTTTGTTGTCTTCTGTTGTCGCCCACCTGGGATTATATGTTGTCTGTATTGTCTGTCCTCCCCTTGGTGTTTTCCTTTAGAGTTAGTGGTGCGGACTAGTGTTCCCACCGCCCTATTCACTATTTAGGGCTCGTCTTAGGGAAAGCCAGGGTTTTAGGCACGCGATCGGCGTACGGGTGAGGAACCCGTCTAGGGACGTCAGGGCAGTCAGGTGCCAGCCTCAAGGTGAGATAGGGGTCACCACCTTTCCCTCCTTCTTGGACAGAGCCTTCCCTTTTCCCTCCCTTTGTGTCACGTATGTGATAGGCACGCCGGTCGTGATATTATATCTGACCCTTATTTTTTGGGAAGAGAAAAAAAATAACAAAAAAAAAAATAATGTTTCTTTTTTTTTTTCTCTCTCTATTTAGAATCCAGTATGGATCCTATTGCTGCTTTGGCAAAACAACTTCAAGGCCTGTCTTTGGAGGTGGCAGGATTGAAGGCGTCGGTCCTCCAGCAACAGCAGCAAATGCAGCAGACCGCAAGCCCAGCGGTTGCTATGGGTAACCAGGTTGTTGCAGAACCAAAAGTTGTTCTTCCTGACAGATTTTCTGGGGGAAGGGACAAGTTTGTGATGTTCCATGAGGCCTGTAAATTATATTTTAAGCTGCGCCCTTACTCCTCTGGTAATGAAAAACAGCGGGTGGGGATTGTTATTTCCCTGCTTCAGGGGGACCTGCAATCCTGGGCGTTCTCTTTACCCCCTGGTTCCCAGGCTCTCCGGTCAGTGGATGAATTTTTTGGGGCCTTGGGTCTCATATATGATGACCCTGACCGAGTCGCCCTGGCTGAGTCGAAGTTACGGAGACTCCTACAGGGAGATCGGCCAGTAGAGGAATTTTGCTCAGAGTTCCGTAGGTGGGCTACGGATACTCAGTGGAACAACCCGGCTCTCAGGAGTCAGTTCTGCTCTGGGTTATCCGAAAGGGTTAAGGATGCGCTTGCGCTATATAAGACTCCCCTTTCCCTTGATGCTGTTATGTCCCTCTCTATCAGAATAGATAGATGTCTTAGGGAGAGATTGAAAATTCCTGAGCAATTGGTAACCTCTCCCAAGCAGCAGTTAGTCTGTACTGACCTAGACGAGCCAATGCAGCTAGGAGGAACTACTCGTCAGGTCCATCCTCCTGAGGCTCGCCGTAGGCGTGGGGCTTGTTTTTCCTTCCTTTCTCAAAAACAAAAGACCGTCGGAACCACTAACCCCAGGCTGTGCGGAGGATGTCAGCCGGGGGGTATACGTTTCCTTCATACGAACATCTCAATTTGTGTTGCCAGCGGTTATTGTTTTTGGTGTTAAGACAGAGACTATTTCTTTCTTTTTAGACAGTGGAGCAGGGGTAAATTTGATTGATGCCCATTTTGCCCGCACTATGGGTTTGTCTCTCTGTACGCTGCAGAGACCTATTCCTATATTCGCTATTGATTCTGCTCCTCTGTCTCAGAGAAACCTCACTCACATTGTCCATAACTTACACTTCGGGTAGGGGACCATCATAATGAGTGTCTTTCATGTTACGTTCTGGAGGGCCTTCCCTTTCCTGTGGTATTGGGTCTTCCCTGGTTGGTAGCGCACAATCCTGTGGTGGATTGGCAGGCCAGGGAGATATTGGAGTGGAGTGAGCATTGCAGAGAAAATTGCTTAAATAGCAATTGCTTAGTCGCCTCCATAGCTACCCTACCTACATTTATTTCGGACTTTGAGGACGTTTTTTCTGAAAAGGGTTGTCAGAAGTTACCACCTCACCGTCCTTATGATTGCCCGGTTAACCTGATTCCCGGTGCAAAATTACCCAAGACCAGGTTATATAATCTTTCGGGTCCCGAGAGACAAGCCATGAAAGATTATATCTCCGAGAGTCTGGCTAAGGGACACATCAGACCCTCTTCTTCACCCGTGGCTGCAGGGTTTTTCTTTGTTAAAAAGAAAGATGGGGGCCTGCGTCCTTGCCTAGATTTCCGCGAGCTAAACCGGATAACCATCCGAGACCCATACCCTCTTCCTCTCATTCCTGACCCTTTTAATCAGATTGCGGGTGCTAAGCGGTTCTCCAAACTTGATCTTAGGGGGGGCCTACAATCTGATTCGTATCAAGGAAGGGGATGAGTGGAAGACAGCTTTTAACACCCCTGAGGGGCATTATGAAAATGTTGTCATGCCTTTCGGTCTGACCAATGCTCCTGCTGTCTTCCAACATTTCGTTAATGATATTTTTTGTCATCTTATCGGCAGGTTTGTGGTAATATACCTAGATGATATCTTAATTTATTTGGCTGATCTGAAAACACATGAAGTACATGTAAGACAGGTACTGCAGGTCCTACGAACGAATAAATTATATGCGAAAATTGAAAAGTGTGTCTTCGCCGTTCAGGAAATACAGTTCCTAGGATATCTATTATCTGCTTCAGGTTTCCGTATGGATCCTAGGAAGGTCCAGGCAATTTTAGATTGGGATCTTCCTGAGAACCTTAAAGCTCTACAACGGTTTTTGGGTTTCGCAAATTTCTATAGAAAGTTCATTAAAAATGATTCAGTGATCGTCAAACCCCTTACTGACATGACTAGGAAGGGGACTGATTTTTCTAAATGGTCTGACGCCGCTAAAATTGCATTTTCCTCTCTAAAAGAGAGATTTACTTCGGCACCTGTACTAGTCCAACCTGATGTCTCTCAGCCTTTTATTGTTGAAGTTGATGCGTCAGAGGTGGGAGTGGGGGCGGTGCTGTCTCAGTGTCCGTCTCCTGGCAAATGGCGTCCTTGCGCTTTCTTTTCCAAAAAATTATCTACAGCTGAGAAAAACTGATATTGGAAATAGGGAACTATTAGCGATTAAACTAGCGTTTGAAGAATGGCGTCACTTCTTAGAGGGAGCAATCCACCCCGTCATGGTGATTACGGATCACAAAAACCTTCTGTACCTCGAATCGGCTAAGCGTCTCACCCCTAGACAAGCTAGGTGGTCACTATTTTTTACCAGGTTTAACTTTGTCATCACCTATCTTCCTGGGGCAAAAAATACCAAGGCAGACGCATTATCTCGTAGTTTCCCTGGAGGGGGTAATGTGAGTAATCCGGTACCCATTTTACAAAGAGGAGTGGTTGTCTCTGCTGTACACTCTGTTCTGGAGGGGAAGGTGTTAGAGGCCCAGGGGGACACCCCGGTCTCTTGCCCCTCAGAGAAATTGTTTGTACCGTTAAACCTGCGTCTCGAATTATTAAAGGAACATCATAATTCGGCACTTGCTGGGCACCCGGGTAGTAAAGCAACCTCGGAGCTATTGTCTCGTCGTTTTTGGTGGCCAAGGTTGCGTCAGGATGTAATGGATTTTGTGTCTACTTGTTCTACTTGTGCACGCGCGAAAGTCTCTCATACACGTCCTGCAGGGTCTTTATTGCCACTTGTCATTCCCAATAGGCCATGGACACATCTGTCAATGGATTTCATCACTGACTTACCTTTGTCTGCAGGTAAAACAGTTATCTTGGTTGTAGTAGACAGGTTTAGCAAAATGGTACACTTTATTGCGTTACCCGCACTTCCTAATGCTAAGACTCTTGCTCAGGTGTTCATCAGTGAAATCGTGAAGCTTCACGGGGTCCCTTCCGATGTGGTTTCGTATCGGGGAACACAATTTATTTCTAAGTTTTGGAAAGCTTTTTGTTACCATTTGGGGGTACACTTATCTTTTTCCTCAGCTTTCCATCCTCAGTCGAATGGACAGACTGAGCGTACCAAACCAAAACCTTGAGACATATCTAAGGTGTTTTGTGTCTGAAAATCAAGAGGTGTGGTCATCATATTTACCGTTAGCCGAGTTTGCCATAAATAATCGCCGTCAGGAATCCACTGGCAAGTCACCATTTCTTGGTGCATATGGTTTTCATCCCCAATTCTGTACTTTCAAAGAGGGGGGGTCTTCTGGGGTTCCCGAAGAGGAACGGTTTTCTTCATCTCTTTCATCTGTATGGCAGAAGGTGCAAGCTAACTTGAAAAATATGGGAGGTAAATATAAATGGATGGCTGATAAGAGACGGTCGCCAGGTCCGGACCTAGGAGTGAATGACTATGTGTGGTTGTCTACTAGGAATATTAAGTTAAAGGTACCCTCTTGGAAACTGGGTCCTAGGTTCATTGGTCCTTACAAAATAGTAGCCATCATTAACCCCGTGGCTTTTCGTCTGGAGCTACCTCAGACTTTTAAGATCCATAACGTCTTCCATAAGTCGTTACTCAAGAAGTATGTTCCACCTCTAGAACCATCACCACTGCCACCCCCTCCTGTTATTGTGGATGGTAATCTGGAGTTTAAAATATCCAAAATTGTTGATTCTCGTCTGGTCCGTCGCTCTCTTCAGTATCTGGTGCATTGGAGGGGTTATGGCCCCGAGGAAAGAATGTGGGTTCCAGCGTCAGAGGTAAACGCCAACAGGTTAGTTTAGGCTTTCCATGCCTCTCATCCTGAGAGACCTGGTCCTGAGTGTCCGGAGGCCCCTCGTAGAAAGGGGGGTACTGTCACGAGGGTGTCAAGAGCCACGTCTGACTCCGTTATACCCGGGGTCAGGAAGTCGCAGCGGGTGGCTGCGCGCTCTATGTCTAAAGATCACGCTGTTTCTTAATGATAGTTTTCTGTGTTTGCCTTACTATCCTTTTTGTCTCACTCAGGGATCCGTAGCTTCTGCTCCTCAGCTGTTTCTTGTCTGTCACTCCCAATTTCCTTATATTCTCCTCTCTCACTTCTCTGGTTGCCAGATATAGAGCTTCCTGCCTGGACTTCTATACTGACCCACTGGAGCTGTGAATCCTGGTTGTTGTTCCAGAGTGTTACCCTCCGGATCCCTGTTGGGCTTTTTGTTGTCTTCTGTTGTCGCCCACCTGGGATCATATGTTGTCTGTATTGTCTGTCCTCCCCTTGGTGTTTTCCTTTAGAGTTAGTGGTGCGGACTAGTGTTCCCACCGCCCTATTCACTATCTAGGGCTCATCTTAGGGAAAGCCAGGGTTTTAGGCACGCGATCGGCGTACGGGTGAGGAACCCGTCTAGGGACGTCAGGGCAGTCAGGTGCCAGCCTCAAAGTGAGATAGGGGTCACCACCTTTCCCTCTCCCTTGGACAGAGCCTTCCCTTTTCCCTCCCTTTGTGTCACGTATGTGATAGGCACGCCGGTCGTGATATTCCCGTCTAGGAACGTCAGGGCAGTCAGGTGCCAGCCTCAAGGTGAGATAGGGGTCACCACCTTTCCCTCTCCCTTGGACAGAGCCTTCCCTTTTCCCTCCCTTTGTGTCACGTATGTGATAGGCACGCCGGTCGTGATAGCGTGATTGCCGAGATATATTCCCTGGCCTGTGAAAAACATAGCAAATACAATCAGAATACTAAAAGGTAGACAGGAGCGAACTTCTTTAAATTCGTTTTGAGTCAGATTTGTCTAATCTTTCAAAAAATTTGATTTGTGCCGAATCAATTCTACACAAATCACAGTTACACCAATTAGCTTGAAAATGGTGTATGATATTCTCAGGTCTCATAGGACTCAGATTTTTTGCTCTCTCTCTCCCCTCCTACCATTTAAAGGGGAGTCTCACTTCAGTAAGTGGCATTTATCATGCAGAGAAAGTTAATACAAGACACTTACTAATGTATTGTTATTATCCATATTACCTCCTTTGCTGGCTGGGTGCATTTTTCCATCACATTATACACTTCTCGTTTCTATGGTTACAGACCACCCTGCAATCCATCAGTGGTGGTCGTGCTTGCACACTATATGAAAAAGCAACAGCCTTTCGGGTGGCTGGGACCATGGGAGCGCACATAGGCTAGTGCTTTTACCTATATTGTGCAAGTGCGACCGCCACTGATGGATTGCAGGGTGGTCTATAACCATGGAAACGAGCAGTGCATAATGTGATATAAAAATGAATCCAGCCAGCAAAGAGAGCAATATGTACAATCACAATACACAATACAGCATGTTTAACCCCTTCAACCCCGGGCCTTTTTTTACCTTCCTGCCCAGGTCACTTTATGTGGTGATAACTTTAAAACGCTTTTACTTATCCAGGCCATTCTGAGATTGCTTTCTCGTCCCATATTGTACTTCATGACAGTGGTAAAATTGAGTAAAAAAAATATAATTTTATTTATAAAATAAATTCCAAATTTACCCAAAATTTGAAAAAAATTGCAAATTTCCAAATTTCAATTTCTCTACTTTTATAATAGATAGTAATACCTCCAAAAATAGTAATTACTTTACATTCCCCATATGTCTACTTCATGTTTGGATCATTTTGAAAATTACATTTTTTTTTTTATGGACGTTAGAAGGCTTAGAAGTTTGGAAGCAAATCTTGAAATATTTCGGAAAATTTCCAAAACCCACTTTTTAAGGACCAATTCCGGTCTGAAGTCACTTTGTGAGACTAACATAATAGAAACCACCCAAAAATGACCCCATTTTAGAAACTAAACCTCTCAAGGTATTCAAAACTGATTTTACAAACTTTGTTAACCCTTTAGGTGTTCCACAAGAATTTATGGAAAATGGAGATGAAATTTCAGAATTTCACTTTTTTGGCAAATTTTACATTTTAATCCATTTTTTCCAGTAGCAAAGAAAGGGTTAACGGCCAAATAAAAGTCAATATTTATTACCCTGATTCTGCGGTTTACAGAAACACCCCACATGTGATCGTAAACTGCTGTACGGGCACATGCAATTGCGCAGAAGGAAAGGAACGCCATATGGTTTTTGGAAGGCAAATTTAGCTGAACTGGTCTTTAGATGCCGTGTCCCATTTGAAGCCCCCCTGATGCACCCCTACAGTAGAAACTCAAAAAAGTGACCACATTTTGGAAACTACGCGATATGGTGCCAGTTTTATTGGTACTATTTTGGGGTACATATTGTGGCGAAACCAACGTCGCCACAGTGTTTTGGAGGGGGCTGTTTAAAAGCCTCTTGCCTCAGGATTATGGCCCATACTAACTTTTAAACCCCTGAACCTATTCAAGTGAATTTTGGATAGGTTTGTCCCCAAGTTATACTGTTTAAATTGATGTAAGTTATATGTATGGACAATGTAAACTCACAAAGTTGTAACAATTTATAATAAGTGTAACTTGTCAGCTTGGGAGATAGTTGGGTGGATAGACAGAGGGGAGGAATATGCTGGGTGTGTCTCTATTGTCCCATTGTGTGTTTAAATGGTGATGTCTGTCCTGTTGTCTCCACATGTGTATTGGCGATTTCCCTTTGTCCTGAAAGATAATTGGATTACTTCTCGGTTGTCTCCGGGACAGAGAGGAAGAAACCATGATGCATTGTGGGGATGTGTTGTATCTGTCCTGTATTTGCAACAACTGTAATAAAAACCAGGCTGGGTGTGCCAGCACGTCAGACCACTGCTTGACCCTCAACACGGAGCCTTGTCTTGTTATTGGGGGGATTCCCTGTATGCTGTTAGAGACTGATTGCCAGGAGTGTAAGCTGATTGTATGCTTTTCCTGTTCGTCTGCTAGCAGCTATTCGCGAGGTTCCAGTTTGGAGTGCTATTTTGTATCCAGTTCGGGAGTTTGGTGTTCTGCAGTAGCTGTGCCTGTCTCTCAGAAAGGGGCATATCGCCTAAACTGATTTTAACTCCTTGTCTGCTGATACGGTCCGTTACACATATGATTTTTAATTGCTCTTTATTAAGTTTTTTGTGAGGCAAGGTAACCAAAAAATTAATGTTTTGGCACCGTTTTAATTTTTTATTTTTACAGTGTTTACCTGAGGGATTAGGTCATGTGACTTTTTTATAGAGCAGATCTATTGCACGTGGCAATACCTAATATGTCTATTTTTTCTTATTTATTTAAGTTTTACACAATAATAGCATTTTTGAAATAATATTTTTGTGTCTCCATAGTCTGAGAGCCATAACTTTTTTTTATTTTTTGACCGATTCTCTTAGGTAGGGTCTCATTTTTTGCAGGATGAGGCGATGGTCTGATTGGTACTATTTTGGGGGGGCATACGCCTTTTTGATCACTTGCTATTGCAATTTTTGTGATATAATGTGACAAAAATGGCTTAGTTTATTGTCTTCGTTATGTCAGGTAACGTCGTTGATCTCCGATAATGCACATGAGTCGTTGCTTTTCTCTTCAGTTTTTGCATGCATGTTTTTTGGTGCTTTCAGGATCATATCTTACCTAAAAGTAGAACATCTCATGTGGGTTTGGCCTGGATAAACGTGAGTGTGCATAGTAAGTATATTTTGTTTTTTCTTCCTCATTCAAAGACAGATCGGGCAGGTAAGGGTTCATGGATCCGAGTGGGTAGAGTCCAGTCGGGTGGTGTCTGCCCTGTAAGTATTCTGTCACGCTACTGGCACTGTAGGCAAGCAGGTGGGGGTTTGTTTTTTGTTCATGTTGATTCCTCTCCAGTAACGAAATTTAGAGTAGTTTTGTGTAAATGCTTGAGGGAATTGGGTCTGGGGGATTTCAAAATCACGTCTCATTCATTTAGGATTGGTGCTGTGACTACAGTGGCCCGTTTGGGGATGAATAAGTCACAGATTAAAAGGTTGGGAAGGTGGTCTTCTAACAGCTTTTAGCTCTATATCAGACCGTCCCTTCAAGTTATTTAATGCTGTTTGTTTTTCTTGATCATTTTTACAGGGAGCACCGTATGGCTCATCGGCCATTCCTTCATACACTGGGCCCACAGAAGAGCCTTAGGAACATCATACGGTGACAACCTTTTGTGGTCTACAGATGATCGATTTTTTTGGAACGGTGTTAGAGGACTTCGTCGGGAAGGGGTCCTAGACGTAATCCTCGAGATGTGTTCTTTATATCCTGATCCGTAAGTATTTTTTGCAGGTGGTAATGACGTGGGTAAGGTAGGCACTATTAAGTTGGCATTTAGTATGAAACTGACCTTAGAGTCAGGTGACTGTTTCCTGATGCTCGTCTGACTTTTTCTGAAATGGTGCCGAGATTGTTATGGCTGTCTTATGCGAATTTAAAGTTTTTGGACAAAATTAGAATTCGCGTAAACAGGATCATGGCTCGTTTTATGCCACTAGTTTGGGGTTTTTCTTTTAGACACATGGACTTGGAAGGAGGTTTGTCCGGCCTTTATTTTTCAGATAAAATTCATCTTTCAGAGATTGCCCTGTATATTTTTAATTAGGAATTGCAGACCATGGCATGGTCTGTTGGGTAAAGTCGCTCACCAATAAGTGGCAAGCGGATGAGTTGATTCAGGTATTTAGGTCGAGCTTATGGCTGGCCTAATCAGTGGTTATTATTAATGGAATTAATATGGTTATTTAATATTGAGCTGTTCTTTAATAAAGTTGTCCGTGGCCTAATTTTTATCCATTATATAATTTGTCCATGTGTCTTTTTAATTTTATGGGTAGTAGGTTTCAGGTTGGGCGATTGGGGTCAGTATAATCTATAATCCCATGTTAGGATCCCGAAAATCCCATTTGGAGGGATCTTCATAGGATTATGATTCTCCCAAGGGCTAGTATTGGGTTTTTGGCGGGAATTTTCCCGCCAAGATAGTGTTTCCCACCAAAACTCAGTGGCCAAGTTGGCTAAATTTTGCTTGGTTGCTGGGTAAAGGGAAGAATGCGGGTGATTGGCTAGGGTAGGGATCCTATAGGGGAATGGTTGCTGGGGTTAGGAAGTTTTAGGTCCCCAGCAACAAGTAGGGCATTGCAGGATAGGTTTGGGGTGGTGGGGTAGATTTTGTATATAAGACGAGGTGGCCAGTATTAGGCTGTCTGTCAAGTTGTGTTTAGGATCCGGCTGCCCCGCCCACCCTCCCTTTATTTGTTGCTTTGTCACGGTCACTTTATTAGAAGGCGGGGTAAGGTCGCTCGCCAATAAGTGGCAAGTGGATGAGTTGATTTAGGTATTTAGGTCGAGCTTTTGGCTGGCCTAATCAGTGGTTATTATTAATGGAATTTATATGGTTATTTAATATTGAGCTGTTCTTTAATAAAGTTGGCCGTGGCCTAATTTTTTTTTCCATTGTGTAATGTGTCCATGTGTCTCTTTTATTTTATGGGTAGTAGGTTTCAGGTTGGGCGATTGGGGTCAGTAAGATCTATAATCCCAAGTACTTTATACAATATAGGAAGAAAATGACATCTGAAGTTGTACATACTTATACGAAGAAATACAGTACAAAGGTACTAATATAAGTAATATTGAGTATATGAGTACGAATAATATTTAGATATAATAGCATATGTTACCTTTGTGAAGGCAGAGGAAGTGAGGCGTAGTATGATTAGGAACATATGGAGTTATACATACACTTTATGTCATACACAATGTCCAGAATGTTCCTTATTTTCTAATGAGAGAGTCATTGGGGATTCTGCACCTAGCGTTGTTTAGCCATACGTCCCATTTGCAACGGAAAGATATTTTCGTGTTATGAGGATGCCCAAAAACCTTTGAACCAACAATTATTGTCTGCTTCTCTAGTGATCCTATGGATAGAAGGTAAGGTACTTGCTTTCCAGCAGAAAGCAATTTTGCTACGTGTTGCTATAATACAATGCAGAATGAAAGATCTAAAGGCTAATAGATTAATGCCTATGGATAGAAGAGCCATTTCTGGGGCGAGTGGGATTTTCAAATTGCATATATATCGAAATTAGGTCAAACTTGTATCCATGGGGGAGTGGCCTGGACGGGTAGCTGAATGGCCACATAGAGAAGGAGCTCCCTACTGGCTTCCTGCAGAAGCAACATAAAAAGCTGTGGCACACATGCTAACTGGCTCATATTAGCGTTTACAGTGACCCTACGCTGCAGAGATGCCGAAACGTGGCAAGAAGGATACAACTAAGCTGCTAACAGCTTTCTTCCCGCCAACGAGTAATGGCGACCATGACCCCGCCACCGAGAGCAGCATCGCGGTGAGAGAGGGCAGACAGCAACAAGAGCAGGGGTCAAGTCCTGGGGAAAAAAGTGTGGGAACTCACCCAAGATCCACTACCACCCCCCAAAAAAATAAATAAAAAAATAATATATATATATTTGCAGAAAATTCAGTGCAACATAAAACGTACACAAAAACTGGCATTTGCGCAATATGTCTGTTCAGGCGTAATTCGTCTCTTTCATATTATAAGCTCCTCTTATATACAATTTACTTACAGTTCTGAAGACTCAGGGGTGCTGGCTGGCTTTGCCTCATGGGTGCTGGCTGGCTTGGCCGGGCAGAAGGAGTGTGGGAGACTGTGAGGCCTTTTTTCTCCAAGCTGCTCCGGAAAAAAAATATTTTTCATTACACCTCAGGTCAGACCACTAATCAGACCCCCAATGTTGATCAGACCTCAGCTAACAGCCCCAATAAGATCCCCAATGTTAATAAGACCCCAATAAGACCTCAGATCACACCTCAGCTCAGACCCCAATATGAATGACCCCCAATCAGACCTCAGATAAGAGCCCCATGCCTCGTAGCAGCCCCCAGTAGCCTCATAGCAGCCCCCAGTGCCTCTCACTAGCCCCAGTGCCTCTCCATCAGCCCCCAGTGCCTCTCCATCAGCCCCCAGTGCCTCTCCACCGGCCCCCAGTGCCTCTCCACCGGCCCCCAGTGCCTCTCCACCTGCCCCCAGTGCCTCTCCATCAGCCCCCAGGCCCCCCAGTCAGTGCCTCTCCATCAGCCCCCAGGCCCCCCAGTCAGTGCCTCTCTATCAGCCCCCAGGCCCCCCAGTCAGTGCCTCTCCATCAGCCCCCAGGCCCCCCAGTCAGTGCCTCTCCATCAGCCCCCAGGCCCCCCAGTCAGTGCCTCTCCATCAGCCCCCAGTCAGTGCCTCTCCACCAGCCCCCAGGCCCCCCAGTCAGTGCCTCTCCACCAGCCCCCAGGCCCCCCAGTCAGTGCCTCTCCACCAGCCCCCAGGCCCCCCAGCCCCCAGGCCCCCCAGTCAGTGCCTCTCCACCAGCCTCATAAAATAAAAAAAACACTTATCCTCGCCTGCGGCTGGACGCCGCCGCTCCTCTCCTCCTAGGCGAGGATCCTGCTGTCGGCTGTGCTGTGAAGGCTGCGCACAGCGTGATGTCACAGAGCGCCTCAGCCCTCATGCCTGTGTGCAGCCCTGCACAGCCAACAGCTGAGGACTAGTGTTGAATTAACCCAGTGAAATTCAGGTTTGCCGGGTTAGGCCGCACTTCAGGTCAAAGTTCGGGTTTAGGATCCGAACTTGACTGGAACTTGACCCCGAACCCGGACCCCGAACGGCGCACTGCCCAACAATGATTTTAATCCCGGAGATGGGGGGGGGGGACAGGGCGCACTGCCCACCAGTGATTTTAATACCGGGGAGGGGGGGGCGCACTGCCCACCAATGATTTTAATACCAGGGAGGGGGGGCGCACTGCCCACCAATGATTTTAATACCGGGGAGAGGGGGCGCACTGCACACCAATGATTTTAATACTGGGGAGGGTGCACTGCCTACCAATGATTTTAATACCGGGGAGGGGGGGAGAGGGCGCACTGCACACCAATGATTCTAATACCGGGGAGGGGGGGGAGAGGGCGCACTGCACACCAATGATTCTAATACCGGGGAGGGGGGGAGGGCGCACTGCACACCAATGATTTTAATACCAGGGAGGGCGCACTGCCCACCAATGATTTTAATACCAGGGAGGGGGGGGGGGCACACTGCCCACCAATGATTTTAATACCAGGGAGGGGGGGAGGGCCCAGATGGGTTCCCTGGGGAGTATCTCAAACACTTCCAGGAAACCTTGCTACCATACTTATGTGATATTTTTAATTCAGTCAGGATGGAAAGGAATTTCCCAAAAGAAATGCTGAGGGTTAACATCATTACCCTACCCAAGCCAGGGAAAGAGCCAAATACCCCAGTGAACTGGCCAATCTCCCTGCTTAATGCAGATGTCAAATTGTACGCTAAAATAATTGAGGCCAGGCTGCTACCCATCTTGCCTACCTTAATCAAAGGAGACCAGGTTGGGTTTACTAAAGGTAGACAGGCGCCGGATGGCACTAGACGTCTCATTAACCTAGTTCACCATGCATACAAACACAAGATACCATCTCTTCTACTTTCCATAGATGCAAAAAAGGCATTTGATAGGGTCCACTGGGAGTATGCTTTCGCTGCTTTGAGGAAAATGGGATTTGATGGAGCAATCTTATCAGCTATTAAAGCCCTATACTCCGGACCATCGGCCCAGGTGATGGTGAGTGGGATACTTTCAAATCCGTTCCAAATCACTAACGGCACACGGCAGGGGAGCCCTTTATCCCCGCTGATATTCTCTATCATCATGGAACCGCTAGCCGAGAAAATTAGATCAGATCCATCCATAGAGGGTATCACTATTGGCAATACCCAGCATAAGGTTAACCTTTTTGCGGATGATGTTATCTTAATCCTCAATAAACCTATCCCCTCACTAATAGCAGTTAAAAATATTCTTGATCAGTATAGCTCAGTCTCCTTTTATAAAGTAAATGTGTCCAAGTCACAAATGCTTACTCTGAACATGGCACAAACAATTAAAAATGAAATTTCATCAAAGACACAATTCCCATGAGCTGAATAATCTATCACATATCTAGGGATTCAACTTAATAAGGCCTCAGGCAAACGACAGTATTTTTTGACGGTCTGCAAAACGGGGTTCCGTTGTTTCGTGATCCGTGTCTGTTTTTTCTTCCGTGTGTCTTCCTTGATTTTTGGAGTATCACCAGACATGAAGGAAAGTTTAAAAAAATGTCGTTTTGGTGTCCGCCTGGCCGTGCAGAGCCAAACGGATCCGTCCTGACTTACAATGCAAGTCAATGTGGACAGATCCGTTTGACGTTGACACAATATGGTGCAATTGAAAACGGATCCGTCCCCCATTGACTTTCAATGTAAAGTCAGGAGTCCCTATCAGAGTTTTCTCCAATCCGATGGTATTTTTAACTTGAAGCGTCCCCATCACCTCTATGTTAAAATATACCATCGGATTTGAGTTACATTGTGAAAACTCAGATCCGACAGTATATTCTAACACAGAGGCGTTCCCATGGTGATGGGGACGCTTCAAGTTAGAATATACTAAGAACTGTGGACATGACTGCCCCCTGGTGCCTGGCAGCATCCGATCTCTTACAGGGGGCTGTGATCCGCACAATTAACCCCTCCCTCCCCAGTTTTTAATTCATTGATGGCCAGTGTTGCCCCACCCCTCCCTCCCCTGTATTAAATTCATTGGTGGCCAGTGCGGCCCCCCTCCCTCCCTTCCCTGTATTAAATTCATTGGTGGCCAGTGCGGCCCCCCCTCCCTCCCTTCCCTGTATTAAATTCATTGGTGGCCAGTGCGGCCTCCCCTCTACCCCCCCATCATTGGTGGCAGCGGAGAGTTCCGATCGGAGTCCCAGTTTAATCGCTGGGGCTCCGATCGGTAACCATGGCAACCAGGACTCTACTGCAGTTCTGGTTGCCATGGTTACTTAGCAATTTTAGAAGCATTATACTTACCTGCTCTGTCTGTGACCGGCCGGGTGCTCCTCCTACTGGTAAGTGAAAGGTCTGTGCGGCGCATTGCTTATAGCACAGACCTGTCACTTACCAGTAGGAGGAGCACCCGGCCGGTCACAGACAGCACAGGTAAGTATAATGCTTTTAAAATTGCTAAGTAACCATGGCAGCCAGAACTGCAGTAAGGCCCTGGTTGCCATGGTTACCGATCAGAGCCCCAGCGATTAAACTGGGACTCCGATCGGAACTCTCTGCTGCCACCAATGATGGGGGGGTTTTAATTGGGGGGGGGAGGGGAGGCTGCACTGGCCACCAATGAATTTAATACAGGGGAGGGGGGGCCGCACTGGCCACCAATGAATTTAATACAGGGGAGGGGGGGCCGGGGGGGCCGCAATGGCCACCAATGAATTTAATACAGGGGAGGGGGAGCCGGTGGGCCGCAATGGCCACCAATTAATTTAATACAGGGGAGGGAGGGGTGGGGCCGCACTGGCCATCAATTAATTAAAAACTAGGGAGGGAGGGGGGTCTGCCCCCTGCTGCCTGACAGCACCTGATCTCTTACAGGGGGCTATGATACGCACAAATAACCCCTCAGGTACGTCACCTGAGGGGTTAATTGTGCGGATCACAGCCCCCTGTAAGAGATCGGATGCTGCCAGGCAGCAGGGGGCAGTCATGTCCACAGTTCTTAGTATATTCTAACTTGAAGCGTCCCCATCACTATGGGAACACCTCTGTGTTAGAATATACTGTCGGATCTGAGTTTTCACGATGTGAAAACTCAGCTCTGAAAAAGCTGTATGCAGACGGATCTGTGCTAAAGTAGCCTACGGACACGGATCACGTGGATGGCAATATTTTGTGCCTCCGTGTTTTTTCACTGACCCATTGACGTGAATGGGTCCGTGAACCGCTGTCCGTCAAAAAAATAGGACAGGTCCTATTTTTTTGATGGACAGGAAACACGGATCACGGACGCGGATGACAAACGGTGCATTTTCCAAGTTTTCAACTGACCCATTGATTCCAGAAACGATGTTACGCTCATTTACATCACAAATGTCCACCTTTATTTGGAAATGAAATGAAGCCTCGAATATCCATCAATCTTCTAACAAAACATATGTCAGTAGGAGGTATGGGAGTACCAAATTTAACGCCATACCATAATACATTGCTAATTACTCAATCATATCATTGGTCCCATTCTGATACTGACAAGTTATGGCCAAGCATGGAAGTCAGCATGTCTTCTCTTAAAAAAAAACTGGAATTTATACACTACAAAACCATTATTATATCATCTTTGCCACCAGGAACACCACCAACAATACTCGCTACTTTAAAAGCTTGGAATATAGGCGTAACTACTAAAACAGACTCTAACTCTATGATTAATATTCAGGTCCCTATAAGAACACTAAAAATTAATTAATCCATCAAAATGGATTCTAAACTTTTGACCATTTAAAACAGCAATTTCACATTCCCGACACAGAAAAATGACGTTATAACCAAATGGTATCGTACCTAACCAAAACAAAGCCCTATATGAGGCTTCCTGAACCATTGAATAAGATAGTACATTCATCCCCGCTTCCACTTCAAAAAGGAGTCAGGCCATACTATGCCTTGCTAACACAAAATTTGACCTTTCAAAAAAGTTCCCAAATGATACAATGGTAGAGGGACTTGGAGGGTCATTCGCTCAAAAAGAATGGACAACGGCGCTAAATTGGGCCCACATGGCAACGAATTGTGCATCGCACTGGGAACAATATTATAAACTGTTGTTGAGATGGTACTACACGCCACTAAGATTATCCAAGATATATCCAACATCTTCCCCTTTCTGTTGGAAAGGTTGTGGAGGTCTGGGCTCTATACTTCATACCTTCTGGTCGTGTCCTAGACTGCAATCATTTTGGGAATCAGTTAAAATACTAACACAAACGGTATGCCCCGAGGTGGATAAACATTCTTCTCTGGCGCTCCTATTAATTGGCATTGATTCAATACCAATTAAACATAGGGTTATAGTTTGTCATATAATGCACTTGGCTAAACTATTAATCGCAATAAACTGGAAAATGGCGACTCTACCTACTAGTGAAGAAATTCAACACATGGTGTCCAATAATTATCTTCATGAGCGCATATTAGCTTTGCAAAGAGGTAAACTACTAGCATTCAATAAATTCTGGCCTAACTGGGGGGCATTGTTTCCAAATATACTGCCATAGCTCGAATATGGGAAGCGGCTGAAGTAGGTGTTTTGGTGAAATAACCTGCTAAGCGACAAGACATGTTGAGGAGTTACTATTATTTGACTAACTAAACATTAGGTGAAATACTCATCCCACACTACAAATTGCATATGTTTATTTCCTATGTTCGTTTAGTTATGGAATTCACGAGTTATCTGAATTACAGACGTACCAATGCTGATTTATTATTCTTATTTTATGTAACATCAAATTGCAACAAAAAACAATATGAGAAAAGGTCCAAAATGAATCTCTTTATTAAGCTTTTAACATCTGCACAAAAGAAACAACAGTTTGTCAACAAAACAAAAGCATAATAGTTGCATTAGTCATATCTTTTTTATATTACATTGTATGTAACTTATGCGCAATATCCTTGTACATTTATGACATTTGTCTCTGTATGGAAAACTCTCAATAAAAATGTATTGTTTTAAAAAAAAACTTGTATCCATAACAGGTGGCATTCCCACCACATGTGCAGGTATGATCCTAATGGGGATTAATAGCGCCAACACGTCGGAGACAAGTCTGGAAAAATCTTGTTCATATGCCGGGGAGTTTTGTACCACCTATAGAGGATTTTCTTGGCGCTTTCAAGATGTCCTGCCCATCTGGAAAGTTTAGGGACAGCCGTGAAAGCTTCTCGCCGCTGGTGTTTGGAGAACCTTTTGTCTAAATCACAGTGCCATGTTTTTATTATGTGGAGAAGAGGAGCTTAATGATTTTAATAATTGGTAACCTTTGGAAATTCCCTTGTCTGATATTCTAGTAGATGTGAACCATTAATTTAATTCTGATGCTGTAACATCTGAAATAAATACATTGGGAGATTATAAAAGGTGGCACTTGCAAGTATTTGTACAGATCTTTGTTGGGTATATCAAATCTCCCCTTTAAGTGGGCAAAATCTACAAACATGCCGTTATGTCAGAATTGGGAGAGAGTTGAGAAACCCAACTTTACCAAATGGCTAATGGACAAATTTAGGAAAACCATTTCACAAATCGTTATAGAAGAAGTATAAAATTGAGCTGGAAATAGTTTTTCTGATTTAGTAAGAAAGTTCCAAATATTGGTGATGGCTTATATACAGATCAGCGGGCATTTAACTTTGATATTGAACACACAGCTGTAAGATGGAGGGCAATAGGGAAGTTTCCTAAGGATGTAGTTTCTATAGCACCCACTTCTTGGACGGTTCACCAAGTTGTATCTAAGTTGGTCCAGAATAGTAGCTTTGTAGTAATGAAGAAGAGAGGGAAAATTGAGGCCACCTTGTGCCAAGGGTTTATATAGTATTGAGGCTTTAACTCTCAATCTAATCTTTCCCCCGGGATAGAATGGATTGTAGTTTCTGGATATAAGTAATGGGGAGAGGGATAGGAACATTACGCATCATGTAAAGTATCTAAGGT
Organism: Bufo gargarizans; assembly: GCF_014858855.1. Classification (NCBI taxonomy): domain Eukaryota; kingdom Metazoa; phylum Chordata; class Amphibia; order Anura; family Bufonidae; genus Bufo; species Bufo gargarizans. The sequence goes on along the minus strand of NC_058090.1, from coordinate 2,361,857 downwards.
AAAATAATCATTTTATTGCTGCCATCTAAGGCTACTTTCACATTAGTGTTTTGGCTTTCCGTTTCAGAGATCCGTCATGGGTTCTCACAAGCGGTCCAAAACAGATCAGTTTTGCCCTAATGCATTCTGAATAGAAAAGGATCCGCTCAGAATGCATCAGTTTGCCCCCATCACTATTCCGCTCTGGAGGGGGATACCAAACGCCTGCAATGTTTTTCTGTCTGCCATGCGGTGCGGAGCAAGACGTATCCATCCTGGCACTCAATGTAAGTCAATGGGGACGGATCCGTTTCCTTTGACACAATAGCAAACAGATCCGTCCCCTATTGACTTTCAATAGTGTTCATGACGGATCCGTCATCGCTATAGAAGACATAATACAACCGGATCCGTTCATCACTGATGCATGCAGTTGCATTATGGTAACGGAAGCGTTTTTGCAGATCCATGACAGATCTGCAAATAACGCTAATGTGAAAGTAGCCTTACCTAACCATGATAGGGAATGAAGAGTGAGACTAGAAAAGCACTTAATATCGTCTAGAAGGGGAATGCAATTAAGATCAAATAATAAGTTAATTTGATACCTAGCTAAGGAAGGGCATTTTACGCCCACGAGAATCCAAAGGTGTTGGAGATTTTCTTTTGCGTAGGTACTGACAGTCCCATATTTAGCATTTGGGATTTATTTATGTTTATTTTGTAATATGAGGCGAGGCTGAAGTTATGTTTGATCTCATTTATAGTTGGGAGGGATTCTAGAGGGTTTGCGGTAATGATCAAAACAAGGTTCCTTTGACAGCGCAAAAATCAATGGGGATAGTGAGCATCCCTGCCTGGTCCCATTTCTTATTTTTAATTGGGTCAGAGAGGAAACCTGAGGAATAAACCACAGCACAAGGATCTGAGTAGAGGGCCGTTACCGGAGATGAGGAACCCTGTTCTAATTAATTTGTGTGTAATACCATGATGTTGTCTTTCCTAATATGATGCTGGGGTAATATAAAACCACAGATGCCATCCCTAGACCAGTGTGAGGACCCATGTGGAACCTAGGGGAAAACTGTACGTACAGATGTGTCCTTCCTTACCTTTCTTCTTGGCTCCAGATATCCTGAGATGAGTGAGATTACAAGCTTTGAAGAAACACTATTTTGTTTTGCTGACAATGTCAGAGAGAGTAACGTCATTTTTCAAATTTATTTCACATCTTTACATAACTTGAGCCAAGAGGAAAGACACATCTGTAGTATACAGGTCCTTCTCAAAAAATTAGCATATTGTGATAAAGTTCATTATTTTCTGTAATGTACTGATAAACATTAGACTTTCATATATTTTAGATTCATTACACACCAACTGAAGTAGTTCAAGCCTTTTATTGTTTTAATATTGATGATTTTGGCATACAGCTCATAAAAACCCAAATTTCCTATCTCAAAAAATTAGCATATTTCATCCGACCAATAAAAGAAAAGTGTTTTTAATACAAAAAAAGTCAACCTTCAAATAATTATGTTCAGTTATGCACTCAATACTTGGTTGGGAATCCTTTTGCAGAAATGACTGCTTCAATGCGGCGTGGCATGAGGCAATCAGCCTGTGGCACTGCTGAGGTGTTATGGAGGCACAGGATGCTTCGATAGCGGCCTTAAGCTCATCCAGAGTGTTGGGTCTTGCGTCTCTCTATGGGGTTCAGGTCAGGAGAGTTGGCAGGCCAATTGAGCACAGTAATACCATGGTCAGTAAACCATTTACCAGTGGTTTTGGCGCTGTGAGCAGGTGCCAGGTCGTGCTGAAAAATGAAATCTTCATCTCCATAAAGCTTTTCAGCAGATGGAAGCATGAAGTGCTCCAAAATCTCCTGATAGCTAGCTGCATTGACCCTGCCCTTGATAAAACACAGTGGACCAACACCAGCAGCTGACATGGCACCCCAGACCATCACTGACTGTGGGTACTTGACACTGGACTTCAGGCATTTTGGCATTTCCCTCTCCCCAGTCTTCCTCCATCTGGCACCTTGATTTCCGAATGACATGCGAAATTTGCTTTCATCCGAAAAAGGTACTTTGGACCACTAAGCAACAGTCCAGTGCTGCTTCTCTGTAGCCCAGGTCAGGCGCTTCTGCCGCTGTTTCTGGTTCAAAAGTGGCTTGACCTGGGTAATGCGGCACCTGTAGCCCATTTCCTGGACACGCCTGTACACGGTGGCTCTGGATGTTTCTACTCCAGACTCAGTCCACTGCTTCCGCAGGTCCCCCAAGGTCTGGAATCGGTCCTTCTCCACAATCTTCCTCAGGGTCCGGTCACCTCTTCTCGTTGTGCAGCGTTTTCTGCCATACTTTTTCCTTCCCACAGACTTCCCACTGAGGTGCCTTGATACAGCACTCTGGGAACAGCCTATTCGTTCAGAAATTTCTTTCTATGTCTTACCCTCTTGCTTGAGGGTGTCAATGATGGCCTTCTGGACAGCAGTCAGGTCGGCAGTCTTACCCATGATTGCGGTTTTGAGTAATGAACCAGGCTGGGAGTTTTTAAAAGCCTCAGGAATCTTTTGCAGGTGTTTAGAGTTAATTAGTTGATTCAGATGATTAGGTTAATAGCTCGTTTAGAGAACCTTTTCATGATATGCTAATTTTTTTAGATAGGAATTTTGGGTTTTCATGAGCTGTATGCCAAAATCATCAATATTAAAACAATAAAAGGCTTGAACTACTTCAGTTGGTGTGTAATGAATCTAAAATATATGAAAGTCTAATGTTTATCAGTACATTACAGAAAATAATGAACTTTATCACAATATGCTAATTTTTTGAAAAGGACCTGTATAAGGTACACTGCTGGTGGTGTTACCTAGTGGCCAAACTGTATTAGTAACTGTCCCTAACTGTGCAGTGTTGAGATCACTGATGGTACAGCATGGCGTTTCTCCTGGTGTAACTAGACATGTGCCCAAGGACTGTAGAGGTTGGATGTCGCTATGCCGCTGAAATTCTACTAGGCAGGAATATGAGGAGATATAAGGCACAGCCAACTGATGTTCTAGGGCTGCAAGGATACCACCACATAATGCGGTCATGCTGCACTTTGGATCCAACAATCTATGGTCGAGTACCACGTGACTGTACGAGTCACAGCTGCATCCTATTCACTAATTACAACTGTATTGTATTTTCTGTCTTCAATGTTAACGACCACGTTCTAACCAGAAAAGCAATACGGCTCATACCACCGCGCAGTACTCGGCTGCAGGTGGTCGCACCCCAAACACAGCACACCACTCTAATTGTATACCCTAATTGTGCCGGTTTCTTAACCAACCAGAGGATCTGATGACGATCACGGCTGCCGCTAAGAAGCGTTAGGCACTGAAGATGGTGATAGGGGCGCCTTGACTTGTATCTGATTGCCTAGCAGAAACTGTTAGTTGAATTATTTGCCATGTGGAATGAACTGTGTCCCTCTGCAAGACATAATTGTGTCTTTCTACTACCAGATACTGGTTGAGAGTGCCGCCCTGTTGATCCGCAGTTTATTCCGTAAACTTGACTGTGTTACTGCATTGAACTATGTCAGTGCCATCGTTCTTATTGCAACCCCACCTGAGCCACACTACACACTGACATTAGGGGAACAGCCCTTGGCCCGTTCTTACAGTCCGTGGATGACTTCTGGTGGTAGAACATATGCACAGACCACATAAAACAATACTAGAAAACGTGCTGTAGGGGGGCGTGGCTGAGCTCCGGGCAAGATGGCCGCAGTTTGAAGGAGCTCCACACTTCACAGCCACAGCAACGCTGATCCAGCACCCTCAGGCGACCTACACTGGCTAAAAAAGTTTCCACAACGAGTCACACAGCAGCGATACTCCCAATGGTGAGAGGTAGGAGAAGCAGGGAGCCCCCGAGGCATCTGGCAGATTTCTTCTTGACAGCTGAGGGCGGCGGGTAAGATAAGCCAGTGCGCCAGACATCGCTCTCCACCAGCTGCAGGAGCTCCCCTACGGCATTTATAGAGGAGGAAGAAGATAAGAGAAAAGCAGCACCACTAGCAAAGCTGCATGCTCCAGGCAGAGACACAGCCACAAATGGAAGCAAAAGCACTGAACCTGCAAGGTCAGTGCAGAGATCAAAAAGTCTCAATATAACACAGCAGGAGATTCTGCAAGAGGATGCAGCCTTCTCAGATGCCTCAGAATCTAGAAGTCCAGCTAAACAAAAAGCAAGGATGGACAATAACCAATCTCCTTCATATGAGGTAGGAGCTTCCACTTCTCCATCACCACACACTATGGGAGTATTTGCCCATATACCCACTTCTAATGATGTCATCACGGTAGACTTGATGAAAGAAATGCTAATGGCTCTAAATGGCTCCATCAAAGCTGATATAACACAAATGTGCAATGCTCTTTCCACAAACCTAGAAGAGCTGGGAGACAGGGTTAACCACATTGAAAATAAAATGGCGGCATATGCAGGCGCACACAACACCCTGGTAGACGCATATAACTCCCAAGAAGATGACATCACAGCTATTAAAGCGAAACTCGCAGACCTAGAAGATCGCTCTAGGCGAAACAATGTCAAATTTAGGGGGATCCCCGAGACAGTGCCCCCAGGAGAACTCTCTAAATATCTACAAAAAGTGATGCAATCCCTGCTACCAGAAGCCTCACCTCTCGACCTCACTGTGGATAGAGCACACAGACTTCCAAAACCCAAAACCATCCCAGAAAACAAGCCGAGAGACGTCCTCGCCCGTATCCACTTCTACCATATCAAAGAAGAAATCATGTCTGCGGCGAGAAAACTGCAATCGCTACCCGAACCATATGGGCACGTTATCCTATTTACCGACCTCTCACAAGCAACTATACTGGAAAGAAAGAAATTCCATCTAATAACTCCATGCCTGAGAGAAAATAAGATTCCTTACAGATGGGGCTTTCCTACTAAGTTATTCCTACAAAAAGAAGGGACGACCCACATCATCCAAAACGTGGATCAAGGGCAAAAATTGCTCAAACAATGGCAACTCAATACCATTGATACAACCACTACAAGAAAGAAGAAAGAAATCTCCACTATACAAGAAGAATGGATCTCAAACCCTCAGAAGACCTGAATTTATGCAGAACGTGAAGTGAAAAATAGTCCACAATGACTGTCCCTACACACCTGCCGATCGTCCAGATCGCTCTCTGTTTCCCTAATACAAATAGGGATCATTTGTTTGCTTTTGTTTCCCCCTATGTTTGTGTACCCCTTTTTCTTTTAAGTCCACCTAGTTCCAAGAAACAGACCGTCGTAATTGCAACCATCAAGACCTCATCAAAACCAGAACCCTCGCAGACCTCCTTAAGCCCAGCTGAACAAAGGCCCATCAGGATACCTGACGTCCAACACTGCGTTCTGCCACAGAAGATAAACCGTAAGCCTTAACCACACACCAAACATGACCATTAAGACTCTCACATTAAATGTAAAGGGACTTAATCACCCATACAAACGTATATCCCTCTGTAAAGAAGCAAGATCTAATGGTGCGGACATTGTTTGTATACAAGAGACCCATTTGTTAGTGGATGATACTGTTAGATTTAAACAAAAACAATACCCCCATATCTTTCATTCATGCTCATCTTCTAAAAAAGCAGGAGTCAGCATAGCTATTAGAGATACTTTAGCTTTTGAAGAGATCAGCACGCTTACGGATAGTGGGGGAAGGTTTCTTATTCTGGTTTGCAAACTAAACAATACTATTTACACAATATGTAATATATATTGTCCTAACTCTTCCCAGATCTCCTTTTTGAATAAAGTCATCAAAAAACTAACCAAAATTCAAAGATGACATCTCTTCATCTTTGGTATCTAAATATTATTGCAGATCCCAGTATGGACACAACTAGCCGAAGTAGGAGAGCCTCCCCCACACTACGCTCTTGGTTATTAAGCAATGATTTATATGAAAGGTAATAAGTAAAGTGAGGGGGCACACACACCAGGGAAACCATTTGGAAACAATTGATGGATGAATAATTGATTTTTATTACTCTAAAAACACTCCCCTAAAAAGATATATATAAAACATACATAAAATTATATTAATAGCAACCTATAATTAATTGGCATGTAAGTCCACTGGTATGGGTAATAATGTCTACTGTTCAGCTGCAGTACTCTGGATAGTACTGTGGGTACAATAAAATAAAGTTCATCCAAATAGTGTCCCAATTCGTACGGTGCTATAGCACAAACAAGTATGCAGTATCCAGAGGATGACTCCAACAGGTGTATTCAATTTCAATGCAATGGAACAGTACTGCTGGCTATATAGCAATGTCCAGTATTCAAAATAGCATGCGTGAATATTTGCACAGATCCTCAGATTACTCACAGTGTCCAGCCGCTTGCAGTCTCCCGGTCTCACCCGGTCTCACCCCTCCTTGTTGCACGGCTGTAGCGATGATTTTCCAGGTAGCCGAACACGGCCGTCTGTGGCGTCCCACGTGACCTGATGCTCTGGGGTTCCGGGCGGACGCTTCGATGACGTCACTGCTATGCGGAGGTAATTTCAAATCTGATAGCGGATCTCTTGTGCTGGCAACTTGATATTTAGTTTCTTTATCCTTTATTCTTTTGCTTTCCTTGAATCCACGCTCACTCCACAATGCCAGACGCGTTTCGGGGTCTTGCGCCCCTTCCTCAGTGGCCACCGAGTGAGTGGATTCTCACTCCTTATATATGGTGTATACCCTCCCACAATAGCGCTTTCCTCAGCTTATTTCAATATGGGGGATAAGATTTAATTACTGCTGCTTTTCAATGTTGAATTCAAGTTTAAAACATACTTAAAAAGATACTTAACCACTTAAGGACCACAGGTTTATACCCCCCTAGTGACCAGGCCCTTTTTTACAAATCGGCACTCCACAACTTTAGCGGTTTATTGCTCGGTCATGCAACTTACCACCCAAATGAATTTTACCTCCTTTTCTTCTCACTAATAGAGCTTTCATTTGGTGGTATTTCATTGCCGCTGACATTTTTACTTTTTTTGTTATTAATTGAAATTTAACGATTTTTTTGCAAAAAAATGACATTTTTCACTTTCAGCTGTAAAATTTTGCAAAAAAAATCGACATCCATATATACATTTTTCGCCAAATTTATTGTTCTACATGTCTTTGATAAAAAAAAAATGTTTGGGCAAAAAAAAAATGGTTTGGGTAAAAGTTATAGCATTTACAAACTATGGTACAAAAATGTGAATTTCCGCTTTTTGAAACAGCTCTGACTTTCTGAGCACCTGTCATGATTCCTGAGGTTCTACAATGCCCAAACAGTAGAAAACCCCCACAAATGACCCCATTTCGGAAAGTAGACACCCTAAGGTATTCGCTGATGGGCATAGTGAGTTCATAGAACTTTTTATTTTTTGTCACAAGTTAGCGGAAAATGATGATGATTTTTATTTTTTTATTTTTTCTTACAAAGTCTCATATTCCACTAACTTGCGACAAAAAATAAAAAATTCTAAAAACTTGCCATGCCCCTCACGGAATACCTTGGGGTGTCTTCTTTCCAAAATGGGGTCACTTGTGGGGTAGTTATACTGCCCTGGCAATTTAGGGGCCCAAATGTGTGAGAAGAACTTTGCAATCAAAATGTGTAAAAAATGACCGGTGAAATCCAAAAGGTGCACTTTGGAATATGTGCCCCTTTGCCCACCTTGGCAGCAAAAAAGTGTGACACATCTGGTATCGCCGTACTCAGGAGAAGTTGGGGAATGTGTTTTGGGGTGTTATTTTACATATACCCATGCTGGGTGAGAGAAATATCTTGGTCAAATGCCAACTTTGTATAAAAAAATGGGAAAAGTTGTCTTTTGCCAAGATATTTCTCTCACCCAGCATGGGTATATGTAAAATGACACCCCAAAACACATTCCCCAACTTCTCCTGAGTACGGCGATACCAGATGTGTCACACTTTTTTGCTGCCAAGGTGGGCAAAGGGGCACATATTCCAAAGTGCACCTTTCAGATTTTGCAGGCCATTTTTTACACATTTTGATTGCAAGGTACTTCTTACACATTTGGGCCCCTAAATTGCCAGGGCAGTATAACTACGCCACAAGTGACCCCATTTTGGAAAGAAGACACCCCAAGGTATTCCGTGAGGGGCATGGCGAGTTCCTAGAATTTTTTATTTTTTGTCACCCCCCTGTCATTGATCACCCCCCCTGTAAGGCTCCATTCAGACATCCGCATGATTTTTTACGGATCCATGGATACATGGATCGGATCCACAGAACGCATGCGGACGTCTGAATGGAGCCTTACAGGGGGGTTATCAATGACAGGGGGTGATCAGGGTAATCAGGGTGATCACCCCCCTGTCACTGATCACCCCCCCTGTAAGGCTCCATTCAGACATCCGCATGATTTTTTACGGATCCATGGATACATGTATCGGATCCACAGAACGCATGCGGACGTCTGAATGGAGCCTTACAGGGGGGTTATCAATGACAGGGGGTGATCAGGGTAATCAGGGTGATCACCCCCCTGTCACTGATCACCCCCCCTGTAAGGCTCCATTCAGACATCCGCATGATTTTTTACGGATCCATGGATACATGTATCGGATCCACAAAACGCATGCGGACGTCTGAATGGAGCCTTACAGGGGGGTTATCAATGACAGGGGGTGATCAGGGTAATCAGGGTGATCACCCCCCTGTCACTGATCACCCCCCCTGTAAGGCTCCATTCAGACATCCGCATGATTTTTTACGGATCCATGGATACATGGATCGGATCCACAAAACGCATGCGGACGTCTGAATGGAGCCTTACAGGGGGGTTATCAATGACAGGGGGTGATCAGGGTAATCAGGGTGATCACCCGCCTGTCACTGATCACCCCCCCTGTAAGGCTCCATTCAGACATCCGCATGATTTTTTACGGATCCATGGATACATGTATCGGATCCACAAAACGCATGCGGACGTCTGAATGGAGCCTTACAGGGGGGTTATCAATGACAGGGGGTGATCAGGGTAATCAGGGTGATCACCCCCCTGTCACTGATCACCCCCCCTGTAAGGCTCCATTCAGACATCTGCATGATTTTTTACGGATCCATGGATACATGTATCGGATCCACAAAACGCATGCGGACGTCTGAATGGAGCCTTACAGGGGGGTTATCAATGACAGGGGGTGATCAGGGTAATCACCCCCCTGTCACTGATCACCCCCCCTGTAAGGCTCCATTCAGACATCCGCATGATTTTTTACGGATCCATGGATACATGGATCGGATCCACAAAACGCATGCTGACGTCTGAATGGAGCCTTACAGGGGGGTTATCAATGACAGGGGGTGATCAGGGTGATCACCCCCCTGTCACTGATCACCCCCCCTGTAAGGCTCCATTCAGACATCCGCATGATTTTTTACGGATCCATGGATACATGGATCGGATCCACAAAACGCATGCTGACGTCTGAATGGAGCCTTACAGGGGGGTTATCAATGACAGGGGGTGATCAGGGTGATCACCCCCCTGTCACTGATCACCCCCCCTGTAAGGCTCCATTCAGACATCCGCATGATTTTTTACGGATCCATGGATACATGGATCGGATCCACAAAACGCATGCGGACGTCTGAATGGAGCCTTACAGGGGGGTTATCAATGACAGGGGGGTGATCAGGGAGTGTATATGGGTGATCACCCGCCTGTCATTGATCACCCCCTGTAAGGCTCCATTCAGACGTCCGCATGTGTTTTGCGGATCCGATCCATGTATCCATGGATCCGTAAAAATCATGCGGACGTCTGAATGGAGCCTTACAGGGGGGTGATCAATGACAGGGGGTGATCAATGACAGGGGGTGATCAGGGAGTGTATATGGGTGATCACCCGCCTGTCATTGATCACCCCCCTGTAAGGCTCCATTCAGACGTCCGTATGCTTTTTGCGGATCCGATCCATGTATCCGTGGATCCGTAAAAATCATACGGACGTCTGAACGGAGCCTGACAGGGGGGTGATCAATGACAGGGCGGTGATCAATGACAGGGGGGTGATCAGGGAGTTTATATGGGGTGATCATGGGTGATCAGGGGTTTATAAGTGACGGGGGGGGGGGGGTGTAGTGTAGTGTGGTGTTTGGTGCGACTGTACTGACCTACCTGAGTCCTCTGGTGGTCGATCCTAACAAAAGGGACCACCAGAGGACCAGGTAGGAGGTATATTAGACGCTGTTATGAAAACAGCGTCTAATATACCTGTTAGGGGTTAAAAAATTCGGATCTCCAGCCTGCCAGCGAACGATCGCCGCTGGCATGCTGGAGATCCACTCGCTTACCTTCCGTTCCTGTGAGCGCGCGCGCCTGTGTGCGCGCGTTCACAGGAAATCTCGCGTCTCGCGAGATGACGCCTATTGGCGTTAGTGTGACCTGGGAGAGCCGCCGCGATGACGCCTTTCGGCGTTAGCGTGGCGGCAAGCGGTTAATAAATACAAGATAAATATTTACTCCCCATTCATTAATTATAAAACATATTTGTTGACATGTATATAAAAAATGTAAAAAGATATATAAGGATACATTTGTAAACATATATATATAAAATATTCCTATTAAAATGTAAAAAATATTCTTGGCATAGGACTGCAAGGTCAAAACTGCGTTTTTTAGAAAAACCGCATTGAAAACGCAACAATATGAATTGCGCTCTCCCTGCGGTTTCTACATTCCTATGTTATATAAAGTCAGGCAATCTCCCCCAAAAAAACTAATTGGACTCGGATTCAGTCACTATAGTCTAAATCCTGTACATGGCTTGAACATTTACTGATTGTATTTCACATTACTAGGGTAGTTGATAGTTGTATATAAGAGGAGTCATCCGGTGGGGAGGAGAATCACAGTGTCAATTACTGACCCTCCTGCGATATCTCATCTCCACCGGACAACCCCCCCCAAAAGATTTATATGACTCTTGGCAATGTATAAATGCTAGCGAAAGAGACTACACTTTTTTCTCATCCTGTCATAATATATACACCAGAATAGACTACTGCCTAACTACTAGACACTCCCTCCAAATGATACGCAATACACAGATAGGCCAGATAACTTTGTCGGACTACGCTCCTCTTATTACCACAATAAAGGAGAAAAATATATCCAACACAGAATACATTTGGCGCATCAACAACTACTTGATCGCTAACAAAGACATCCAACATGCTATAAAATCAGACATAAAAGAATACTTTACAATAAATGATAGCCCCAAAATAAATAGATTTTCATTATGGAATGCGCATAAGGCATACATTAGAGGCCTTTTAATAAAATATGGCACTCACTACAAGAAAGAGAAACAGAAAAAACTAAAAGAGAAGTTAGATGCCCTTAGGAAAGTGGAAAAAGATTACACAATACATAATAATCCACAGACCCTAACCAACATAACTAGACTGAGAGACGAGATTCGCTTAATACTACTAGAAGATTATGAAAATCATATAAGGAAACTCAAATTACAATATTACAGCCAGAACAATAAAGCCTCCTCTTTTATGGCAAATCGTGTTAAAACCCAGAAAACTAAAGCCAAAATTGCACACCTGATAAACACAAAAGACAACAGTAAAATATTTAATCCTCAACATATCACAAACTATTTTAGCGACTACTACAAGTCACTATATAACCTCAGAGATGACCAAACCATCAAACAACCAAACTCGGCGGATATACAACACTTTCTTAACTCTGTAAAACTACCCACAATCCCAGAGTCTAAATTGGAAATAATTAACACCCCTTTTTCTAAAGAAGAAATCGATAAAACCATCAACTCTCTTAAGCTCAAAAAAGCCCCGGGTCCCGACGGCTTCTCCAATGAATACTATAAAAAAAAATCTGAACCACTAATTCCATATCTCCAAGAGGTATTTAACCAAGCATTATCAATTGGACATTTCCCTAAAGAAATGACTCAGGCCACTATAATCACTATTCCCAAACAAGACAAAGATCCCTCCATGGTAGCTAACTATCGCCCAATATCTCTTATTAATTCGGATATTAAACTATACACAAAGATCATCTCTTCAAGACTATCAAGCATCATCCCCCTTTTAGTAAAACCCGACCAAGTAGGCTTTGTCCCTAATAGACAGGCCTCCGATGGTACCCGCAGACTTATAAACATCCTTAAGTGGATTGAAATAGAAAGAACGCCTTCTCTGCTCTTGAGAAGTTTGGTTTCTCAGGTCCCATCTTAAGAGGCATCCAAGCCTTATATCAAAATCCCTCAGCCAGAATATTGACAAATGCTATGCTCTCAAATCCATTTTCCTTGACAAACGGAACACGACAAGGATGTCCACTATCCCCTATTTTATTTATTTTAGCACTAGAACCCTTTGCCGAAACAATTTGAATGTCACTGTTCTGTCCCCACATGAAGGCGAATGAAGGTGTAACTGATAATGACCTTGTGACTGTCCTACCTTCGTATCCAAGCAGTGGAGCAGACCGGACCGGCAGATGCTCAGGTTAGATGGACCCAGACGTAGACATGAGGATGCAATCAAATGTGGGTTTATTTGATCCAGAGCAGCGACATACGGTGATGCAGTACAGGAATGCTGTGATGTGGGTGTCTTTCCTGAGGCTAACTGCTGAGGCAACTGCTGGTCAAAAACTGATGCCTTCACAAGCCAAGATGTGAGTCTCCAGTCACAAGGAGTGCAGCACTGAAAATGGCTACAGGAAGTGACAAGACCAAGGCTGCTAAAACCACGCCCAGAAAGAAAAACTTTATAGACAAGGAACAAGGCGTGCAGCATACGAATTCCGGCCAGCAGATGGCAGCAGAGAACAATATGTTGGTAACAACATAGTGAAAGAAGATATAATAATACAGTGCAGGAATTCAATTTGAAAAGAACAGCACACTCCCCGTCTGAAATTCACTTTGGGGATTTCACTATGACGAATGTCCATAAAATATAAACAACCTGTAAAAAAAACATGTTAGACTGCAAAACATAGATAGTCCTGTTTTCAACTTGGAATGGAGAAGATCTGCGAAGCTAAATACAGTCCTGTTCACTAGTGTTGAGCGCGAATATTCGAATTACGAATTTTTTTCTCGAATATCGCAATTTCGAGATTTCGCGAATATTTAGAATATCGTTCTATATATTCGCGAATTCGAATATTCGTATTTTTTTTTTTTATTATAATATTTTTTTTCTTTCCCACTTCTCTAAAGTTGTTCTTACCTGTCCTTTGGATTCCTGGCTTCCTGGCTGCTCCAGTCAGTGGCGTTTTCAACTTACTGCTATATTCCATATTAGCTAAATTACAATCTAATCTATATGTGTATTTTACGAAATTTCGCAAGTTGCGATGCGAGTAATATAATACGAAATAATCGCATGAAGATTTCAACTTAGCACTGCTATATTCCATATTCTAGCCTAATATGGAATATAGCTGTGCTAAGTTAGCACTGCTCTATTCCACACTAGGCTAGAATATGGAATATAGCAGTGCTAAGTTGAAATCTTCATGCGATTATTTCGTGTTATATTACTCGCATCGCAACTTGCGAAATTTGCAAATGTTCTTAATATTGCTCTAACTTCGTCTTTTAGAATATTACGAATATTCTAAAAGACGAAGTTAGAGCAATATTACGAAATTTCGTAAAATACACATATAGATTGTAATTTAGCTTATATAGTGCTATAATCCCTTTTTTTTTCCTCTAATTTTTTTGCCTCTTCTGAACTTAAGTTTTGTAAAATATGTACACTGTTAAAAAATATTACTATAGCAGTATATTAGCTTAAATACAATCTATGTGTATTTTACGAAATTTCGTAATATTGCTCTAACTTCGTCTTTTAGAAATTTCGTAATATTGCTCTAACTTCGTCTTTTAGAATATTCGTAATATTCTAAAAGACGAAGTTAGAGCAATATTAAGAACATTTGCAAATTTCGCAAGTTGCGATGCGAGTAATATAATACGAAATAATCGCATGAAGATTTCAACTTAGCACTGCTATATTCCATATTCTAGCCTAGTGTGGAATAGAGCAGTGCTAACTTAGCACAGCTATATTCCATATTAGGCTAGAATATGGAATATAGCAGTGCTAAGTTGAAATCTTCATGCGATTATTTCGTATTATATTACTCGCATCGCAATTTCGGCTTTTGCAAATGTTCTTAATATTGCTCTAACTTCGTCTTTTAGAATATTACGAATATTCTAAAAGACGAAGTTAGAGCAATATTACGAAATTTCGTAAAATACACATAGATTGTATTTAAGCTAATATACTGCTATAGTATTATTTTTTAATAGTGTACATATTTTACAAAACTTAAGTTCAGAAGAGGCAAAAAAAAAATTAGAGGCAAAAAAAGGGATTATAGCAGTATATTAGCTAAATTACAATCTATATGTGTATTTTACGAAATTTCGTAATATTGCTCTAACTTCGTCTTTTAGAATATTCGTAATATTCTAAGAGACGAAGTTAGAGCAAATCACGAAATTTCGTAAAATACACATATTAGCCTAGCCATAGTCAATTAGCATAGGAACGTTGCCTTATACTATCAAGATAAATAATCGCAATACGCGAAAAAAAATTCGTATATTATTCGCGATAATTGGAATAATTACGAATATTCGATTTCGACGAATATAACACGAATATTCATTCGAATATTCGCGAAATATCGCGAAATCGAATATGGCACCTCCCGCTCATCACTACTGTTCACCCGTCAGGGACGTTCTCGATGGGTAGTATTAAGATGAGTTCATTGATTGGTCTTGAGAACGTTTTAAGCTCGCCTTTCCTGAAGATCTTCAACTCCACCTTCCGGACCTTACCATCCTTGCTAGGGAAAACCTTTGAAATTAGCCCAACAGGCCAGTCAATCCTTTCGGTTTGTTGCTCTTTCATCAATACAAGGTCTCCTTCCTTCAAGTTTGGTTTGTGGTGTTGCCATTTTCTTCTTCCTTGAAGAACACTGAGGTACTCCTTTCGCCACCTGTTCCAGAAGTAATCTGCTAGATATTGTACACGTTTCCAGTGTTTTTGATAGATGTTCGCATGAGTGAATTCTCCACTAGGAATAAGCGTACTCTCAGTTTTTTGGGTAAGTAGAATAGCCGGAGTCAGAATGGCTGGTGTCTCAGGATCCATAGACACTGGCACAAGGGGTCTTGAATTGATAATGGCTGAAACTTCAGCGAGAAGAGTAACTAGAGTCTCATGTGTGAGTCTAGACGAGTTTACATCCATCAACATAGAATTTAAGATGTTGCGTGAAATGCCGATCATTCTCTCCCAGGAGCCCCCCATGTGGGAACTGTGAGGAGGGTTGAAAATCCAGGTGCAACCTTTTTCCGCCAACTGATCTTGAATGGACTTGGTGTCGATGTTAAGTTCTCTACAGGCTCCGATGAAGTTGCTTCCCTGGTCAGACCTCAATTGTTTTACTGGTCCTCTGATTGCGAAGAACCGTCTTAAGGCATTAATAAGGCTGGATGTGTCGATAGATTCTATCACCTCTGTGTGAACTGCTCGCACACTCATGCAAGTAAATAGTACGGCCCAACGCTTACTGTTTGCGTGACCGCCGCGGGTCCTGCGTGCGGATACCATCCATGGCCCAAAGACATCTAGGCCAACATAGGTGAAAGGCGGCTCTGTACATAGTCTATCTGCAGGCAAGTCGGCCATTTGTTGGTGTAGTTGTTTTCCTCTTGCTTTACGACAGTGCACACACTGATGCAGTACTTGGGCCACACGTTTTTTCATACCTATTATCCAAAGGCCTGCAGACCGTAATTTGCCCTCAGTAATTTGCCTGCCTTGATGTTCGGCCCTTTCGTGGTAGTGTCGGATTAGCAAGATGGTGATATGATGTTTGCTGGGAATGATGAGAGGATTTTGTTCTGCAATTCCCAGGTGGGCTTGATTCAAACGACCACCAACTCTCAGCAAGCCAAAACTGTCGATAACTGGATTTAAGTTGGCGAGAGGACTTTTTAAAGGAATCTGCTGTTTGTTGTACAAGCACTTCCATGTTGAAATTTTCCTGCTGGACGTGACGTATTATGAGGTACTCACTATGAGAGATGTTCTCAGCAGAGAAGGGTTTATGGCAGGCATGCCAACCATGACAATCTTTATCTTGGTGAGTATTATGATAACATCTTGCAATGTGCACTAACCTTGCAATAGTTTTGACGAGTCTCATCCAGCTGGAGAAACGCTCGAAGCGCTGACAACCGAAGCTGGCGGTTTGCTTTGTTCCAGTGACTAACGCACTAACTTCAGCGCGGATTTCTGGATCATTTTCCGGATCCTGGATGCTGAAAGCTTCCTGTACATATTTGTCCGCCTCTTCAAGCAGAAACTCTGGACCTGTAAGAAGGACATCATTAAGAGATACACCTTGATGTTTGGCGCTTGAGTCGAAAACAACCCTAATTTGATTAGGTTTCCGTGGGTGATACACTCCAAATGAAGGCAAGTACCAGCACTCGTCGTTCTTCCCTAAGGATGGAGCTGGTTCTGCATGGTTGTTGCGGAATATTTTGTCGATAAAGGCAACAATGTGTTCTCTCATCTCAGGCTTACTGTTCATGGTACGCTGAAGAGAGTTAAATCTAGACAGAGCTTGTTCCCTATTGTTCGGGAGTCTCACCCTGGTAGCTCAGAAGGGTAATGGAGAAACCCAGTGATTGGTTTCGTCTTTAAGGAACTCATTGTCCATTATCTTGATAAATTCTCTGTCTTCTACTGACAAAGCTACTTTGTCATCGTCCTTGCTTGTGTGAAAGATTAATCTTCCCAAGTTGTCGGCAAAGAAGGGAGGAATGTCGTCAGGTGGTTGTATGAGGTCTGGAGGCTTCTCTTTCACCTCGTAGTGATGAGGGCAAGGCTTAATGCAAGTTGTGCGTCCATCTCCACGCACGTACGTTTTGAAAGAGTGGATTCTTGGTTGATCCAAGCATACATTTCCTATGACTACCCATCCCAGGTCCAGTCTCTGGGCGTATGGTGCATAGTCGGGACCATTACACTGTTGACGCACCTTGTGTACTCTTAGATTGTCTCTGCCAAGCAGGAGTAGAATCTCGGCGTTGTTGTCCATAGGTGGGATAATGTTGGCTAGGTGCCTTAGGTGTGGTTGGTGAAATGCAGCTTCCGGGGTAGGAATTTCATCCCTATGGTTGGGTATTTGATCGCATTCGATCAGCGTCGGTAAAGGTATTTCTGTATTCCAACTGACGGAACAAGCGATGAATCCTTGTGCCCTCCTGCCGCTAGTCTCTATGCGACCCGAGCAGGTGTTTAAGATGTAGGGTTCTGACGGTCCCTTTATTCCAAAGGCTTCAAAGAATTTAGGTCCTGCTAGGGAGCGGTTGCTTTGGTCGTCAATGATGGCATACATTTTTACTGCCTTTTCTGGTAGCCCCTCCGGGTAGACCTTGATTAGACATATGCGGGCACAACATTTCTCACTCTGGCCCTCCCCACATACGTCCAAGCATGAGCAGGAAACAGCAGTGGCTGTGTTAGCGTTATTTTGGGGCTCCCCGCCATGACTTGGAGCGGGACTGGGGGTGACAGCAGCTGGTGAATCCCTTGTGAGTGGAGTTGGGTGCATAGCTGAGGCGTGTCTTTCACTATGACACTCCTCACACTTGATAATGGATTTACAGTCCTTAGCCATGTGCTCCAATGAAGCGCAGCACCTGAAACATACCCCAAGCTCGGTGAGGACTTTCTTGCGCTCCTGTATGGTTTTGGATCTAAATCCTCTGCATTTGCTCAGTGAATGTGGTTTTTTATGAATGGGACATTCCCGATTGAAGGCCTTGTCTCCTGATGAGGTAGTGTACTGTTTACCAGTGGGTACTGCAGATGATGGTAGGTTAGTCTTTCTAACATTCACGCTGCTCTTAAAGTCTCTGTGTTTATGCACAATACTTTCATACCTTGATGATGGTGTCACTGAAGCTGTAGTATTAAACTCCAGGAAGTCGAGGCTGGGGTCATTCCTCATCTGGGACTGTTCATCGATGAACCTACAGAAATGAATAAATGAGGGAAAGGTGACATCATGCACTCTTTTGTACCTTGAGACTGATGCCGCCCACTTCTCTTGCAGGCTGTATGGTAGCTTCACGACAATTGGGTTCACCCCATGGGCAGTATCCAGGTAGCACAGCCCGGACAGACGAGGATCTCTTTTGGCGAGCTCCAGTTCCATGAGCAAATCACTTAAATCCTGAAGCTTATGGACATCCTTGAGACTGATCTTGGGAACGTTCTGCAGTCTCCTGAATAGTGCCTTCTCTATTGCTTCTGCACTGCCAA
Source organism: Bufo gargarizans (assembly GCF_014858855.1). Classification (NCBI taxonomy): domain Eukaryota; kingdom Metazoa; phylum Chordata; class Amphibia; order Anura; family Bufonidae; genus Bufo; species Bufo gargarizans. The sequence continues at coordinate 2,343,390 of NC_058090.1, read as the reverse complement.
AGGTCCGTTCGAGTCTCTGCCAGGCTGCAGCGAGACCTGCTTCTGCTTGTCCTACATAGACAGTTCTAAGGCTCTTGATGCGATTTGTGGAGCCTGGGCCTAGCCAGTTGATCAAGAGGTCGAGCTCCTGCTCTGCGGTTAGGTTGAGGTTGGCGATGGCGGCTTTGAAGGTTGCCTTCCAGGCTCTCTAGCTCTCTGCACGGTCATCAAATTTTGAGAGACTGGTGATAATTAGCTCTCTGCTCACCATAAACCTGGCAAACTCAGACATATCTGATCTCTCACTGCTTGTTGCCATGACAACTTGTGATGCCCCTGGGGCGTATGGGCTGCATGGCGTGAAAGGGTGAGATGCTTCCGGGTAGAATGATGTTGCTGCAGGGTTAAGCTGTGGTCTAGCCTCTGTAGATTCTGATGACTGCCGCTTGAGCTGTGGAGGTAGGCCAGGGAACACCTGGTAGCCATCTTGCTGTAATAACTGCCCTTGAGAGGGCGCGCCTGGGCAACTGTTATTGGGTTGCTCGGGTGCTGTGGGTATCGCTGGGACTGCAGGTAGAGCTGACTTGGAGGTTTCAGTGTTGTTTGCTTGGACAGTACTGCCCACTGGGGGTGGTGCAGATAACGGTTTCAGTACATAGTCGCTGGTGCGATCAACTGGATCGTCTCTCTCCTCTGGTGGTAAGCAGACTGAATCAAAGCCTTGGCTCAATGCTTGCTCAAGTAGTCTTACCTTTGCTAATGCAATTTCCTCTTCCCTCTCTGATTCAAGGATCTTTATTCGAGCCTCTGCTTCTGCCTCTGCCCTCTTGGCTTCTGCCTCCGCTTCTGCCCTCTTGGCCGCCGCCGTCTGTGCTTCTGTTCTCGCAAGGACTTCTTTTTCGGTGAAGGAACGCCTCACTTTGGATAGCTCTGCATTTATGCGGGCCTCTAGTAATCTGTCGCTCAGGGCGGAGCTTCTAGAGCATGATGATCTGTAGGACCGCGAGGAATGTTTGGATGAATGCGATCTGTGTGATCTAGTTTCTTGCAAATGAGAGATGCGGAGTTCCACTTTATCTTTAGCGTCCAGCACCATGGCGTCTCTTTGTCTGTCTATTGATTCTGCCTTGCACAATTCTGATGGGGCTTCTTCAATATTAGAGTCTTTTAGAAAGGTTATATACCTTGTGGACAGTCTCTTGTATCTTTCATGGGCTGAGTTCAGCCGCCCGACGGCAACTTTTAAACTGGTGGCATCGCCTGAGGAGGACTTAAGTCCTGATATAAGGGAGGAAACTCGTTCCCATAGCTCTTCCAGGTTGTCACATAGCTCATCTGCCCTGGTGTGATAATTTTCCGTGATCTTTATAGTTGGTTTGAGAGAGCGCCTTGGTCGCGTGACTTGGTCTGCTGGAAGTGTGGATTCTACCTCCAGCTCTTCATAATGATCAGTATCAGGTTGAATTTCCTTTGTTTCATCACTGGGGAACTGTACGAGGTCCTTTTCGGCCATTTTGATTTAAGGTGCGCTGTCTCTTTAAGAAAATGAACTTTCGAATTGGGGGCTGAAAATTGCCGTGCGGCTCAGATGAGGCACCCCGATAAGGTTCCTAAAGTGTTTTCAGTGAATTGCGGGGTTTTGGTTTGAGGGAGGCCCCACGTGCGTGAACAGTTCTTATATCCTGCGAGCAAGAGTTAATATAGGATGTAGAAAGTGTCTTGGCAAGTAGTGGAGGACTTCCAGGCGAGAGTATATCTACTGCGGACACCCCGTGCTTCCCCTTAGGCTTATGGGGCGTGCACTGTTGCCGGGCAGATTTGCTGCGAGTGGGCCTGTTGCAAGGGAGGTTCCTGAGTGTGGCACTGGGCTCTGAGGGAACCTGTAGCCGGGCATTAGACTTTGAGACGGGTATTTACTGGGGTATAAGGCTTTAAGGCAGTTTTTGACTGTTCTGTCCCCACATGAAGGCGAATGAAGGTGTAACTGATAATGACCTTGTGACTGTCCTACCTTCGTATCCAAGCAGTGGAGCAGACCGGACCGGCAGATGCTCAGGTTAGATGGACCCAGACGTAGACATGAGGATGCAATCAAACGTGGGTTTATTTGATCCAGAGCAGCGACATACGGTGATGCAGTACAGGAATGCTGTGATGTGGGTGTCTTTCCTGAGGCTAACTGCTGAGGCAACTGCTGGTCAAAAACTGATGCCTTCACAAGCCAAGATGTGAGTCTCCAGTCACAAGGAGTGCAGCACTGAAAATGGCTACAGGAAGTGACAAGAACCAAGGCTGCTAAAACCACGCCCAGAAAGAAAAACTTTATAGACAAGGAACAAGGCGTGCAGCATACAAATTCCGGCCAGCAGATGGCAGCAGAGAACAATACATTGGTAACAACATAGTGAAAGAAGATATAATAATACAGTGCAGGAATTCAATTTGAAAAGAACAGCACAGTCACCAGAGATCTCAGGTATAAAAATTGGAGATAAAACTCATAAAATAGGATTATTTGCAGACGATATCATCATATGCACAACAGACCCCATTAAATCCCTGAATAAAATACAAACCTTAATCCACAACTTTGGCTCTCTCTCATACTACAAAGTAAATGATGCGAAATCTCTCATACTAAGCATGAATCTGACCAACAACAAAAAATGTATCATTCAATCCACATTTCCATACAGGTGGCAGGACAACAGTATTCCCTACTTAGACATCAACCTTTCATTCCCTGTCGAAACTATGATTGATAATAACTTTAATCCCCTATTACTTAAACTACAAAAGGAACTTACTCACCTGAACTCCTATGAATTATCCTGGTGGGGCAGACTTGTACTATACAAAATGATAGCGCTACCTAAGATTCTGTACCATTTTCGCACTATCCCCCTACCTATCCCAACACAGCTATTACAAAAATTCCAGACCCAACTTAGTAAATTTATCTGGTCCAATAAACCCCCAAGAATAGCGACTGGAATTTTAACCAGGCACAAAAGACATGGAGGCCTAGGTCTGCCTGACACAAAATCATATCATATAGCGACCATACTAGATCAATCCATAGATTGGTGGCCCCCAATGAAGGACAAATTATGGATAGACATAGAAAAAAATATAAGCGGACCACACGAATTACACTCCTTACTTCTACCCTCCACAATAGGCAAAGTGAGAAATTCTTCTCTCTCCTTTCCTACAATTAAGGCGACCATACAAGCATGGAAGATTTATATCTCAACATGCTCTTTATTCCCAACTTTAAAAATACTAGATATCCCTCTTCAATCACTGGAAATACTTATCCCTGATCTAACGCTTTCAATTTGGATCAAAGCGGGCATAAGGTATATTCATAATCTATATACTGAACACCATGAATCCTACTCTAAACTAATATATAGATGGTACTACACACCATACAGACTATCCAAGATTTATGAGAATACATCCTGTATGTGCTGGAGAGGATGCAACCAGACAGGCACTCTCCCCCACATATTCTGGGAATGCCCACCCATATCTAACTTCTGGCAAGAAATCAACAACCTAATCCTAAATGTCATAGGAGTGAAACTCCCTTTCAGACCAGAAATATTTATTTTAAGATTAAATTTAGACAATCTATCTCCCTCTCAAAAAACTGTACTCTGTCATATACTTACAGCTTCCCTCCAGAGAATTGCACAACACTGGAAATCCACACTCACCCCTCCCATTTCACAGATAATCAGGAAGGTAAATATTAACTGCAGATTCGAAGAAATGATAGCAAACAGTAATAATACATCTGCCAAATACTATAAAACTTGGGCGCCATGGAGGTCTACAGTCTACGCCACTCTACTAGATCCATAAGATCAACCGAACTAAAACTCAGACTTTTATCAATATAGGTGGAACTATATAACCCTGTTAATAATCTTGATAATGTGTCTTTACTATAATAATATTATCCACTTGGCTGTTTGTCTCATGCTGTAAAGACAAACATATAGTTTCTTCCATCTGCAATGTTTAGCAGGTGGAACTGCATTTTATTGTCCTCTATTATCTTTTATTGATACTAAACCAATAAAAACTATTGAAACAGAAAACGTGCTGTATGGTACCTGGGGGGGTATTTTCAATTAGCAATAGAAATTCACTCAATTGAACAGAACAGAATTAATATGCAAGAAAATGTCTGTTTATTATACATGGTATTAGTTGATAGGGTGCGGAGGTTGTAGTGACATCCAGGCCCTGGAGCCATTCAGAACTCTAGAACAGCTTAGTGACAACCCCTGTGGCACTTGTAACAGCAGTCATGAAGTTAAACAGCTTTCCTAAAATCTAAAGTATTTTAGTGGAAAAATTTAAATAACAAAACAAAACAATTATTTTTTTTACCCAGCATACTAATTTAAAGTAAAATCCTATCTTCAATGAAATCAATGTATATAGAATTATACAGCTGTTTGTCTTATTTGTAACCATTAATGTTATCACCTGTTGCCACCTACAAACTGCCAACAAGAACATACTGTCAGATTGTATTATGTTGGGCTTTTTCAAGGGCATAGACAGATATAAAAGCCCCCCCACCCCCATCACTAAACACTCTGCCCAATGTCCTACACGTTTAAAGTAAATATCCATTCCATTTTCGGTCCTAAATCCTGTTCTGATTAACCCTATAATATATCTGTATCTGTTTTCTAGATTTGACATATAATTCTATTTACATGAAACCACCACCAGCAATCAGCTGCAAACTCCCGTAACAGCCAATCAGATTGCACCTTTCAAATTCCAAAGGAGCTCTGAAAAATGAAAGGTGGGACCTGATTGGTTGCTATGGGCGACTAGGCCAGTCTTCCTTTACGCCAGTTTTGATAAATCTCCCCCTAGTTTTCCCAACCCCCGTCTATCAGCTGTTACTGCTGGAGAAACCACTTCTGGCCTGATAGTTGTTGCATTAGGCCATATCAAGGGTCTTGGTAGCGGGAACCTTCATAGTAATAATGGTTCTGAGGATTAGAACAGTGGATCATGATGGGTCACAGAGGCAGATCACCAGCAATCACCCTAGAGTTTTTAAGAAATTAACATAAAGTCATATGTACCATAATTGTATCATATATTTAGGTGAATATTAAAGGGTTTGTGCAGCCTGTTGATATTGATGACCTATCCTCAGGACTCCCGGCAGGGGCCCGACACTGACACCATGCCGATCAGCTGATTGAAGAGGAAGAGATGCTCCACATTACACTGCCCGTCGTCTGCCTTTCAGCGGCTTAGACTAGTTTCATATTAGCAGCAGGGGACTCCGGCGGGTGAAAGTCCTACATGTAACACCCCATAGATTTTGTGCAATGATGATGTTCAATGCTAAACCTTTTCTTTTCTTTCCCTCATTAGTTGCAGTGCACAGTTCTGCCCACTAGGGGTGTTCTTAGGAAAGATTGCTGCTTCACACTAGGAACCAAGTTTGGAGAGGACAGTTCCCGAGGAGGAGGGTTTGTGGGGTGGACAATAAGTGCTGGAAAGAAAGGAAGCAGTGTATGCTGTTCAATATAGAGTTACTGGATTGTCTGGCCAGACAGAAGATCAAGCAGTATACTGCACTGGGACCAGAGAGAGAGTGGATTGTTTCTTGGAAGGAGAAAGACTGAATGGTAGTGAGCTGCTGCATTTTCTACTCTCAGAGGTAACCGATCTGCACACCATATTAAAGTATTATGAACATTGCATCCAGGAGAGTGTGAGATCAACACAAACTAATACCCTGCATTCACCTCCAGCTGCAGTTATACAAGCTGTTTGTCTGGAAGACACTGTGTGGACTCTGCTAGTGTATATTCCTCATGCTGATATTGAAATCAATCAACAAGACAAATGCTTACAGCCTAAGGACTCCGTTCTGAATTATATAACTTAGTAAAGTGCAGGGAATCATAGGTTCTGGACTTGGACACCAGTTAAGGATTTTCCTGCACAAGTGAGCTACACTGTCCGCCATTGCTATAAATATTTAACCAAGAAGACGGGCCCCAACGCATGCAGCTGCCAACTATTGTCCCTTTTCTTTTCTGCTAACGCCAGGACTATATTTGTGTTTCCTTTGTGTATATTTAATCGTTGGAAGCTTTATACAGGGTTTAATATACTCAGCTGTTGTATTCTTATATGATTAGAGTCAATATCTAACTTTTATTTTATTCTGACCATAGTTTATCTTAACAGTGAAACTTGTTAGAGAGCGACACCCTCTGGAGAAAAGTGTAATTGATTGAGATTTTGTGCAAGAAGCTGTTTGACCGCACATTGCATGTAATACTGCAGTAATTTTATAACTAGTAATATTCTGTGCAAGTTTTACTGCTTACCATTATTTTGTTTAGGGTCACATTGTTAAAAATAAACGGGCCCATTGTTCATATAAACTGTGTCTGAGCATTGGGGAAGAAAAAGGGAGTTCACCAGAGCAAAGAGAGATCTGAACCCACTATTCCACGTCTAAGGCACACCCACGGGTGCGCTACATACATGTAGTACTTTTATTGCGGGCCCCTCTCGGTGTGCGCTGCCGTGCCGCCGGAACTCTGCCACGCCCCCATTATAGTCAATAGGGCCGGGCGAACCTTCGGCAGCACACGCACACTAGCGGCAGCACCGATCCGGCAGGCTGTTCACCCGTTGGAACTGCCTGCCGGAGTTCCCTGCCGCTAGTGTGAAAGTACCATTAGTGTTATTACAAGTACTCGCTCCATTCAAGTGAATGAGACGACAGGCAGTGTAACGCGGAGGAAGTAGCGCTCGCATGGAGCATCATTTCCTCTTCAATTAGACTGATCGGCGGTGGTTCCGGAAGTCAGACCCCCGCAGATCAGATTTTGATGACCTATTCTGTAATATTATTCCCTAAAAGGGGTTGGCCACTCTTTTAGCACTTATTAAAACTATAAAGAAAGTAGGGAAATATTACACTTACTAATATATCTGCTTAAGCAGATCTGCCTGGTTTTTCTGCTATTGGAGGTCACGCCCCCTTCTGTCCTGCTCTCACCACGCCCCCTTCTGTCCTGCTCTCACCACGCCCCCTCCTGTCCTGCTCTCACCACGCCCCCTCCTGTCCTGCTCTCACCACGCCCCCTCCTGTCCTGCTCTCACCACGCCCCCTCCTGTCCTGCTCTCACCACGCCCCCTCCTGTCCTGCTCTCACCACGCCCCCTCCTGTCCTGCTCTCACCACGCCCCCTCCTGTCCTGCTCTCACCACGCCCCCTCATGTCCTGCTCTCGCCACGCCCTTCCTGTCCTGCTCTCGCCACGTCCCCTCCTGTCCTGCTCTTGCCACGCCTCCTCCTGTCCTGCTCTCGCCACGTCCCCTCCTGTCCTGCTCTCGCCACGCCCCTCCTGTCCTGCTCTCGCCACGCCCCTCCTGTCCTGCTCTCACCACACCCCCCTCCTGTCCTGCTCTCACCACACCCCCCTCCTGTCCTGCTCTCACCACACCCCCCTCCTGTCCAGCTATCACCACGCCCCCCTCCTGTCCAGCTATCACCACGCCCCCCTCCTGTCCTGCTCTCACCACGCCCCCCTCCTGTCCTGCTCTCACCACGCCCCCCTCCTGTCCTGCTCTCACCACGCCCCCTCCTGTCCTGCTCTCACCACGCCCCCTCCTGTCCTGCTCTCACCACGCCCCCCCCTGTCCTGCTCTCACCACGCCCCCCCCCTGTCCTGCTCTCACCACGCCCCCCCCTGTCCTGCTCTCACCACGCCCCCCCCCTGTCCTGCTCTCACCACGCCCCCCTCCTGTCCTGCTCTCACCACGCCCCCTCCTGCGCTCACAGCTGACTGTCTCCTCCATCCCTGCAAGTGCCACGAAGGAGCAACCTCGTCCATGCCTGAAGGAGTATGCTGCTGTCTGGGTCCTAAAGCACCCTGCTTGTATCAGAGGTGCTTTCCTTCTGGGACTGGCACTCCTGGCTGTGCAGGGCTGGCAGGGGCTTAGCAGGGACACTTGTTAAAAGCTGAAATAAAGAAACTTTTGCAGGAGGAAGGGAGACTGAGGCCCTGCCCCCTCTGTATCTCCTGTACTGAGGGGATCCTGCCAACATGTGAGGATGTAGCAGAGCCAGGGAAGTGCTGTGGACCACAAACTGTGAGCAATCCCAGTGTCTGACCTGTTTATGGCCCCTCTGCTCTGTGGTCTTATCACAGACATATTACAGTCAGACCAACAGTTCAGGAGCTTTAACCCCTTGTGAGCTGTCAGTATGGCCGAGGTCAGTGATATCAGCAGCAGTCACTGGTCTCACCATCTATAAATGTGTGCCTTCTCCTTCCTGCACTCTGTATATGGTGATATGTAACCCCCACCACAGCATATAGAGATCCGTGACCCCCTGTACACTGTATACAGTGATCCGTGCTAACTGTAGCCCACGAGTGCCACCGGAAGTCCGCTCCGGCCCCATTCACTTTAATGGGGACAGGTCGGAGATGCGGCCACAGCACGGCAAACATGCCGAGAGGCGGCTGGAGAAAAAATGCAGCGTGCTGGGCCTCAGTGAATGTGAATGGGGCCGGAGCTGACTTCCAGCGGCACTCGTGGGCTAGCGTTAGAACGGATCTGGCAGGGGAACAGCCTGCCGGACCCCGCTAACGCTAGTGTGAAAGTAGCCTTAGTCGTGTGAGGATAGACAGGAGGCGCTTCTCTATGTGAGATCGATTTGTACAAATGCATTCATCAGAGTTCTTGTGCAACAAAGATCTGTCCCCCCTCAGCAGCCCCCCTCCTATGGCGGTCCATGCACCTAAACAGAAATCTATGACCGCTCATAGCTGCCGTAGATTTCTGGCTTCATTTTAGTCAGAAAACTGTCAAAAATGAACATAAATTTTTTGAGGTGACTGGTCACCTGCCATTGTGACGCCTTTTTTTTTTAAAGGCACAGTTTTTAAACACATAGTTTGCAACTTTTTAACGCCACTTTTCAGAAACAAGGGAAATGATAAATCTCCCCCTCTATTCATTCTGTTCATGGGTTAAATCCAAGGGTGCAACTAGAAATGACAAGGCCCCACAGCAAGTTTATGAACAGGCCCCTCCCCCCAGTAACATATGAATGACACATTAGCATCATAGTCCTTGTGCTGCTGGGACTGGGGCGTACTTCCTATTGCTATGTCTGTACAGCAGTTATTCACTGATGACTGAGTTATTGGTATTATCTGAGGGGCTCTTGTCTCTATGGAAACACAGGTGGGCGGGGATGTCATGTGACCGCTCCTCTGGACATGCTTGCTGCAATGCATGCTGGGATTTTTACTTTCACTTTGCAGCTGCTCCTCCCACACAGCCGGTGTTCTGCCAGATTTCTATAGATTGCCGAAAGTCTATAGCGGAAGTGACGTGTGCGCTGCGCAAGCGCACAAGCGCACTTCCACAAATCATCCGAATCATCGCCTTAAAGTGACAGTCATCTCCATTAATCTACATGAATTTGTACCCTCGCGGGCTCGCTTCGCTCGCCACGCATCGGGCACGGCCTCGCTGCGCTCGGCATTTTGTAAAACTAACTCTGTGCCGCCATTGATAGTAAAGAATGAAATGGATGGTAAAGAAAGAGACTATCCATCTCTTTCTTTACTATCCGTTTCCTTCTTTACTATCAATGGCGGCATAGAGTTAGTTTTACTAAATGCCGAGCGCAGCGAGGCCGTGCCCGATGCGTGGCGAGCGAAGCGAGCCCGCGAGGGTACAAATTCATGTAGATTAATGGAGATGACTGTCACTTTAAGAAAGCTATGCCCTTAAGTCTGCGCACGCGCGGTGTGCGAACTACTCCAGTGGAGGCAGCAGGAATGCTTCGCTGGAGTACGCTTGTGCGCTTGCGCAGCGCACCACGTCACTTCCGCTATAGACTTTCTGCAAACTATAGAAATCTGGCAGAACACCGGTCTGAGGAGCTCCTCCAGGGAGGCAGGTCATGGTGAACAGGTTAGAGACAGGATATAGAGCTGGTACATGTCACCTGATAGAAATACTTCATGGTTTGGGCTATTGTCTGGGGAACTTTGGATTTTTGATACTTAGGGTGGCCAACCCCTTTAGCTAATAATCTTCCACGATGGATGTTCAGACCTTAAACCATATGCATAGGATTTAAAAATCATTCTACCAAATACACACAATGCAGCATGAAGGGGCTCGGTGATGGCGGCAGTGAAGGTGTGTAAGTGTCTGATGGGGTCACACAGCTCATAAAAAGACAGCTGCCCGGCCTCATAGTCCAGACATATCCTGACTCTATCACTGGAGATCTCGTCGGGTAACTGGATCTCTTTACTGTCACCAGTCTCAGCACAGATTTCATAGGTTATGAAGGTTTCTCCCAGTTTCTGCTTCCCCCTGATATCTTCACAGAACCGCTCCATATTAATAATGCAGCATGAAGGGGCTCGGTGAAGGTGGCAGTGAAGGTGTGTAAGTGTCTGATGGGGTCACACAGCTCATAAAAGGACAGCTGCCCGGCCTCATAGTCCAGACATATCCTGACTCTATCACTGGAGATCTCGTCAGGTAACAAGATCTCTTTACCGTTATGTCTCACTGAATACTGATTATAATACCTCACCAAACCCCAGGACTTGTTATTATCCCCAATGTGTGACTGATCTCCCCTCCTGTGTATACTGGGATAACACATTCCCACCCTCCAACCCACTGATCCACTGCCCTCCACATCCCAGTAATGTCGCCCTGAGGTAAATCTCCTGCTGCTCATCACCTGATTATACTGGAATCTCTCTGCTGATTCTGGATGATTCTGATTATTTTGTGTACGAGTTGCAGTTTTCAGGTCGACTGATATAAGGATGTCATTACCAGCTGTGTTTACATCTAGTAATATGTCTCCAGGACCCTCCACATAGATCCCTCTCCTTATATCTGTTATTATGTCACATAATGTATGTAATTTGTCTGAGATCACAGTCACATCCAGATAACCTACATCATGGAGACATCTATTTATGTCTTCATCACCTCCTTCCTCCTCAGGATCACACAAGTCACCTGTATCTGGTTCCTGTAAGACAGTCAGTGGATCAGTCATGTTACACAGCTCCTCAATGTGTCTCATCCTCCTGGACAGCTCGTCCTTCTTTATTTCCAGCTTCTGGATCAGAGAAGAGAATGAGAGTGATTTTTCCATTTCCTGCCTGGAGATCTCACTTAGGACCCTCTTCTCCAGGTCGTCCAGTCGTCTCCTGATGTCTGTAAACAGGGCAGTGACTCTCTCTGCTTCTCCAGATGCTTTTTCTTGAGCTTTTCTCCAGCGTTCCTCCAGGTTCTGGACTCTTTCCTCAGTCTCCTCTCGCTTTGTGGACAGTTTCTGGAAAATATTTCTCAGTTTCCCTTTCTTCTTCTCAGAGGCCTCATCCAGCATCTCCACCCGATGTCCCTGATGTTCTCCAACCAAACTGCAGGACACACAGATACAAGCAGAGTCCTCAGTGCAGTAATACTCCAGGATCTTCTTATGGACAGAACATTTCCTGTTCTCCAGGGAAGTGCTGGGGTCAGATAAGACGTGTTCTGATGACTTGCTGTGGACTCTCAGGTGTTTCTCACACAGAGAAGCCTCACAGTGTAGACAGGATTTAACAGCAGGTACAGGAGAGTCCACACAGTAAGTGCACAAGATCCCGCTGATCTCCACTGGATCTGGCTGAGTAAACAGGAAACGTTCTGCTACATTATGAAGATTTATGTTCTTCATCAGTGCAGGCCGCTCCTGAAACTCTTCTCTGCATTCAGGACAGGTATAAACCCCAGACTCGTCCTGTGTATCCAGTACACAATCAATACAGACCCGGCAGAAGTTGTGTCCACATCTCAGCATTACAGGATCCTTAAAAATACATAAACAGATGGAGCAGAGCAGCTCGTCTTTCAGATCAGCAGACGCCATGGCTAAGAGAATAAGGAAGAAATGAAACTGAATGTGCTTCACACTGGATGTACGGTAAAGTTATTGTCACACCCATTCACTTAACCCCTTATGGACACACCAATTTTTTTTTCTTTATATTCTGAGAGCCATAACTTTTTTTTTCTATCAGTGTATGTTGGGCACTATATATACGGACCCCTTTACCTTAGTGTCCCTGTAAATGATCTCGGCAGCAAGCTTGGATTAAGGCTTTCTGGTACCAGGAGGGTGAATGAATGACAAAAACATGTGCCTTGTTCAAATTCACTCTGTTTAATGGCAGAAGAGCATCAGTAGATATAGGAGGGGTTGAACTTTCTTTACATCCAATCATGTGTTAGCATTTATCACAACCTATAGTATTCATACACATGAGCTCTGCATTAACATAAAGGATGCAGTAGTAACAGCACTTGACCAATTAGGTATGGACACATGGGCCACTATGCATCTAAAATCCTGATGACCTTATAAGGTGAAACTTCCAACTTTTAGGAATGTTTGGGTGTTCTTGAAACCGCTAAGGAAGTTTCTCACATACCAAAGGGGGATGGAGATCTTAAACAGATGTACTGGTCAACTAAGAGAGACAAGATGGAGTTACCTATATCCCATCAGTGTAACCATATGAGGGCTACTTTTTTTGCAAGGCAAGTTGAATTTAATAAAGCCACCATTTCCTGGTACATATGGTGCATTGAATAACTTTTAGATTTTTTAGGGAAGGGGAATGGAACACTAAGGCTACTTTCACACTTGCGTTCAGAGCGGATCCGTCTGGTGTCTGCACAGACGGATCCGCTCCTATAATGCAGACGATGGGATCCGTTCAGAACGGATCCGTCTGCATTATAGTTTAGAAAAAATTCTACGTGTGAAAGTTGCTCAGACGGATCCGTCCAGACTTTACATTGAAAGTCAATGGGGGGCTGATCCGTTTGAAATTGAGCCATATTGTGTCAACTTCAAACGGATCCGTCCCCATTGACTTACATTGTAAGTCTGGACGGATCAGTTTGCCTCCGCACGGCCAGGCGGACACCCGAACACTGCAAGCAGCATTCGGGTGTCCGCCTGCTGAGCGGAGGACAAACGGTGCCAGACTGATGCATTCTGAGCGGATCCGCATCCACTCAGAATGCATTAGGGCAGTACGGATCCGTTCGGGGCCACTTGTGAGAGCCTTTAAACGGAACTCGCAAGCGGAGCCCCGAACGCTAGTGTGAAAGTAGCCTTAGGCTACTTTGCCATTTTGCAATTTTGCCATTTTGTTAAATTCATTTTTACAACATTGCACATTTGATATTTAACCCCTTCAACCCCCTAGCTGAAACACCCTTAATGACCAGACCACTTTTTACAAATCTGCACTACACTACTTTCACCGTTTATTGCTCGGTCATGCAACTTACCACCCAAATTAATTTTACCCCCTTTTCTTCTCACTAATAGAGCTTTCATTTGGTGGTATTTCATTGCTGCTGACATTTTTACTTTTTTTGTTATTAATCGAAATGTAACGATTTTTTTGCAAAAAAATGAAATTTTTCACTTTCAGTTGTAAAATTTTGCAAAAAAAAGACATCCATATATAAATTTTTCGCTAAATTTATTGTTCTACATGTCTTTGATAAAAAGAAAATGTTTGGGCAAAAAAAAATGGTTTGGGTAAAAGTTATAGTGTTTACAAACTATGGTACAAAAATGTGAATTTCCGCTTTTTGAAGCAGCTCTGACTTTCTGAGCACCCACCCGGCCTCCTGACTGCCAAGAAGTTAGTAGTAAGTAGTAAAGCGCTGGATTTAAGATGATTGGAATACTTTAACTATACCCACAAGTTAGATATGATTACCGTATACTACAGTGAGCGGGGCCCGGTGTAGTAGAATACAGTGACTGCACCGGGCCCCGCTGCCATTACAGAAACAGATGCCGGCCCCCAGCCCATTCTCCCTCTCAGCCTATTCACCAGACGGTCGCAGCATTCGCCCCCCATAAGACGCACTGCTATTTTTCCCCCACTTTTGCGAAAAATACGGTACTTCTCTACTGTAAGAATAAAGGCCAAATGCATGCAGTGCGTCACGTTAACCGCAAAACAAACACGTTAAGTGACCATGAAGAAGCATGCTTTTCATATGCTTCACTATATGGCACGCAAAGCACAGTTGTGTTCCGCTGTTACAGGGAACGCAACGCCCATGGTTAATCTAGCCTCTCACTGATAACTGATTAAGTAAATATGTTTTTTGCAGGACTAGACACTTGTATAAGTGAAGGGAATGGATAGTCAATAGTTCAAGACTGAAGCTGTAAACCATTTGAAAAACTGCTGTCATTCAGCTAAGGCTATAAAACCTTGTAAACTCAGATTGTTAGCTGAAACTTTAAACAGGACTATGGAATTCTACTAGGGAAATCATGTTTTAAAATAAATGCCCCTTCCTGGATCCTCCCACTGCCCTATCTTCAGCAGAAGATCAGCACACAAAGGAGAAGGCAGAAGCTTCCTAGCCAGTAGTTCTGTGGTAATGACATGTATGTTGCCTTTCTTTCCTTCAAGGAATGTATAAAATACATTCGCATATTAAATACAGAGGAGTTGGAGTCGGAGTTAGAGTCGGAAGTACCAAAAACGGGGGAGTCGGAGTCAGACCATTTATCTACCGACTCCATAGCCCCGGTTCTGAACACAGTGTTCTGATCTGTGGCCTACTTGGGGGGTCATTTACATTGCGGCTCTGATCTGAGGCCTGCCTGGGGGGTCATTCACTTTGCGGGTCTGGTCTGAGATCTGCTTGGGGGTCAATTCCATTGGGGGTCTGAATGGGGGATCTTATTCACATTGGTGTCTGATCTGAGGTCTGATTGGGGGTCTTATGAACATTTCGGTTATGAACTGAGGTCTGATTAACATTGGGGGTCTGATTGGGGCTCTAAGCTGAGGTTTGCTAGACATTAGGTTTCTGATTGGGACTCTCAGCTGAGGTCTGATAAAAAATACCTTTTTTCTTATTTTCCACCTTCTATCAATCTAGACCTGCCTACAACATGGAGGCCACTTTTAGTTTTTTTCCCAGGGCACTTTAACTTCCCAGTCCGCACCTGCAGGCTGTTCAAATTAGACATTAACTACACTATTACTCCACTAGCATCAGCAAGAACTGTTTCCATGAGATTGGAAGGGCTCATTGATTTATCCTGCTATTTCCAAATGATGACCCTCCAATCATTTGAAAGAAGCCATAATTAATTATGGATTAATTGTACAGTGCTTTATGATCCAATTCTGATGCTCTTACGATAAATGTATTCCTGGCTTTCTTTTTCTTTTATGCCTCATTCACTCATTTTACTCAGATTGCCTCACTGAAATATTGTTAGAATAAGAATACTATAAGGTTTACAGAAAAGGGGGTATCATAAATATTCAAGCGATATTCTACCACCCAATAATACTGACAGTGGGCACAGAGGCGAATGCTGGAATCCCACTATGTTGTCATTGAGCATGATGTGGTTAACTGCATTTTTACGTGTTATTTCATTATATTGGTTCTTTCCTTTTTTTCCCTGCTTTGTGCTTTCTTTCTGCCATTTATTTTTCAGCTAACCTGAGGTAAATCTTTTGGAGGATTCTGATTGGACTGTGGTTGCTTTACCGGTATCTGGGGTACCTGTTTTCTGCCCCTCCAATGATTGACCAGCTGTTCACTGTGGTGGGAATTTGGACTATTTATAGGAGCTGTCAAGCAAGTTCAGAGCTGTCAGAAGCTCCAGTTTATTGCCGGCGTAGCTGCAAAAGAGCTTATTAGCTTCACCGGCATTACTGGGCAGAAGGAGGAGCGGTGGCTGTAGCGCTGGTTAGCGCTGATGTTTTCGGTGGCGGCGAGTAAGTCGGAAGATCGGCGCAGGAAGGACTGGGCTGCTGCCAAGAAGAAGATCCAAAGGTCCGGACCGGAGGTTCTACAGTCCGTAAAGATTAGCGCCGGCGGAAGCAGAGGAAGAAGATCGCTTACCTGCCATGGAAGAGCTGCTGCAGAGATTGAGCCTGCGTGCCGAGGGAAGAGGTGGGGAGGCGTGGCTTCGGCACTGTTTGGCTGACGCTCCGTCAGCTGAAGATGAGGAGGCGGGGTCACATGCTGTGGCTCCCAATAATGACATCTCTGGAGGTGCGACGCCGGCTTCTGGAAGATCAAGCAGCGCAGCCCGGATCACTGCAGAACCAAGTCAGGTCTCCAGGAGAGCTAAGAAGCCAAGAAGATCATACTCCCCTTCAGAAACTTCAGGTGGACGAGGTGGCAGCAGGAGCTCCTCCCCCAGACGAGCTGCATCGCAGTCGGCCTCCAACTCAACCGAACGGGAGCCAGCTCAGGATCCAGGTGAGATGACATGTGGGCAGAGTCTCTCTTTGCCCACTAACATAGGGTCTAATGATAATAACTTGCTGCTTAGCCTTGCTTAGCTATTCACCCAATGGGCTTCAGCATCAGTGCCATTACAGGTTTATCAGCCTGCAGCAGTGTGGTGTGAATCACCTGCTACTGCAGTGGCTGATAATGGTCAGAATGAGTCATCAGAGGATTTAAGGATTGGAGTATCTGAAACTTGCCTGAAGGAGGCCATGACTTGTGATGGTTCTCCTTTGAGGTTTCATTTATCTCAATCAGTTAAAGGAAAAATTTGGAGAAGGGAATATGTAGATATTTTGTCTCTTCTCCCTTCTGCCAAAGAATCTTTCAAAAATGATAAAGCAGATGACAAAGAGGAGGATAGGAGAAGGTCTGCACCGTGGCCGTTCAATAATTGGCTGCAGGCCTTCTGTATCTACTCCTTTATGCGCAAAACACCCACAACTTTGTGTTGGTTTGTTTCAGCATATGGATTCCATCCTAGAGGCTTATCGTAATTTCGGAGGCCTCACATGGTTTTCATATGATGAGACTTTCCGCCAGAAATTGGCAGTTTATGCTAATATGAAATGGGGATCTAAGGATGTTGGCCTTTGGCTCAGCTTGATGCTACCACAACGAGCGACTTTTCAGATTAAGCAAAATTTTTCACCGGCATCTGGCGCAAACTTAAAGAAAGGGATTTGTTTCGCGTATAATGAATCAGCTTGTAAATGGCTGAGTAATTGTAAAATGAATGTTCCTTTTGTTCAGGAGCGCATCCAAATTTTCGATGTTTTAGAAAAGCAAATCAGTTGCCAGTCTAAAGCCAGAATATTAGGGAGTTTTCAAAAGGCACAGACGCCGGTGAAATGGGAAAGAATGCTATCTTGGCTAGAATTATTTCCAGATCGTCAGATGGCGGAAATAATCCTTAAAGGTTTTGCAGAAGGTTTTTATGTACCTAGATTCACGGGTATAGGCTGTAAGTTATTTGATAATTTACAGTCAGTCAGAAGACATTTGCTTATAGTTGAGGAAAAAATTACCAAAGAATTAAGAGAGGGTAGAATTGCAGGCCCCTTTGATGTTCCACCTTTTTTGCAGACTTTAGGATATCTCCTTTGGGCTTAGTCCCTAACAAGAATCCTAACGAATTTAGATTGATACACCATTTGTCTTACCCTTTAAATGATTCACTTAATGATTCTTTGGATAAGGAAACGGCATCAGTTTCTTATGCATCGTTTGATGATGCTGTTTCTTTATTGCGTTTAGCAGGTAAAGGGTGTTTTATGGCAAAAGCCGACATTAAGGCGGCTTTTCGCTTGTTACCAGTACACCCAGACGGTTTCAATTCTTTAGGTTTTCATTTTAATGGTCAGTTTTTCTTTGATAAATGTATGCCCAATGGGTTTGTCTTTTTGATACATTCTCTTCCTTTTTAAATTGGGTGGTGTCTAAAGAGTTAGGTTTAGGTAGCATTTTACATATTTGGACGATTTTT
Organism: Bufo gargarizans; assembly: GCF_014858855.1. Lineage (NCBI taxonomy): Eukaryota > Metazoa > Chordata > Amphibia > Anura > Bufonidae > Bufo > Bufo gargarizans. Next base: position 2,325,511 of record NC_058090.1, on the reverse strand, counting down.
TATTTATAGGTTCATTTGTTGATTGTTCACGTTTGTTAGATGGTTTTATTAAGATTTGTCAGTACTTCGGTGTTCCTTTACCGTGGGGAAAAAAACAGTTTGGCCTTGTCAAGAAATTGAATTTTTAGGTGTTATTATTGACTCTGTTAACATGGAATTTAGACTGCCTATTGATGAAGTGGAAAAGACAGTGATAGCCCTCAGGAAAATGAGTCTAACAAAAGAAAATCCCAGTTAAAAGATATACAAAGTTTGTTGGGTTTATTAGCATTTGCTTCTAGAGTCATACCAGTTGGCAGAGTTTTTTCTAGAAGGTTACGCGCATGTTAGAATAACAAAGAGTTTGAAGGATGACTTGGCAGTATGGGAGGAATTTTTATTCAATTTTAATGGCCGCAGTGCTTGGCAGGAAGATTTTGTTGAAGCGGGTGCCCTGGGCCTTCATACGGACGCTTCAGGTTCATGGGGTTATGGAGCCTTTTTAAACGGTCAATGGTCAGCAGAAGCATGGCCTGATTGGTGGAAGGAGCAAGGGCTGAATAAAAACTTGGTTCTGTTAGAATTATTCCCTATAGTGGTTTCATTGATAATTTGGGGTGACGTGTTTAAGAATAAGAGAGTTCTTATTTTTTCGGACAATAAAGGGGTTCTTTTCGCTATTAATTGTTTGTCATCTCATAGTGAAAAAGTTGTTAGATTATTACAATTATTTTGTGCATTGTTGTTTAGGTCTGAATGTCTGGATTAAAGTGAAGTATATTGCCAGTAAGGAAAATGTTTTAGCTGATTCTCTTTTCCCTCAAGTGGAGAAAGTGGGAATTCCATGTCCGGAACAGGTTTGGAATCTCATCCGGGAGTAATCAGCTGGTTCATTCAGAGGTCTGTTGCTCATCGAACATGGGATGGATATTCGTTAGCATGGAAGAGGTGGTATCAATTTTGTTTAGTTAGGAATGTTTCCTGTTTTTTGTTTGATTTAAATTAGTTTTTTCAGTTCTTGTGTTCGTTGTTAGAATTAGGGTTGTGTTATTCGGTTTTGGCGAAGACTGTTTCAGGTGTTTCCTTCTTTTTTAAATTAGCAGGTCATCAATCTTTTTCGAATCAGTTTGTAACAAAACAATTTCTGAAGAGTGTTAGAAGATCCCTTAGGGCTCTTTCACACCTGCGTTCTTTTCTTCCGGCATAGAGTTCCGTCGTCGGGGCTCTATGCCGGAAGAATCCTGATCAGTTTTATCCTAATGCATTCTGAATGGAGAGAAATCCGTTCAGGATGCATCAGGATGTCTTCAGTTCCGGACCGGAACGTATTTTTTGGCCGGAGAAAATACCGCAGCATGCTGCGCTTTTTGCTCTGGCCAAAAATCCTGAAGACTTGCGGCAAGGCCGGATCCAGAATCAATGCCCATTGAAAGGCATTGATCCGGATCCGGCCTTAAGCTAAACATCGTTTCGGCGCATTGCCGGATCCGACGTTTAGCTTTTTCTGAATGGTTACCATGGCGGCCGGGATGCTAAAGTCCTGGCAGCCATGGTAAAGTGTAGTGGGGAGCGGGGGAGCAGCATACTTACCGTTCGTGCGGCTCCCAGGGCGCTCCAGAGTGACGTCAGGGCGCCCCATGCGCATGGATCACGTGATCGCATGGCACGTCATCCATGCGCATGGGGCGCTCTGACGTCATTCTGGAGCGCCCCGGGAGCCGCACGGACTGTAAGTATACCGCTCCCCCACTCCTAACTACTACTATGGCAACCAGGACTTTAATAGCTGCCATAGTAAAACTGAAAGCATTTTGAAGACGGATCCGTCTTTAAATGCTTTCAGTTCACTTGCGTTTTTCCGGATCCGGCGTGTAATTCCGGCAAGTGGAGTACACGCCGGATCCGGACAACGCAAGTGTGAAAGAGGCCTTAGCCAGGCTGATAAGAGACGGCCAATTACGTTTGAGCTGTTGGGCAGCATAGTGTCAGTTTTAAGATTTTCAATGTTTTCAGCGTATGAAGCAATGTTGTTTAAAGTGGCGTTTGTTTTTGCCTTTTTTTGGAGCGCTACGCATAGGTGAATTGGTAGCGGCCAATAGGAAGTAAATTTCACCTTTGAGGTGTGAGGACGTTAAGTTGATCAATAAGGCAGTTTTAATTTTTATTAGGAAATCTAAAACAGATCAGTTGGCTAAAGGGTCATGGGTTAAGTTAGCAGCATTTTCGGAATCAGTTTTGTGCCCTGTTAGGACAGTTAAAGAATTTTTAGAAGTTAGACCAAAAGTGGGAGTGTCCTTCCTGAGTCACGAAGATGGGTCAGGAATGACAATATACCAATTTGATACAATACTGAAGAAATGTTTAGCGTGTTTAGATTTGTGTAACGGTCGCGTACACACACACACACACACAACCACTGCGCTCCACCCTTACCCCTTGCGCTGCCTACTTTCCTAGCAAGTCCTAATGACAGGGGACAACTGGATGGCAATCCCTAGCTTAGAATAAGTGCAGGGATGACAGACAGACAAACAACAGAACGTGAACGGACCGAGTCAATACCAGGAATGCTACAAAGTACAAATGGAGAAAGCAGAGAATAGTCAGGAGAAGCCGGGGTCGTAAATACCAGGAGAGACGTGAAGTACCAAAGGAGTCGGGAGGAAGCCAGGGTCAGAATACCAGGAGAGCAGCAAAGTACACAAGGAGCAGGCAGAGGATGGTCAGGAATTCAGCAGGAGGTAAGTACGCCAGGAAGACAAAATCACAGGTGGAACCTAAATTAACAGGCAACCTGTGGCCAGCAGGCTGCCTGTATTTATAGTAGGGAGTGAGGGTCATGTGACGTGGCCAGCGTCACCGACAGACCAACCAGTCGAGCACCGAGTGATCAGCTCGGCGCTCAAGGCAGACTTAGGAGCAGTGAGCCACCCAGCTAGTAAAACCGCCCTGGGAACGAGGTCAAACACAGATCCTCGCTCCCGAAGCTAAGCAGCAGGTCTGCGGCTAATGGGGGACCAAGTGCACCTTCGGAACCCTGTTACAGTACCCCCCTTTTACGAGGGGCCACCGGACCAAAGACCTCAGGCGATGGCCTTTCAGGGTGTTCTAAATGAAATTTTCGAACAAGTCTAGGAGCATGAACCTCCCTGGCAGGTACCCAAGATCTCTCTTCAACTCCATACCCCTTCCAGTGAATCAGGTACTGCAAGGAATTACGCACCTTCCTGACATCCACTATTTTAGACACCACATACTCGACAGCATCATTAACAAGAACCGGCGGAGGCGAGGCTTTCGATGGTACTACCGGTTCAAAATATTTTTTAAGTAGAGATTTATGGAACACATTATGAATGTGGAATGACTCGGGCAGCTCCAACCTAAATGATACCGGGTTAATCACCTCCGTGATCTTATATGGTCCAAAAAAACGAGTAGCAAACTTTTTAGAATCTACCTTAAGAGAGAGATTCTTGGAGGACAACCATACCTTATCCCCAACCTGAAAATTCACCCCCCTTGAACGTCTCCTATCGGCCTTGAGTTTCTGAGAACTTTGAGCCTTTTCTAAGTTTGATTGAACCCGGGCCCAAACTGTGCACAGTTCAGAGGAGAGCCTATCTGCCTCAGGGTTAGAGGAGGAGACGGATGACCCAGAATGAAAACAGGGATGGAAACCTTGGTTACAAAAGAAAGGTGAAACCCCAGCAGAAGAATTGACACGGTTATTCAAAGCAAATTCAGCCAATGGAAGAAATTTCACCCATAATTGCTGGTCATCAGCAACATATGACCTCAAGAATTGTTCCACAGACTGATTAAGGCGTTCAGTCTGCCCATTACTCTCAGGGTGGTAGGCAGAGGAAAAAGACAATGAAATTTTACATTTTTGACAGAAGGGCCTCCAGAATTTGGACACAAACTGCACACCCCTGTCAGAAACAATATTTTCCGGGATACCATGCAATCGAACAATTTCTTTCACAAAAAGACGCCAGGGTTTTGGCATTCGGGAGTTTAGACAGGGGAATGAAATGGACCATCTTGCTAAACCTATCGACCACTACCCAAACTACAGTCTTACCCTCCGCCGGCGGTAGGTCAGTTAGAAAGTCCATCGAGATATGGGACCAGGGTCTACTGGGAATGGGTAGGGGTCGTAGGTTACCAGCAGGGCGAGTCCCAGGTGTCTTGGACCTGGCACAAACCTCACAGGCTGACACGTAGGACTTGACATCCCTAGTTAGAGTGGGCCACCGATAAGATCTAGAAACCAGATCCTTAGTGCCCTCAACACCCGGATGTCCACAAAAGGCAGAATCGTGACACTCACCCAACAGCTGGAGACGAAATTGTACGGGGACAAACAACTTATCTGTTGGGGTGGATACCAGTGCCAGATGTTGTTCAGACCTAATGCGAGCCGAGATATCCTGGGTAAGAGCGGCTATGAAGATTTTTGCTGGTAGGATGGATTCAGGTGGTACCTCAGTAGGTTGAAAAGCATGGAAGCTCCGAGATAATGCGTCCGCCTTCACATTTATACTTCCCGGCCTGAACGTAATGGAAAAATCAAAACGAGTAAAAAACAGAGCCCATCTGGCTTGACGGGGATTCAACCTCTTAGCAGACTCGAGAAACATAAGATTTTTATGGTCAGTGACAACAGTTACACAATGCCTTGCCCCCTCCGGAAAATGCCTCCACTCCTCAAATGCCCATTTAATGGCCAGCAGCTCCCTATTCCCTATGTCGTAGTTTCTCTCCGTGGGAGAGAATTTCCTGAAGAAGAAGGCACATGGTCTCAGGTTAGTGAGGCTATAAGGACAGCTCCTGCGCCGTCCTCAGACGCATCCACCTCCACAATAAAAGGGTTCTCCCGATCAAGCTGGATCAGAATGGGAGCGCTGCTGAATGCCTTTTTTAATTTTTCAAATGAAGAAATGGCCTCAGTAGACCAATTCTCCAAATCCGCCCCTTTCTTAGTAAGGTCGGTCAACGGAAAAATTCATAATAAATTTGCGATAGTAATTGGACCTATGAACCGTTGTAAGGCTTTTAAGGATGAAGGTCTTACCCATTCCTTAATTGCTAGTACCTTACCAGGATCCATCTTGAAGGCGTGAGGAGTCGGAACATGCCCTAGAAACAGAATCTCCTGTACTCCAAAGACACATTTCTCTTGCTTAGCAGATAGCTGATTCTCCCTCAACACCTCTAATACCTGTTTAACATGAGACACATGGGATTTGAAGTCAGGAGAGAATATCAAAATGTCGTCAAGATAGACAATAACAAATTTACCTAGGAACTCCCTAAGAATGTCATTCATGAAGTTTTGGAACACCGCTGGGGCATTGCTGAGTCCAAAAGGCATCACCAGATATTCAAAGTGTCTTACCGGAGTATTGAACGCCGTCTTCCATTCGTCTCCCTCCTTGATTCGGATAAGATTGTATGCCCCTTTCAGGTCAATTTTGGAAAACCAGGTTGCCCCCAGAACCTGGTTAAATAAATCCGGAATCAATGGGAGGGAGTATCTATTCTGGACAGTGATTTTATTTAATCTCCAGTAATCGATACATGGCCTAAGACCACCATCTTTTTTTCTTAACAAAGAAAAACCCCGCCCCCATAGGAGAGACAGAAGGTCTAATATGCCCTTTACCAAGGCTCTCCTTAATATAATCTTCCATGGCCTTGCGTTCGGGCTTAGAAAAATTATAAATTCGCCCCTTAAGAAACTTGGCCCCCTCTACTAGCGCTATGGTACAATCATAAGGTCTATGGGGGGGTAGAACCTCCGGGGTTGGTTATGAGAATACATCAGAATATTCCCTAACAACAGTGGGTAAAGTATCAGACTTTACTGAGACCCCAGCCTGTACCACGGACAAACACGAATCACACATAGGCCCCCATCTCACCAACTCCCCATTGGACCAATCTATAGTGGGGTTATGTAGTTGGAGCCAAGCCAACCCTAGTACCACCTCAGCCGGTAGGTTCTCCAGGACTAAAAGGGAACATCTCTCTGAGTGGCATACACCCACGGTTAGAGAAATCTCCGAGGTACATGAGCTCACCGTACCACCAATAAGAGGAGTAGCATCAATAGCCATGACATGGATAGGAGTTGGTAAGGCAAACATAGGAATACCCAATCGTACAGCATACTCTGAGTCAATAAAGCTAGCCGCTGAGCCAGAATCAATAAAGGCCTTACCCGGCTATTTATCTACTCCCAGAGAAATCTTAATGGGTACCAAAAGCTTACATTTAGAAAATTCAGGGTGTACCTGGTCTTTAGGTTGCCTTGCCTTAGGAGACTTGAGAGAGAGGGCCTTCTTAGGACACTGGTTAATCCAATGGTCAGGATCTCCACAGTAAAAGCATTCTCCACGTCTGCGGCAAAGATTCCCTCGGGTCATGCCAACCTGCATGGGTTCCTCGGTGGAGACCTCAGCATTGTCTCTGGGATAGGCCTCTGGCTGGACCACCATCTGAGAAGAGAACTGTTGTTCCTGTCGTCTCTCTCTAACCCGTCGGTCAAGTCGGACAACAAGGGTCATCATCTCCTCTAAGGTCTCTGGAAGTTGATAACTGACCAGAAGATCCTTTAAATTATCAGACAGACCTGACCTGAACTGACTCTTCAGGGCTGGTTCGTTCCATCCTGAGTAGGGATGAGCGAACCCGAACTGTATAGTTCGGGTTCGTACCGAATTTTGGGGTGTCCGTGACACGGACCCGAACCCGGACATTTTCGTAAGCCAATCAACAAGCGTCATACTACTTGCCCCAAGAGGCCGTCACAGCCATACCTACTATTGGTATGGCTGTGATTGGCCAGTGCAGCATGTGACCCAGCCTCTATTTAAGCTGGAGTCACATAGCGCCGCCCGTCACTCTGCTCTGATCAGTATAGGGAGAGGTTGCAGCTGCGACGTTAGGGCGAGATTAGGCAGTGATTAACTCCTCCAAAAGACTTCATTCAGAGATCGATCTGCAGCTGTGGATGATTGAACTGCTGCTATTGAACTGCTCACTGTTTTTAGGCTGCCCAGAGCGCTTTTCAGTCACTTTTTTCTGGGGTGATCGGCAGCCATTTCGTGTCTTGTGGTGCGCCAGCACAAGCTGCCACCAAGTGCATTTAACCCTCAATAGTATGGTTATTTTTTGACCATATACTACATCAGGGGCAAGCTGTCACCAAGTGCATTTAACCCTCAATGGTGTGGTTGTTTTTTGGCTAAATCCTACATCAGGGTCAAGCTGTCACACCAAGTGCATTTAACCATCAATAATCTGGTTATTTTTTTGGCCATATACTACATCAGGGGCAAGCTGTCACCAAGTGCATTTAACCCTCAATGGTGTGGTTGTTTTTTGGCTAAATCCTACATCAGGGTCAAGCTGTCACACCAAGTGCATTTAACCATCAATAGTCTGGTTATTTTTTGGCCATATACTACATCAGGGGCAAGCTGTCACCAAGTGCATTTAACCCTCAATAGTGTGGTTGGTCAAGCTGTCACACCAAGTGCATTTAACCATCAATAGTGTGGTTATTTTTTGGCCATATCCCAGTCTAATTCTGTCAGTAAACGTATACCTGTCACCCAGCGCCTAAATAATAGGCCTCAAATTTATAGTCAGCTAAATCTGTGGTTATTGCTGTGGCTAGGCAAGTTATTTAGTGTCTGTCAAAGCACGTATACCTGTCACCCAGCGCCTAAATAATAGGCCTCAAATTTATAGTCAGCTAAATCTGTGGTTATTGCTGTGGCTAGGCAAGTTATTTAGTGTCTGTCAAAGCACAGTTTTTGTTCTGGGTTGAAATACAATTCCCAATTTAGCAATTTCCTAATTTAGTGGTTTCTGCTGTATCAGAGCTACTTTAAATCTATCCCTAAAAGGGTATATAAGATTCAAGGTGCACATAGGGTCATTCTGAATAACTTAGATAATTTTGTACTCCGCACACCTTTGATCCAGTGTGGGTGCCTGTGAGAGTGGTTTAGACAATATAAGTTAAATCCACGGCACTCCAAAAGTTTTTTTGCAAAATAAAGTTTCACATTTTAATTTTCAGTATACAGAATATCGTTCATGTACATCCAGTGCAATTCATAGTGCAATTCATTTATGAATAATAAGTATGTGCCATATCAGAAATTTCCCGGACGTTTCGGTCTGTACGACCTTCTTCAGCGGGCTCTAGAGAAATATACAACGTGCATATGATATAATTACAATAAATCCTGGAGTATGATAGATATTCTGTAGGATCATAGTCATTAGGGAGAGGAAAAGGGAATTATTTAATTCGTTTGGGTCCTAAAGGGGAATATATAATGGAAAGAAGGGGGTATAGAGATCACAGAGAAAGGGTTAAAAAGCGAAAATCCTATTGCCCAGTTGATTGGCCATGAGAGATATGGTGAGGCCGGTGCCATAGTTTAGACAAAGTCTGGTCCAAGGGAATACATGTCACTAGTAGCGTTTCAGTCATATATAGTAATATTTTCTAAGTCTTAATGGGTATGTACATACTGACATATCTATAGGCAGGGTCAGGAGGCCGGTGCAGGGATATCTTTAGATAGATGTCATAGTAGAGATAGGCATATCATTAAAAGCATTTAGATCAGATCGGCTTACTGGCATACCTGTAGGCAGGGTCAGGAGGCTGGCGCTGGATGTCAGTGTCTCAGAGTTTTGGCGCTCTATTTATAGTGCTCAACGGCGCTGTAGTGTGACGTGCTGGGAGGTGGATGCACGCGCCGGAGGTGAGCAGTCAGGCCGGGGCGCTCAGTGATGACGTGAGCATGTCACGTTTGTATGAGGTGAGCGCTCCTAACAACGCGGCCTATCGCGAGGGGGTGCGTGCGTCATGACGTAGTTTGCGTGCGCATGCGCTCTCTGCCTGTAGTTCCGGTGATGGCAAAGATTGTGGGCAAAAAGGTGAATGAAGTGCTAGGGGGGAGGGAAGCACAAACAGGGGTGGTATATGTCAGAGGATGATTGCGATGTTCTGAACAGATGAAGGTGGTTTATAGGGCATTGCTCAGTTAGATATACAATTCTGCAGTGTACAATCTGGTGTTACATCATGCGATAATGATAACAAAAGGTCATTAGTAAGAAGGCATCAGAGTAAAAAAGGGCATATAAATGAATAAATACAGAAGAGATATCATGGTGAGCAATGATAGATAGCGAATCAATTGAACTTGTGATCCAGAATTAAGATTCTAGAAATTACTTGCAAGCATGGGATGAGATGGGATGGGGGGAGGTAAGGGTAGGGAAAGGTTTAAGGGAGGGAGGGAGGGTAAAGGGGGGGAAAAAGGGAGGGTTGAGGGTTTTTTTGAATCTCACCCATGTTCGCCTAGTCCTCATTAGCGAGCCTGGAACGGAGAGACAAACAGTAAATTATAATCATGTTAATATACGAAAGTCACATTCCCTATTGAGACCTTTCGGTTCGAGTGTGTCCAGTTTATGGATCCAATAAGATTCTCTTTGTTGTAGAAGTGCAATTCTGTTCCCGCCGCGTCTTGGTTGGTGTACCTGTTCAATGACCTGGTACCGGAGTTGTGCGATTTGATGTTTGCATTTTTCAAAATGTGCCGGTAGCGGTAAAAGTAATTGTTTGGTCCGTATTGTCGATTTATGTTTACAGATGCGATCACGGATGTGTTGGGTGGTTTCTCCGACGTAAACTAAGCCGCATGGGCATTTTATCATATAGACGACAAAGGATGAGTCGCATGTAAAGTAATCCTTAATGTAAAACTGTTTACCCGTTCGTGGGTGTGTGATCCGGTCGCCTTTCAAGATATTGGAGCACTGACCGCAGTGCAAGCATGGGAAGGTTCCGAATTTTGGGTTCTGTAGGAAGCGTTGTTTGGGGGTCTTTTGTGTCCCTCCGAAGTCCGCCCGAATGAGTTTATCCCGTATATTGGGGCTTCTTTTGTAACACGTCCGTGGGGGATTTTTGAATTCTTCTACTGTCGGATACGCATTTTGTAGAATGGACCAGTTTTGGCGCACTAAACTGTGTATCTTGGGCATGAGAGGATGGTATGTGGTGACACAGGGGATGCGGGGTGCATCTCTCTTGGATGTTTTTAGTAATGGTTTATTTACCTGTTTCGTTAACTCCGGTGGGTATCCCCTATTTGTGAATTTTGTGCTCATTTCGGAAACTCGTAATGAGCGTGTTGTTGGGTCTGAGACTATGCGTTCGACCCTCGTGATCTGTGATAGTGGAATCGCTTTTTTTGTGGTGTGTGGATGGCAGCTGGAGTAGTGAAGAAGACTGTTCCTGTCAGTTGGTTTTGTGTATAGATCGAATTGGAGCTGATTGTTGGTGTCTTTTTTTACTAATGTGTCCAGAAAGCTGACTTCATTGTTGTCAATGTGTATGGTAAAACCCAATTCCGGGTAAATGTTATTAAGATAGTCATAGAGTGTTTCTAGATGGGTCTTGGGTCCATCCCATACAATGAAAATGTCGTCTATGAAGCGCAGCCATATTTTAGCATGTTGTTGGTAAAGTGAATTAGTGTATACAAATTTGTTTTCAAAATCAGTCATATAGGTATTTGCGTAGGGAGGTGCCATATTGGCCCCCATCGCGGTACCGCGTTTCTGTACGTAGAACTGGTCCCCAAATAAGAAGTGATTCTCATTGAGGACCAATGACAAAAGTTGTATACAAAATTCCTGTTCTGATGTGGATAACTGTGAGTGGGATAATAGAAGTGATTTGGTGGCTTCGATGCCTTTTTCGTGTGAAATGGAGGTGTACAGACTATTGACATCCATGGTTGCAAGGAGTGTGTTAGGTGTTACTGTAATATTCCGCAGTTTGGTGATGAAGTCATTAGTGTCTAGACACTAATGACTTCATCACCAAACTGCGGAATATTACAGTAACACCTAACACACTCCTTGCAACCATGGATGTCAATAGTCTGTACACCTCCATTTCACACGAAAAAGGCATCGAAGCCACCAAATCACTTCTATTATCCCACTCACAGTTATCCACATCAGAACAGGAATTTTGTATACAACTTTTGTCATTGGTCCTCAATGAGAATCACTTCTTATTTGGGGACCAGTTCTACGTACAGAAACGCGGTACCGCGATGGGGGCCAATATGGCACCTCCCTACGCAAATACCTATATGACTGATTTTGAAAACAAATTTGTATACACTAATTCACTTTACCAACAACATGCTAAAATATGGCTGCGCTTCATAGACGACATTTTCATTGTATGGGATGGACCCAAGACCCATCTAGAAACACTCTATGACTATCTTAATAACATTTACCCGGAATTGGGTTTTACCATACACATTGACAACAATGAAGTCAGCTTTCTGGACACATTAGTAAAAAAAGACACCAACAATCAGCTCCAATTCGATCTATACACAAAACCAACTGACAGGAACAGTCTTCTTCACTACTCCAGCTGCCATCCACACACCACAAAAAAAGCGATTCCACTATCACAGATCACGAGGGTCGAACGCATAGTCTCAGACCCAACAACACGCTCATTACGAGTTTCCGAAATGAGCACAAAATTCACAAATAGGGGATACCCACCGGAGTTAACGAAACAGGTAAATAAACCATTACTAAAAACATCCAAGAGAGATGCACCCCGCATCCCCTGTGTCACCACATACCATCCTCTCATGCCCAAGATACACAGTTTAGTGCGCCAAAACTGGTCCATTCTACAAAATGCGTATCCGACAGTAGAAGAATTCAAAAATCCCCCACGGACGTGTTACAAAAGAAGCCCCAATATACGGGATAAACTCATTCGGGCGGACTTCGGAGGGACACAAAAGACCCCCAAACAACGCTTCCTACAGAACCCAAAATTCGGAACCTTCCCATGCTTGCACTGCGGTCAGTGCTCCAATATCTTGAAAGGCGACCGGATCACACACCCACGAACGGGTAAACAGTTTTACATTAAGGATTACTTTACATGCGACTCATCCTTTGTCGTCTATATGATAAAATGCCCATGCGGCTTAGTTTACGTCGGAGAAACCACCCAACACATCCGTGATCGCATCTGTAAACATAAATCGACAATACGGACCAAACAATTACTTTTACCGCTACCGGCACATTTTGAAAAATGCAAACATCAAATCGCACAACTCCGGTACCAGGTCATTGAACAGGTACACCAACCAAGACGCGGCGGGAACAGAATTGCACTTCTACAACAAAGAGAATCTTATTGGATCCATAAACTGGACACACTCGAACCGAAAGGTCTCAATAGGGAATGTGACTTTCGTATATTAACATGATTATAATTTACTGTTTGTCTCTCCGTTCCAGGCTCGCTAATGAGGACTAGGCGAACATGGGTGAGATTCAAAAAAACCCTCAACCCTCCCTTTTTCCCCCCCTTTACCCTCCCTCCCTCCCTTAAACCTTTCCCTACCCTTACCTCCCCCCATCCCATCTCATCCCATGCTTGCAAGTAATTTCTAGAATCTTAATTCTGGATCACAAGTTCAATTGATTCGCTATCTATCATTGCTCACCATGATATCTCTTCTGTATTTATTCATTTATATGCCCTTTTTTACTCTGATGCCTTCTTACTAATGACCTTTTGTTATCATTATCGCATGATGTAACACCAGATTGTACACTGCAGAATTGTATATATCTAACTGAGCAATGCCCTATAAACCACCTTCATCTGTTCAGAACATCGCAATCATCCTCTGACATATACCACCCCTGTTTGTGCTTCCCTCCCCCCTAGCACTTCATTCACCTTTTTGCCCACAATCTTTGCCATCACCGGAACTACAGGCAGAGAGCGCATGCGCGCGCAAACTACGTCATGACGCACGCACCCCCTCGCGATAGGCCGCGTTGTTAGGAGCGCTCACCTCATACAAACGTGACATGCTCACGTCATCACTGAGCGCCCCGGCCTGACTGCTCACCTCCGGCGCGTGCATCCACCTCCCAGCACGTCACACTACAGCGCCGTTGAGCACTATAAATAGAGCGCCAAAACTCTGAGACACTGACATCCAGCGCCAGCCTCCTGACCCTGCCTACAGGTATGCCAGTAAGCCGATCTGATCTAAATGCTTTTAATGATATGCCTATCTCTACTATGACATCTATCTAAAGATATCCCTGCACCGGCCTCCTGACCCTGCCTATAGATATGTCAGTATGTACATACCCATTAAGACTTAGAAAATATTACTATATATGACTGAAACGCTACTAGTGACATGTATTCCCTTGGACCAGACTTTGTCTAAACTATGGCACCGGCCTCACCATATCTCTCATGGCCAATCAACTGGGCAATAGGATTTTCGCTTTTTAACCCTTTCTCTGTGATCTCTATACCCCCTTCTTTCCATTATATATTCCCCTTTAGGACCCAAACGAATTAAATAATTCCCTTTTCCTCTCCCTAATGACTATGATCCTACAGAATATCTATCATACTCCAGGATTTATTGTAATTATATCATATGCACGTTGTATATTTCTCTAGAGCCCGCTGAAGAAGGTCGTACAGACCGAAACGTCCGGGAAATTTCTGATATGGCACATACTTATTATTCATAAATGAATTGCACTATGAATTGCACTGGATGTACATGAACGATATTCTGTATACTGAAAATTAAAATGTGAAACTTTATTTTGCAAAAAAACTTTTGGAGTGCCGTGGATTTAACTTATATTCTGAATAACTTCACACACACTCTACTGTGCATTTCCAAGTCTAATTCTGTCAGTAAACCTATACCTGTCACCCAGCGCCTAAATACTAGGCCTCAAATTTATATCCAGCTAAATCTGTAGTTACTGCTGTGGCTGGTCAAGTTATTTAGTGTCCGTCAAAGCACAGTTTTTGTTCTGGGTTGAAATACAATTCCCAATTTAGCAATTCTCTAAATTAGTGGTTCTGCTGTATCAGGCCTACTTTAAATTTATCCCTAAAAGGGTATATTAGATTCAAGGTGCAGATAGGGTCATCCTCAATAACTTCACACACACGCTACTGTGCATATCCCAGTCTAATTCTGTCTGTAAACGTATACCTGTCAACCAGCGCCTAAATAATAGGCCTCAAATTTATAGTCAGCTAAATCTGTGGTTACTGCTGTGCCTGTATTAGTGTAATACGGTACCTAAATAGATAGCCAGATAGTGTTAGGTGTCTGTAAAAAAAGTCCTGAATTTGAATTCAATACATTGGGCCAAATAATATTTTTGTTGTTGTGGTGAACGATAACAATGAGGAAAACATCTAGTAAAGGACGCGGACATGGTCGTGGTGGTGTTAGTGGACCCTCTGGTGCTGGGAGAGGACGTGGCCGTTCTGCCACAGCCACACGTCCTAGTGTACCAACTACCTCAGGTCCCAGTAGCCGCCATAATTTACAGCGATATTTGGTGGGGCCCAATGCCGTTCTAAGGATGGTAAGGCCTGAGCAGGTACAGGCATTAGTCAATTGGGTGGCCGACAGTGGATCCAGCACGTTCACATTATCTCCCACCAAGTCTTCTGCAGAAAGCGCACAGATGGCGCCTGACAACCAAGCCCATCAGTCTGTCACATCACCCCCATGCATACCAGGGAAACTGTCTGAGCCTCAAGTTATGCAGCAGTCTCTTATGCTGTTTGAAGACTCCGCTGGCAGGGTTTCCCAAGGGCATCCACCTAGCCCTTCCCCAGCGGTGGAAGACATAGAATGCACTGACACACAACCACTTATGTTTCCTGATGATGAGGACATGGGAATACCACCTCAGCATGTCTCTGATGACGAAACACAGGTGCCAACTGCTGCGTCTTTCTGCAGTGTGCAGACTGAACAGGAGGTCAGGGATCAAGACTGGGTGGAAGACGATGCAGGGGACGATGAGGTCCTAGACCCCACATGGAATGAAGGTCGTGCCACTGACTTTCACAGTTCGGAGGAAGAGGCAGTGGTGAAACCGAGCCAACAGCGTAGCAAAAGAGGGAGCAGTGGGCAAAAGCAGAGCACCCGCTGCCAAGAGACTCCGCCTGCTACTGACCGCCGCCATCTGGGACCGAGCACCCCAAAGGCAGCTTCAAGGAGTTCCCTGGCATGGCACTTCTTCAAACAATGTGCTGACAACAAGACCCGAGTGGTTTGCACGCTGTGCCATCAGAGCCTGAAGCGAGGCATTAACGTCTGAACCTTAGCACAACCTGCATGACCAGGCACCTGCATGCAAAGCATGAACTGCAGTGGAGTAAACACCTTAAAAACAAGGAAGTCACTCAGGCTCCCCCTGCTACCTCTTCTGCTTGCTGCTGCCGCCTCGGCCTCTTCTGCTTGCTGCTGCCGCCTCGGCCTCTTCTGCTTGCTGCTGCCGCCTCGGCCTCTTCTGCTTGCTGCTGCCGCCTCGGCCTCTTCTGCTTGCTGCTGCCGCCTCGGCCTCTTCTGCTTGCTGCCGCCTCGGCCTCTTCCTCCGCCTCTGGGGGAACGTTGGCACCTGCCGCCCAGCAAACAGGGGATGTACCACCAACACCACCACCTCCGTCACCAAGCATCTCAACCATGTCACACGGCAGCGTTCAGCTCTCCATTTCACAAACATTTGAGAGAAAGCGTATATTCCCACCTAGCCACCCTCGATCCCTGGCCCTAAATGTCAGCATTTCTAAACTACTGGCCTATGAAATGCTGTCATTTAGGCTGGTGGACACAGACAGCTTCAAACAGCTCATGTCGCTTGCTGTCCCACAGTATGTTATTCCTAGACGGCACTACTTCTCCAAGAGAGCCGTGCCTTCCCTGCACAACCAAGTATCCGATAAAATCAAGTGTGCACTGCGCAACGCCATCTGTGGCACGGCCAGGGACGCTATATCTCCCTAACTGCACACTGGGTAAATGTAGTGGCAGCTGGGCCCCAGGCGGAGAGCTGTTTGGCGCACGTCCTTCCGCCGCCAAGGATCGCAGGGCAACATTCTTTGCCGCCTGTTGCCACCTCCTCCTACTCAGCTTCCTCCTCCTCTTCTTCCACCTGCTCATCCAATCGGCCACACACCTTCACCACCAACTTCAGCACAGCCCGGGGTAAACGTCAGCAGGCCATTCTGAAACTCATATGTTTGGGGGACAGGCCCCACACCGCACAGGAGTTGTGGCGGGGTATAGAACAACAGACCGACAAGTGGTTGCTGCCGGTGAGCCTCAAGCCCGGCCTGGTGGTGTGCGATAATGGGCGAAATCTCGTTGCAGCTCTGGGACTAGCCGGTTTGACGCACATCCCTTGCTTGGCGCATGTGCTGAATTTGGTGGTGCAGAAGTTCATTCACAACTACCCCGACATGTCAGAGCTGCTGCATAAAGTGCGGGCCGTCTGTTCGCGCTTCCGGCGTTCACATCCTACCGCTGCTCGACTGTCTGCGCTACAGCGTAACTTCGGCCTTCCCGCTCACCGCCTCATATGCGACGTGCCCACCAGGTGGAACTCCACCTTGCACATGCTGGACCGACTCTGCGAGCAGCAGCAGGCCATAGTGGAGTTTCAGCTGCAGCACGCACGGGTCAGTCGCACTACGGAACAGCACCACTTCACCACCAATGACTGGGCCTCCATGCGAGACCTGTGTGCCCTGTTGCGCTGTTTCGAGTACTCCACCAACATGGCCAGTGGCGATGACGCCGTTATCAGCGTTACAATACCACTTCTATGTCTCCTTGAGAAAACACTTAGGGCGATGATGGAAGAGGAGGTGGCCCAGGAGGAGGAGGAGGAGGAAGAGGGGTCATTTTTAGCACTTTCAGGCCAGTCTCTTAAAAGTGACTCAGAGGGAGGTTTTTTGCAACAGCAGAGGCCAGGTACAAATGTGGCCAGCCAGGGCCCACTACTGGAGGAGGTGGAGGAGGATGAGGATGAAGCATGGTCACAGCGGGGTGGCACCCAACGCAGCTCGGGCCCATCACTGGTGCGTGGCTGGGGGGAAACGCAGGACGATGACGATACGCCTCCCACAGAGGACAGCTTGTCCTTACCCCTGGGCAGCCTGGCACACATGAGCGACTACATGCTGCAGTGCCTGCGCAACGACAGCAGAGTTGCCCACATTTTAACCTGTGCGGACTACTGGGTTGCCACCCTGCTGGATCCACGCTACAAAGACAATGTGCCCACCTTACTTCCTGCACTGGAGCGTGATAGGAAGATGCGCGAGTACAAGCACACGTTGGTAGACGCGCTACTGAGAGCATTCCCAAATGTCACAGGGGAACAAGTGGAAGCCCAAGGCCAAGGCAGAGGAGGAGCAAGAGGTCGCCAAGGCAGCTGTGTCACGGCCAGCTCCTCTGAGGGCAGGGTTAGCATGGCAGAGATGTGGAAAAGTTTTGTCAACACGCCACAGCTAACTGCACCACCACCTGATACGCAACCTGTTAGCAGGAGGCAACATTTCACTAACATGGTGGAACAGTACGTGTGCACACCCCTCCACGTACTGACTTATGGTTCGGCCCCATTCAACTTCTGGGTCTCTAAATTGTCCACGTGGCCAGAGCTAGCCTTTTATGCCTTGGAGGTGCTGGCCTGCCCGGCGGCCAGCATTTTGTCTGAACGTGTATTCAGCACGGCAGGGCGCGTCATTACAGACAAACGCAGCCGCCTGTCTACAGCCAATGTGGACAAGCTGACGTTCATAAAAATGAACCAGGCATGGATCCCACAGGACCTGTCCATCCCTTGTGCAGATTAGACATTAACTACCTCCCCTTAACCATATATTATTGTACTCCAGGGCACTTCCTAATCCAACCCATTTTTTATTTTTTTTTACCATTATATTGCGAGGCAATCCAAAGTTGAATGAACCTCTCCTCTGTCTGGGTGCCGGGGCCTAAATATATGCCAATGGACTGTTCCAATGTTGGGTGACATGAAGCCTGATTCTCTGCTATGACATGCAGACTGATTCTCTGCTGACATGAAGCCAGATTCTCTGTTACGGGACCTCTCTCCTCTGCCTGGATGCGTGGGCCTAAATATATGACAATGGACTGTTATAGTGGTGGCTGACGTGAAGCCTGATTCTCTGCTATGACATGCAGACTGATTCTCTGCTGACATGAAGCCAGATTCTCTGTTAAGGGACCTCTCTCCTCTGCCTGGGTGCCTGGGCCTAAATATATGACAATGGACTGTTAGAGTGGTGGCTGACGTGAAGCCTGATTCTCTGCTATGACATGCAGACTGATTCTCTGCTGACATGAAGCCAGATTCTTTGTTACGGGACCTCTCTCCTCTGCCTGGGTGCCTGGGCCTAAATATATGACAATAGACTGTTCCAGTGGTGGGTGATGTGAAGCCTGATTCTCTGCTATGACATGCAGACTGATTCTCTGCTGACATGAAGCCAGATTCTCTGCTATGGGACCTCTCTCCAATTGAGACTGTTGGTAGTCACTTTCAGGAAAGGAGAAGGGGTGAGGGAACCATGTAACCCTTGGCCCCAACATGCCCTCCCTCCACAAATGACACAGACAACCTTGTCACGTTTATAACTTTTATTTAACAATTTTGTTGGTAGTCGGCCACAGCTAATTCTTTAAACGGCATAACCATAGCTGAGCCCATGCGATCCACCAGCCGCTGGACTCCCAGCGGGCGGATTACACCAGTTCACCTGCTCAGTAACCAACTTCTCTTTACCAGCCGCCAGCTGTGACTTAATAGGATGCCCCAATTAACAAGACCTACATGACCAAAAACCCACCAACATAAACCTTGTATCCAAACAATAGGGAGGGAGGGACACAGTGCTTCTGCAAAGAGGAAGAGGGAGGGGACGCAGAGCCTTATAAAGGGGCACTCAGCAGCACGCCCCTTCCTGCCGGCAGGATGCAACCATTAACCCCCAACGCACCAGAACCTCAACCCAAACGAATGGGGCCCTATAACAAGGATAGGGGACCTAGGAAAAAGAGGAAGGGGGACCCACAGTCCCTGTACACCCTCCCAATATGGTCAGGTGTCCACCATATTGGTTAATTTTTATTTATTTATTTTATTTTTATTTTTATTCATTTCCCTATCCACATTTGTTTGCAGGGGATTTACCTACATGTTGCTGCCTTTTGCAGCCTTCTAGCTCTTTCCTGGGCTGTTTTACAGCCCTTTTAGTGCCGAAAAGTTCAGGTCCCCATTGACTTCAATGGGGTTCGGGTTCGGGACGAAGTTCGGGTCGGGTTCGGATCCCGAACCCGAACATTTCCGGGAAGTTCAGCCGAACTTCTCGAACCCGAACATCCAGGTGTTTGCTCAACTCTAATCCTGAGGGGACACACCACCTTCTGAATTGGGTGCAATAATCCTCCGCAGGTATATTGCCCTGAACCAGTGCCTTTAGAGCCGTCTCGGTTCATCATCGAGGGTACCCAGGGCCTGAAAGAACCCCTCCTGAGAAGATAAACAACTGTCGCCAGCAGGTAAAGAGAACGCCCAGTCCTGGGGATCACCCTGTAGTCGGGAAATTATAATGCCCACGTGTTGACTCTCGGGGCCAGAGGACACGGGACGTAAACGGAAGTAAAGTTTGCAATTCTCCTTAAAAGAGAGAAACTTCTTCCGGTCTCCATAAAAGGGTTCTGGGAGCTGAATCTGGGGCTCCAAATGTGGACTGGAGGCCTGAGGAGTGGAAGAACCTTGCCCTAACTCAAAAGAACTGAGTCTTTCCCCTAACTCCTGCACCAGCTGCGTCAGATGAGAGATATGGTCAGTCAGGGTCACCAGAGGATTCATTATACAGTGGTTATTGGGCCTGTTAATCTGTAACGGTCGCGTACACACACACACAGGGGGGAGGGAAGTGACCACTGTGCTCTACCCTTACCCCTGGCCCTGCCTACTTGCCTCGCAAGTCCTAATGACAGGGGACAACTGGACGGCAATCCCTAGCTTAGAATAAGTGCAGGGATGACAGACAGACAAACAACAGAACGTGAACGGACCGAGTCAATAACAGGAAAGCTACAAAGTACAAATGGAGCAAGCAGAGAATAGTCAGGAGAAGCCGGGGTCGTAAATACCAGGAGAGACGTGAAGTACCAAAGGTGTCAGCAGAGGATAGTAAGGAGGAAGCCGGGGTCAGAATACCAGGAGAGCAGCAAAGTACACAAGGAGCAGGCAGAGGATGGTCAGGAATTCAGCAGGAGGTAAGTACGCCACGAAGACAAAATCACAGGTGGAACCTAAATTAACAGGCAACCTGTGGCCAGCAGGCTGCCTGTATTTATAGTGGGGAGTGAGAGTCATGTGACGTGGCCAGTGTCTAATGACCGACAGACCAACCAGTCGAGCACCGAGTGATCAGCTCGGCGCTCAAGGCAGACTTAGGAGCAGGGAGCCACCCAGCTAGTAAAACCGCCCTGGGAACGAGGTCAAACACAGATCCTCGCACCCGAAGCTAAGCAGCAGGTCTGTGGCTACTGGGGGACTGAGTGCACCTTCGGAACCCCGTTACAATTTGCCTGTAGATCAGTACTCCTCTCATTCATTTCGTATTGGGGCGGCTACTGTCGCTGCCAATCTGGGGTTGAATGAGGCCATAATTAAAAGGATTGAGCGGTGGGAATCAAATAGATATAAAAGTTACGTACGGCCTAATTTAGTTTTATAATTGTTATTAATCTTTTTTAGGTCCAAGCCAATTGATCATTTGGATTCTGGGTTATTCTTTTGTCTTTTGGGCTGAAAGAAGGGCTGCAGAGCGCAATTACTCTTTTAGTTGGGTTTTAGGGGCCTTAGATGGAAGGAAATCATACCAATTTTGAGAGGAGAGCTTCAGTCGTTACCCCGGCCTGATGTTTTAATTATTCACGCTGGGGGGAACGATTTAGGAAAAATTAGGACGGTAGAGGTGATGGATCAAATGAGATTAGATTTAAAAACTATTAAATCTTTGTTGCCCGAAGTTACGTTTATTTTTTCAGAAATTATTCCTCGTATGGTTTGGAAGAGTGATCAATTTAGTTTCATAGACAAAGTTAGAAAAAGAGTAAATAGAAACATAGAGAAATATCTTCCAAGCCTCAAGTCTTTTAGGCATACTGAACTAGAAGGTTTTATTTGGGGCTTATATCGAGATGATCTAGTGCACTTGTCTGACATTGGTTTGGACATTTTCAATTCTCATGTACAAGACATGATTGATAAGGCCGTGGTTTTAAGGGGGGGACATGTGGGTTAGTACCCGCATGTCTTGTGGGTTAGTCACCCAGCTTCGCTGGGGGGACATTTGTGGTTTTTACAGACGTTTTAATGGTGTTTGATTAATTGATTATTTATTTATTAAATTTGGTTTATTATAAATTTTAACCCTTAATAAAGGACCGTGGCCATTTTGCACCATATTTGAGTTTGGTCTTTATTTTAGTTAAGTGTTAGGTAAGAACTATGCTCGTATGACACCATGACAGTGTGGACAGAGGCGAATGCTGGAGTCCCACTATGGTGTAATTGAGCATGATGGGGTTAACTGCATTTTTACGTGGTATTTCATTATAGTGGTTCTTTCCTTTTTGCCCTGCTTTGTGCTTTCTTTCTGCCATTTATTTTTAAGCTAACCTGAGGTAAATCTATTGGAGGATTCTGATTGGACAATGGTTGCTTACCTGTATCTGGGGTACCTGTTTACTGCCCCTCCCATGACTGGCCAGCTGTTCTCTGTGGCGAGAATTTGGACTATTTATAGGAGCTGTCAAGCAGGTTGAGAGCTGTCAGTCGCCGAACCTGTGAAGAGGAGAAGACGTCGTCCTGTCCGCCCCTTGCAAGTCGCAGTCCTGAGTTAGAGGGGGGTTAGTCACCCAGCTTCGCTGGGGGTACCTTTGTGGTTTTTACAGACGTTTTAATGGTGTTGGAGTAATTGATTAATTAATTAATTATTTATTAAATTTGGTTTATTATAAATTTTAACCCTTAATAAAGGACTATATTGCACTATATTTGAGTTTGGTCTTTATTTTAGTTAAGTGTTAGGTTTTTGCACTATATTTGAGTTTGGTCTTTATTTTAGTTAAAGGGTTTCTACCACTTGGATTTGACATAATTAGGTGTCAGACACTAGCGCTCCGCTAGTGTCTGCTCTGCCAAACTATCCTGCTATAATAGATTTTGGGGCAGCCGTTTACCTAAAAAAAGAACTTTTATTAATATGCTAATGACCCTCTAGGTGCTATGGGTCAGTGGAGATGTCTGAGCAGGGGAAGCGGTAGGACATTCACTGCCCATGCGCCGAATACAGCCGCGCACGGCGCATGCGCGTGAAGTCGTCCGTTTGCTGCATTCCGAAGCAGATGGGCGGGCTGGAGGGAGGCGCTGAGCGGCGGCATCTTGAGAAGGTAGACCGATCCTCTAGGTGCTAAAGACGCCCCCATAGCACCTAGAGGGTCATTAGCATATTAATAAAAGTTCTTTTTTTAGGTAAACGGCTGCCCCAAAATCTATTATAGCAGGATAGTTTGGCAGAGCAGACACTAGCGGAGCGCTAGTGTCTGACACCTGATTATGTCAAATCCAAGTGGTAGAAACCCTTTAAGTGTTAGGTAAGAACTATGCTCATATGACACCATGTACATGGACGGACTGCAGTGCTCCAGACTAAAAAAAAATACCAAGTAGCTATTGGCTCCTGAACTGAAAAATTTAGGAGCCAAATTAAATTTTGCGTCGCCAAATCGAAACCAAATCAAAATTTTGGTATCGTGACAACGCTACGCCGATCAGATCGGCGTAGGGTTGTTTCGATACCAACATTTTGATTCGCTTTCTTCACCAAAAAAAAAGGATTGCGATACTCAATACCGCGCAAAAAAAAAGCCATGTGCATTTTGCATTTTATGAAACATTCGGCCCATAATAGAACAGTCCTATCCTATTTTTTGGGGTAACAAGGTGACAAAAAATGGCGAATGCTCACCACATATGAGATATTTTTTAATAATTTAATAGTTTGGACTTTTCGGATGCAGCGCTATGAATATGTTTATTTATTTATTGTTTATATATTTTATATGTAATATTGGGAAAGGGGGGATTTAAACTTAATATTTTTAGTGTTTGTGTTTTTTATTTTATTTTACTTACTATTAGCCCCCTTAGGGGCTGAAACCCTTGTCCTATTCACCCTTAGGCCCCTTTTACATGGGCGAGATTTCTGCGCAGGTGCAATGCGTGAGGTGAACGATTGCACCCGCACTGAATCCGGACCCATTCAATTCTATGGGGCTGTGATTTTTACACATCTCTTGTGCGTTGCGTGAAAATCGCAGCATGCTCTATGTTGTGCGTTTTTCATGCAACGCAGGCCCCATAGAAGTTAATGGGGCTGCGTGAAAATCGCAAGCATCCGCAAGCAAGTGCGGATGCGGTGCGATTTTCACGCATGGTTGCTAGGATGACAGTCTATTCACTGTATTATTTTCCCTTATAACATGGTTATAGGGGAAAATAATAGCATTCTTTAATACAGAATGCTAAGTAGAAGGTCAATATAATAAATATTATATACACCCCAGTATAATAAACATTAGTGGCGCAGTGCGCCCCCCCACCCAACACCCCAGTATAATAAACATTGGTGGCACAGTGCACCCCCTCAACACTCCAGTATAATAAACATTGGTGGCGCAGTGCGCCCCCCCCCAACACCCCAGTATAATAAACATTGGTGGTGCAGTGCGCCCCCCCAACACCCCAGTATAATAAACATTGGTGGCGCAGTGCGCCCCCCAACACCCCAGTATAATAAACATTGGTGGCGCAGTGCGCCCACCCCAACTCCCCAATATAATAATCATTGGTGGCGCAGTGCGCATCTCCCCCGAACACCCCAGTATAATAAACAATGGTGGCGCAGTGGGCAAAAAAAAACTAAGCTGACAACTCCCATCGGACCAACAGCAAAAAGAGGCCTCTATACAGACGAATACAGAATTTAGCTAAAATATCTGTTGGTAACAATTGGAGTGCTCCAAATATAACAAAAAAACTTCCATCAGACTTATGGCATCAGCTCCCGCGATATCTTGCTGTGAGACATAAGCCGAGATCCCTTCACAGACCACGTGACACGCCGGCATTTGCACGAGCGTGCTGGGATAACAAGTACAGCAGCGAATCTAACATCGGGTTTGTAACCAAGCCGAAATCTGAAAAGAGAAGGTAAGACCTATCTACCTATTTACATCTAGTGTGATAGCACTTTATCTATAACCATCGGTGGGAATCAGGTCCGAACATTCAGTGCCAACAAACCGGGACTATCTATCCTCACTAAGTATCCGTCTTGAAAGACGGCATTTACAATCATACGACAATAAGCGGTTTTTCACTCATAGGAACTGCATTTCTCTATTTCTATGAGTATAAGGCCTCATGCACACGACAGTATTTTTTCTCGGTCCGCAAAAGGGGTTCCGTTGTTCCGTGATCAGTGTCCGTTTTTCCTTCCGTTGTGTTTCCGTGTGTCCGTGTTTCCGTTTTTTTTTTGCGGACCGTCTTTAAAGAAGGAATAGTTAAAAAATAGAAATTTTAATAACTCCACCCAGGATACTGGTATAAATGAAGTGCACCTGAGTTTGGTTTGGTGGCCATTTTCTGTAGTCTGCACAGAGTACAGAGGTGATTTTGGTTGCTTTTCTTTGCAATTTCACCATGGATGATGCATCTGAGGACGAGGTCTTAATGCATTGGCTTGCTTCTCGGTGATGGGGACCGCGCACTCCTTTGTTGCCTGAGGAACCTAGTAGAAGGCGTAGATTTTGGGTCCATCCGATTGTTTCCCAACGTTACCGGAAAGGACACTTCCATACCCTATACCAAGATCTGCGGCTGCATCCAGAGAAGTTTTTCTCCTTCTGCAGGATGTCAGTCAATACATTTGATCGCTTGCTGTCGTCTCTACGTACTGTCCTTACCTTCATGGACACCAATATGAGGCGCAGCATTACTCCTGAGGAAAGGCTCATCGTCACGTTGAGGTAAGCAATATTTCATTGATCAAGCTTCACCAGTAAGGTGCCGTGCTTATGTCAGGAGGAACATGTGTTTTAAAATGGCTGCTGTTAGACATGTGCTTCTGTTTGCTGAAGTAACCTTTCTTTTGCCATAATGTTTGGTGTAATTTTATTTTAAATTTTTGGTTGTGCCTACCGTTAATCCCTGTCACATAACACCCAAATATTGAAGGTTGTCTATTCGTATGTGCAAGTTTGGAACTTTGGTTCCACAAACGTCCCCAAGACACTACAATACTCCGCAGCACTCGCAAGAATAGTTTGTGACAAAATGTTTTTGATAGTCAGTCAGGCAGCCAGGTTACAGCAGCCTGTATCCTGGCCGTGTGAGTGACTAAATCTCCTTTATTAAATAAAACTTTATTGGGTACTGCATCAGATTATATTGTAGTGTCTTTAAGCTTTTGGACCCTCAGTCAGGATCCCTAGCTGCGTGCACCACCATGCTTGAAGCCTATATGCCAGTCTGTACCCTATTTTGTGTGTTTGAGGTTGTTGCCAAACCCTGTGATTTTCATCTTTCGTCCTCCATCCATGCGTAATGTTCACATAATAAGTGTTAATTTGCTAATAACGTGCAACATTTCAAAGGGGCTAAAGACAGTAGTTGAAACTTAATTCTGGTCGTACTGCCCACACCCCAATAGCTGATAGTGTTTTCCTCGTAGCCCCTAGTGTTTGCCTTATTTATTTGGTTTTGGCCAAAATGGACATAGGGTCTTTTATATCTTATCTGGTGTCCAACATTATGTCATTGATGTATCTGATGTTCCCTTTGTTTTTCCGCTGTTTGATTTTTTTTTCTTTACATTTTTCCACAGAATTTGAAAAAAGGTGGGTTTGGCCGTGTGCATTCTACTCTCATCTATTATTTTTTTACATTACCTCACGTCCAAACAGATGTTGGTCCCAACACCTAGTTAAAAGAGCAAGATCATTGATGGCTAACCTTGGCACTGCAGCTGGGTAAAATCTCCAACTCACAAGATGCCCCCCTTGCTTCGTTGATTAGTTTAAAAAACATGATCGAAATAAATGGAGCATGCTGGGAGTTGAAATTCTTTCCCAGTTGGAGTGCAAAGGTTAGCCATCACTGCCCTATCTAATAATTTGTATTGCTACTTCTCCATCCACAAATGGTTGAGTTGTTTGGAAAGCATCATCCCATAGTGTTATCCGTTTTAGATGCCATCACATTTTGTTAGGCTTTATAAATAAATACAAGACACATTCTTTTTGACAAATTTTTTAAAGATGGAAACCAAAGGTCTCCGCTAATTTTTAAGCAAAAGTATGTTGGCACAAATTTGCCCATTAATAAAAAACACAAATATAACATAAAAACAAAAGAACACAAAATTAAAGATCAAACAAATCCCTGGTGAAGGGACCAGGCTGGTACGAACTGCCAGGCCTCTGCTGTTGCTGTGGCAGTGGGGCAGTGGCATAGGGGGCAGCCTGTGTGAAGAAATGAGAAGCTGGCCGGCTGGCTTCTGGGGCCACCTGGTAAGACAGGCCAGGTACAGGGGGGCCATGGGGTTAGGGTTGACTTGGCCCAGCAACATGTTGCGCACGTGCTGCAAGTATGCGCCGTCTCATGTTGCATATTTCTCCGAGTATATCTTCCTCGTAGGGGGAGGAGAAAAGCTCAATGAGCATCGCAATCCCCGACACGCAAGAGCTCAAGCAGTGGGCAGGTACGCCCCTGAGTAGCGGACCCAGCCCCTTCACCACGGCTTCTTCCGGGCCCTCACTCCTCCTCTTGGCCAGGAACTCTATAACACGGGCATCTATTTGTTCCCTTGTATCTGGCGCCGAGGAAGCCTGAGGGCCAGTGCGTCTCCGCCTTGGATGAGGCTGCGAGGTTGGATCCAGGGTCCCCTGTGAAAGGGTTGGCGGCTCCAGAGGTGGCTGTTGTGGCTCCTCAGCCTGGGGATGGGTGGGGCTGCTCTCCGGGGAAAAAACGGACGGAGTTTCACTGCCCCCAGCATCCGAATCCTCCGGATCGTCTTCCAAGCTGTCCACAGTACTGTATGGAAACATTATAGATAATTAGATATTAAATTAATGTTGTCCAACATTCTGGATTGTCAAAAGGTTTAGATCAATCAAAAAATTAAAACAAAAGGAGTCTACTCGTTTGTACAAGTCAAAACTTTTAAAAAAGTGGATTATCCTTGTGAGATGAAAACTTAACATATCCATTGAAACACTAAATAATCACTGATGAATCCTAATGTGAGCAAGTACTCTTTTTTTAACTGTTAAAAAACTGAACACTGATAGAGGTTTGTGGATGTCCTGTGCGAAAAATGGTGAACACATTCGAGGAGCTAACCAAGTGCTGAAATTCTCCACATCGGCATTGTGGACGGGTTTGTACACTTTCACACTCGTTTGAGTTTATTCAAGCTTCCAAAATACTACTTCATGAACATTTCAAATGCTTCCTAAGGTCAGGGTTGAAGTTTATCTTCAAAAACTGCACCAGGAATGCAGAAGGTGCATCATTAGTCAATGTATAATAGTACAAAGTATTGCGCATTTGGAATAATATCTGCTGGCAAACATTTTTGGAAAATGAAATACAACTATAGAATATTGTTTAAGGAAATGTTCATAGTCACGAGGTCCTGTTAATAAATTATAAGGTAAAAACAATACAAAGCATTAAAAAATATAGGAATACTGCGAAAAAATCAAAAATGGGAACACTATTCACACACCTCTGACTGGTAAGGCCTGGGCCAATCGTTAGCATATATTTCGAACATATCCAATGTAAAGGGACACATTCTCATATTGACGATCGCCAAACAACAGGCCAAATATATGTCAAACAGCAGTATGATGATAAAATTTAAGATTATACTTACCGGTAATCACTTTTCCATAAGCCCATGACAGCACCCTTGAGAGACCGCCTCCATCCAGGACAGGAAACAGGAACTTTCGTGGAGAGCTCATAAGGAGGAGCATGGCCCCGAGACCACCAGTTAATCGCAAGAACTTGTCCTAGACCACACTCTTCTCCTTTTTTTTTTTTTTTTCGTATATGTATATATATTTTTTTTTCCTTTTTTATTATTATTATTATTTTTTATTTATTTTTTATTATATATATATATATATATTTTTTTTTTTATTTTTTTTTTACTAATTCTATACAGGGTGGGAATAAACCCGGGTGCTGTCATGGGCTTATGGAAAAGTGATTACTGGTAAGTGTAATCTTAAATTTCCCTTTCGCCCATGACAGCACCCTTGAGAGACGACTAGAATAGAAATCCCTTTATTTCTTAGGGTGGGACTACCGCCTGGAGGACTTTCCTACCGAAGGCTAGCTGTTCTCTATTGCCTAGGTCCAATCTGTAGTGACGAAAGAAGTTGCCAGGCGACTGCCATGTGGCTGCTCTACAAATCTGTTCTAAGGTAGCGTCAGCCCTTTCTGCCCAAGTGGTGGAGACTGATCTTGTAGAATGAGCACCAAAGCCCCCCGGGGGAGCCTTTCCAGCTGAGGAATAGGCCAAATTAATGGCTCTCACGATCCATCTGGAAAGGGTTTTAGAAGAGGCTGGGAGGCCCTTATTTTTCCCACTAAACTGACTGAAGAGTTTTGAGGTTTTCCTCCACCGACTAGTAACCTCCAGATAATGAGAAAGGCATCTTTTTACATCTAAACAGTGCAGTTTTTCCTCTTTTTCATTTCTCGGATCTTGGCACAGGGAAGGAAGGATAATGTCCTGCGTTCTATGAAACATAGAAACCACTTTCGGTAAGAAGGAAGGGTCTGGTTTAATGAGAACCCTATCATCTAAGATGTTAGTGTAAGGAGGCGAGGTAGAGAAGGCTGAAATCTCACCAACCCTCCTTGCTGAGGTAATTGCCACAAGAAACGCTGTTTTGAAAGACAAGATCTTTATAGGTAACTGTTTAAGTGGCTCAAAGGGAGGTTCTGTGAGGCTAGTGAGGACCAAGTTGAGGTCCCAGGGGGGAATTGAAGGTCCAGATATAGGCCTAAGCCTGCTGATGGCTTTAAAGAATCTTCGGACCCACGGGTGGCTAGCGATGGGAGAATCAAAGAATGCACTGAAAGCGGATACCTGTACTTTAAGAGTACTTGGCCTCAAATTTTTTTCATGTCCAGCTTGCAGAAAATCTAAAATCCTACACATAGGTGGGGGATTTAAAGGATTCACTGGATCCTTGGCAAACTTCTGGAAGGTGTTCCAAATCCTGAGATAAATAGAGGAGGTGACATCCTTTCTGCAGGATAGTAAAGTGGAAACTACGTTCTTGGAGAGTCCTCTACTTTCTAGGATTTCCCCCTCAAGAGCCATGCTGTTAGGTGTAACTGCTTCACACTCGGATGATTGACTGGTCCTTGGGATAGAAGATCTTGCCTCTCCGGGAGAATCCAAGGGTCCGTCAAGGATAGCTTCCTCAACCAGGTGAACCAGGTTCTTCTGGGCCAGAAAGGAGCAATTAAGATCACTGTTGTTCTTTCTTGTCTCAGCTTCTGTAAGAATCTTGGAAGAAGTCTTAATGGAGGAAAGGCGTAGAGGAGCTGGTTCAGCCAGGGAAGGGAGAAGGCATCTATCCCTGTTGGTGAATCTCTCGCGCTGAGGGAAAAGAAAAGATGACACTTTCTGTTTTCTCTGGTGACAAATAAGTCCAGATGAGGACGACCCCAAAGTCGAATTATTTGATCGAACACCATTTGGTTCAGACACCATTCCCCCTGGTCTAGTGTATTTCGACTTAAGAAATGTGCCACCTTGTTTTCTGTACCTTTTAGATGTATTGCCATAAGGGACGGAACAGAAGGAATTATAAGGGAAAAGATATCCGTTGTTAACTGCATAAGATTTTCTGATCTGGTTCCTCCTTGTTTGTTCAGATAGGAGACAACTGTGGCGTTGTCTGAAAAAACCTTTTATAGATCTTCCCTTTAGTAAAGGAAGAAACTCTTTTAAGGCGAAAAAGACCGCCCTCAGTTCCCTCATGTTTTGGGAGTCTAGACTCTGCTCTCTTTCCCAAACACCTTGTCTTAAGTACCCTTGGCAACAGGCCCCCCAACCGGAAGGACTTGCGTCGGTGGTAAGGGTAACAAAATCTTGTTGGATCCAAGGGAGCCCCTGGGACAGGTTTACGGGATTCAGCCACCAGTGAAGGGACTGGATCACTTGGGGGGTGAGTGTGAAAGGTGTATCTAATGGGCGGAGGGAACCCTGCCACTCCTTCAGAATTTGCCACTGTAGGGGTCTGGAGTGAAGATGGCTCCAACTGACCGCTGGTATAGTGGAGGTCATTCTGCCCAAGACCGCCATTGCTTGTCTGATAGTAGGGTTCTCTGTCGATATCAGGGACTGAACCTGTTGTATTAATCTCTGAATCTTGTCCTGGGGTAGAATGCAGAGTAGTTTCTTTGAGTCCAGTATCATCCCTAAAAAGACACAAACTTGGGAAGGTATTAAATGGGATTTTTCTCCGTTTATTTGCCAGCCGAGGTCTTCTAGGATCTGCACTACTTTTTTGAGGTGTGCTTCTAGAATGGATTTTGACTCTGCTACCACCAGGAGATCGTCTAGGTAAGGAATTAGTAAAATGTATTTTTCCCTTACATGAGCCATGACTTCTGCCATGACTTTCGTGAAAAGTCTGGGAGCTTGGGAAATCCCAAAGGGAAGGGCTGTGTATTGTAGGTGCTGGATGTGACCTCCTAGAGAAACCGCGACTCTGAGGAATTTTTGACAGTCTAGCCGAATGGGAATGTGGTAGTACGCATTTCTTGCGTCTATCGTAGCCATGAAGCAGCCCCTGAATAGATGTTTTACAACTGATTGGATCGACTCCATTCTGAATTTTTTGTAAGAGAGGAATTGATTTAAATCCTTTAGATTTATAATAGTTCTGAATGTTCCATCCGGTTTGGGGACCAGAAAAAGGGAGGAGTAAAAACCCTCGCCCTTCTCTGCCTCCGGCACCGGAATTAGAACATTTTTCCGAAGTAGGGATGCAATCTCTTGTTGTAAGGCTAGATTTTTCCCCGGGTTTCCTAGAAAATTCGTGATTTTGAATCTGTCCGGTGGGTGGGAGACAAACTCTAGACAAAACCCTTCCTTTATAACGCCTAAAATCCAGGGACTTGAGGAGATGTTTTCCCAGGCATAGAGGAAGAGAGAAAGTCTGCCCCCCACGGGAGAGAAACCGTCATTGCTGTGATGGTTTAGAGGTTGAGGAGGATTGGGAACTGAAGAGGAACCCCTTGCTTTTCCTATTCTTGTTGTCAGCTCTGAAGTCTTTCCTCTGCCCCCTAAAAAAATCATTTTTGTTTTTGCGAAAAAAACGTTGTTTTTTCGGGGGTCTGGAGACAGGGAATCCTTTTTTATTGTCCGAGGCTTTATCCAAAAGGTCGTCTAAGACGGATCCAAAAAGATAATCGCCCTGACAAGGAATTGCACAAAGCTTATTTTTAGATCCCGTGTCTCCCGACCAACCTTTTAGCCAAATAGCTCGTCTGGCTGAATTTGAAAGAGCAGCTGACCTAGCGTTTAATTTTAAAGCATCTGCTGATGCGTCAGAAATAAAGTCTACTGCTTTAAGTAGAGTGGGGAAAACGGCTAACAATTGATCTCTCGGGGTTTTGTTCTGAATGTGAGATTCTAATTCTTCTAGCCATAATTTCAGAGACCTAGCAGTGGATGTGGCGGCAATATTTGGTTTGAACGCTTGAGCTGAGGTCTCCCAAACTTTTTTTAGGTAAACCTCTGCTCGCTTATCCATAGGGTCTTTAAGAGAACCCAAGTCCTCAAACGGAAGGGCCGATTTTTTTGAAATTTTTGCAACAGGTGCATCCAATTTAGGAGGTCTGTCCCAGTTTACTGAGTCTGCCTCGTCAAAGGGATATTTCCTTTTTACATTTTTTGGCACAAAAATTTTTTTATCGGGTCTTTTCCATTCCTTCTGTATTAAAAACTTTATATTCTCGTTAACGGGAAATACTCTAGATTTTTTCTGCCCGAGATCACCAAACATGATATCCTGAACGGATCTTGGGTCTTTGGGTTCGTCTACTTTCATAGTCGCACAAACTGCTTTTAGTAAAGCTTCCGTATCATCGGGGGAAAAAAGTGGCCTGCCCGTGGATTCTTCATCCTGGGACGAGTCTGGGCTATCTAGGATTTCTCCTGTATCACTATCCTCTAAGGGATCTGAGTCAGATCTATTAGCCGTGCTTGATCTGATTCCCAGGGAGGTAGAGGCTACAGAGGGAAAGCCCTTTTTGAAATCTTTCAGGGAATCCGAGACCTCCGTCTTCACCATCTCCCTAATACTCTGTAGAAGGGATGGGGACTCCTCCTCCACTAGTTTCTCAATACAACTTTGACATAGCTTTTTCAACCAAGAGGGGGCCAGTTTCTTTTTACAGACGGCACACTCCTTCCCTCTGGTCTTTGAAATTGCCTTTCTAGGGCCCTCTTTTGTAGTCTAAATGCAGGAAGAAAAAAGAGGGAAAGGAGATTTAGCCTAACTAAAAATGAAATAAATGGTGGAGAATGATCCCCCTTACCCCACCAGGAGTACCGGTCTGATCTCATGACCCTCCTGTTGATCGGCGCGTTGGGCACTCTCCTCCTCCATACTGCTGTGGGATAGAGTGACTCCCCGGATCCAAAGGAAATCTGGCTTCCTGTAAGGCTGGCTGGCTGGGCTGCTGCTGACCATGTGCCTGTGGGTCCAATCTCCTCGGTCGGGTCCTGCTGGAAACCCTCTGCGGCCTAAGTAGGAGAAGGCACTTCCTACTTCCGGAACGCACGCTACGTGCGTTCCAAAAACCGGAAGTCTCCACCGAGACCCGGATCTCGCTGGGATCGCGAGATTTTGGTTCCCCCTGCGCGAGGTGAGAAGAAGGCCCCGGCCCGCCTGAGCACTGTCAGGAAGGACCGGCGTGCCGAACGCACCTCTCGGTGAGCCCGGGACTGCAGAGTATCGCCAGCGCAGCGTAAGCCAGACCCCAGCAGCAGACACCAGACTCTGGCCGGCGGCTCCTAGAGGAGACTTATGCCGGAACAGGTAACCCCACTTAGAAAAATTCCTCCGGGGCCCTGCAGCCTAGCTTTCTCTCCTCTTCTCCATGAACCGTCTTCTGTCTAGGACAGGAAACAGGAACTGGTGGTCTCGGGGCCATGCTCCTCCTTATGAGCTCTCCACGAAAGTTCCTGTTTCCTGTCCTGGATGGAGGCGGTCTCTCAAGGGTGCTGTCATGGGCGAAAGGGAAAAACAAGCAAGGCACATGTGTCATCTCCCTTCTAATTTCAAGCACTGATAGCACTCTATCCCATCAGATATCTAAAAGACTATATATTTCACATCAAGTGGCACACAGGATGAAGAGAGACGGCAGAGGGCAGGGCATGTGCGATGTGCTTGTGTTGTCTCGTCATACTGCTGAAAGAGTGTGGTTTTTTTTTTATCCATTTTGAATATGGATCGAAAAAAAGCACATACACCGAGGTAAGTGGTGATCAATAGATAATTAACATATTATAAATTTACTTACGGCCTCAAATCCATCACCGGCTTCAGAAACTCCAACTGTGCCGTATAAATATATGGCCTTTTTCGGGCACCACCCTCGCCACTTCGGCCACGCTCATTAAGTTCCCGGCGGAACTGATTCCGGCAGCTGTTCCACCGGGTTTTGGTCTGTTTCACTATTGTGACATAAAAAAAAAAGTTTGAGAATTTTGACTTGTTTATAAAAGTGACCTTTGGGAAAATTCAATATAAAAAAAATCCATAAATTAGGCACAAACGGAGGATAATTTGGCCATAATGAAAAAAAATGGACCACATGCTACAGTACTGCCATTTTGGACATACTAATTTAAAACGTTCAGGAAGCCACGGAATAATCGTGCTAGGCATTGGTATGTAAAATAATGCACAATATGCGTTAAGTGTCAACTATTGCATACGCAATTAAAAACTAGAACAAGTGCCACCAACTAGCAGGTGCACATGCATAGTATCCATTACTACAGTTTACAGTATCATAGCTAGGGTCAGGCATTTCAAATACACCCCATAGTAGGAGTACGGTGTATTTTATCAAATAAATTAAAAAGTCAAATCCATATATAGGCATATATAATATAAGGGAGGTGAATGTAAAAAACAAACAGTTTATTAGGAACATGGAGCTAAGCATTCCGCAGTATCACTGCCTAGCATCCTGGTGAGAACAGGAGTTCATGTCATTATTGGTTGCTAGGACGCCGTGCACCTAGTGCCGCCACTGCAGTACCGTAATACACTCGTCTGAACTATACCAGGGTCTGACTGTACTTCAGGGTCGACAAAAAGCACACCGCATCATAGCAACAAAAGAGGATGCCAGGCTGGGATACCGCGGAACGCTCACCTCCGTGTTCCATGCTCGTATGCAGTTTTTGGCACATCATGTAATTGTAGCACGTTCAATAGTGACAAGACAGGGACCAGGACAGTGCAATGACATTGCTGGCACTTACCTAAATCTGCCCGACCTCTGGCATCAGCTTTTTGCCATTCCACGCGCCTCATGGACCTGGCCACTTTCTCCCAGGAGATGTCCTTTCGCACCCTGTCCTGATACACGTTCAGCCTGCTGTCCCACAGTTCAGGCCTCTCCTGCACCAACGTGATCAGTTTTTCCACGTTCCACTTTGGCATTGTGAAAAATTATGGAAATAAAAGCCACAGCTCACTACACCAAACCACATGCACCACAAGGCTGTAGTAAACTGCAATGTGATAACCTATGACCTGAAGCTTCCTTCCTGTATTGAAATTATTATTATTATTTTTTTATTGGGCTCAAATCTGGCAGACAGTTTTGCCATGAAAAAGATTAATAAAACGGACGCGGACGCGGATGAAAAACGGTTGTGCATCCGAGATTTTTACCGTTGTCCGCGTAAAAAATAGGACAGGTCATATTTTTTGGACGGACTGGAACCACGGAACACGGACGCGGATGCCAAACGGTGCATTTGGCCGATTTTTCAACGGAACCATTGAAAGTCAATGGGTCCGCTGAAAATCACGAAAAACTGAACAACGGACACGGAAAGAAACAACGGCCGTGTGCATGAGGCCTAATACAGATATCCGAACTACTATAAACATTATTCCAAGGAACTTTATATGCATCATCTCAAGGAACTTTATGTGTACGCTTTTTGAGTGTTTCACCTACTCAAGTCATAGACTATTGTATGCCCATTTTATTGTGGTTCTTTTATTCAGTTTTTTTATGTGTTTTTAAATCAACTGTTATTAAATATCCGTGACCACTTAATGCACTTTAGTATTGCCATATCTATTCACACATTTAGAGTGCCAGTCCGTATTTCCAATATATTTTGCAAAAACGTATTTCTGTAAGGGTGAAACAGCCAATCGGACTAGAGCACCTATTCCTTGACCACATAGAAGTGAGCTATTCCTATCATTCTTACTCAGCCTCTGTTTTCCATAATAAATACTTTATTGATATATATATATAGAGATATAAAAAATCATAGACAAATGAGTACCATTGGAAACAAGGCAGCAGCCCTGAAACCCACACAACTATAACAAAATCAGACCAACTCACCACTCGCGTCCACCAGAAATACGTCACAGTCACGGGTGAAACGTATCCCAGTAATGGATACGGGAGCCAAGTAGGGCGATCGGCAGCCCTTGCTCACATGCGCAGTGGAAGGCAATACTAAGATGAATACATATGTACAGGTTGATAAAAACTGCTGACCAAGCGATTCTTCAAATTTTTCGATTTCCTGGCAGTCAAAGATAGATGTTGTGATATCTATTACTCCCATATGGGCTCTGCTCTTCAAATGGGCCAATACTTGGCAATTCTTTCATTTCCTCCCATCATGAGTGATAAGTGGTTATTAATCTTACCATGTCACCAGATCTCCTCTTACCATATGAATGAACTAGCTCCTGAAGTGGGGCGTTCTTTGCTCTGTTAACGTCTTGAACGTTTACTATATCCTCTGCAGGGGTGGATTGGCCATAGACCTTACAGGGAAATTTCCCGGTGGGCCGATGCCCAAGAGGCCACCTAAGCCCTCCTCACAGACGGCCACTGGAAACTTTTGGGGATGTATTTTGTGAGGAACTGTGGTATTTGGCTCTGTTGGGGTGGTATAATCTGACACAATATGGTATTGTTGGCCATTTTACCTGTGTGGTGATGGCCATAATGGAAGAAAAAATGAAAAACACAAGATTCGTTATTTTTTAGTCACCTGGCCTAGTTGCTGGTGTGCCTGGGCCGGAACCACATTCACGCTGTGAATGACCACCCTGTGAAGTATGGAGTTGTCCCAGACCAACTCCATGCTAAAGCACTGGTGTGAACTCTACCAGACACCGAGAGACCGAACTAAGGCTACTTTCACACTGGCTTTTTGAATTCCGTTTGTGAGATCCATTTCAGGGATCTCACAAACTGTTCAAAACGGATCAGTTCAGCCCCAATGCATTCTGAATAGATAAGGATCCGTTCAGAATGCATCAGTTTAGCTCCATTCCGCTCCGGATGCGGACACCAAAATGCTGAGCCAAACGGATCCGTCCTGACTTACAATGTAAGTCAATGGGGACGGATCCGTTTTCACTGACACAATATGGTGCAATTGAAAACGGATCCGTCCCCCATTGATTTTCAATGTAAGTCAGGACGGATCCGTTTTGAATTTGCTCTTCATAATGCAAACGGATCCGTTCTGAATGGATACAATTGTTTGCATTATAGGTGCGGCTCCGTCTGTGCATATACCAGACGGATCCGCACCTAGCACAGGTGTGAAAGTAGCCTTACATGTGCAGGGCTGGTACAGGTTTTTTCGGAAAAGTAATGTCCGCTTGGGACTCTCCACCTTGGCTGGGCACAACCCATCAGTTCTCTGAAATGTGCAGTCAACTACATGGAAAGGGAGGAACAGTAGTACCAGCAACTTGTCCAGGAGCACGTTCCGCTTCTGCCTCACTGGATGAGTGGATGCATACATTGTCTTTTTGCGTCTTGATGATCGACTGCTGTCGAAACAAGTGACAGGGAGTAGGGGAAGGAAGAGGAGGAGGGGCATCAGGAGCAATAGACGACATTGAAGTCGATGGGAAGGAATGACGGCTTCCTTCTGTTGATGTTAACGAACCCTGACTGCTTATGTAGTGTCCCACTAGGTAAAGGTGGGCACTACACAGGGGTTAATGTGTTTATTGCATTAATGCGATGTTTAATGTGCATTTCCCTGTATTATCTGGGTGTCAGGCCTGTCAGGGTGTAGTTTAGCCTCCCGGACGTTAGAGGGAGCTAGAGAGCCCTAAGTATATATAGGTAGGCCCAGACAGGGGAGAGTCAGTGTATGCCAGGGGACCAGAAGTGCCACCTAGTCAGCTTGAAGCTCCTGAGGCTAAGCTTAGCTCAGTAGAGACACCCCAGTAGTGGGAGCAGACCTCCTGGGAGAAACCTGCAGCCACCTTCCAACCCAGCAGAGAAGTAAGCTGAGAGGCAGAGGTACTGTGATATATAGAGCAAGTGTCAGTACTGGAGGAGGATTTTGTATACCAAGGATTAAAGCCAGCAATTAGGCATCCGGGCCTTGGGATCCAGCCAGCTAGTATAGCTGAGGGGCTAGAGCAGCATAGTACTGCGAAGCATTAACCGTTTGCCCTCCAAGTATCTTGCAAGATTTAAACCTGCCGTATTGTAAAGTGAACCTGCTGTGCGTTTGTGCTGTAAAGGACTGCACCATCATCTACGGTAACTGCCTGTACAAAGTTGGACTGTTTTCCAAAGTAAAGCAATGTTTGGTTTGCCATCTGTGTACTCTCTTAATCCTCCTACAAATCAGTGTGCCACCGTTACAGGCACTGGCGTCACGATTTTTAAAGGGACCTTACCTCAGGCACTCAAAATACCTGTAACATCCAGGGCACCTCACACACCATCAGGCCTGGTCCCTATTTACAGAGTGTGCCCCCAGAGGAACTAGTGTCTACCTCTTCTTCACTGTCACATGCCTGCCCAGGGTTCCCCTCTAAAAAGTGAGTAACCCCCGATTGCCCATAACCGTGACCTCACTCTCGCTATACCCTGCAGGTCTGGCGTGCTGCATAAATTGGCGTCACAAACAGGATATGATCATTCCTGCGCCATTGTGGAATACAAAAACTGTGTGCCATTATATGCCTTAAAGTGACCAAGCCCTAATTGTTTTATTGAAAATTTCTGGGCCAAAGAGAACTGTAATAATTTGCGGTGTGAAGATTATATTGCATGGACTGTTTGCCGTTTGCTTAAGCCACCGCTTGCGGTCAGTGAATAGACAGAGATTTTGCTCAAAGATGGCCACTTAACCTGACTGGATTACAAGTGCGCCTCGTGGAACCCGTTTGGCGCGAAAAAGGACAAGGTGAAGTTACCGCCCAGCCAGCAAGGAGGAAAACGCCGCCCTGTCTGGAAAAAGGTACCGCCTACCCAAATCCCGGAGCTGCGAGAGGCCACGCCTACCTGCTGACGCTGTGCGTAGGACTCCCAGGGAACGTAGCCACGCATCTCAGGAGACTTGGAGCGAGCACCGCGGGAATAAGTACTGACTTTAACCTTTTACTGGCCCCTTCCGATTGCTGTACCGGAACGTTCCCGACCCTTGCCAGGGTACCGGAGAGGGTCCCCTACTAGCGACAAAAGACTTCACCTGAAAAAAAATAATAATGACATTGTCGCTCCGGTCCGCTGACATTTAAAGGGCCATACCCACCTAGTGACACCATGTCCGCACCTGAAGAAACAGAGCAAGTGACCCCAGTCGTGCCTTCTGAAGTGCCCACAACCGACCATAGGGCACCTGCCGCCACGGCGCCGTCAAGCCTGATGCCACTAACCATGCCGTATTATTTTGGGGCCCCCTGGTTCCCACGATATTCAGGGGAAGCCCATAAATTAAAGGACGTTAGGGACCAGATACTGGCCTTGTTCCGGCTTTACCCCATATCTGCTGAACAACAAATGGAGATCCTCCTAGCTCAGTTAGAAGGGGCCGCCCGCAGGGAAGTCATGTCATGGCCCCGTTCTGAAAAGAGTAGCCTGGAGCAGATTTTTGATCAACTCTGCACCACGTTTGAGGCCAGAACGGTGTCCGAAGTCAAAATGCGTTTCTTCAGCAGAAAGCAGCAGCCTGGAGAGTCGCTCTGCGATTTTGCCCTGTCCTTGCAAGAGACCCTGAGGGCTGTGGTCCAGGTGGATCCCAAAGAGGCTGAGGACCAAGACAGGACTCTTAGAGAGCAGTTCATTGCGGGTATAAGTACTGAGCATTTAAAGGGCCAGCTGTAGATGTTGTCAGCTCAACACCCTCACTGTACATTTTTGGACTTTAAAGAATTGGCCATCAGTATACTAGGCCAGAACCCTGCCGCAGGGCCAGCAGCCTCCCCTGAACCTCAGGCTTGTCAGCCAAAGACTGTTAATGTGGGGCCCGCTGGAGTCAGTCAGGCCACCCAAGCTCCAGTCACAGATGTAGTGGCAGCACTAATGGAGCAAGTGAACCATCTCACTTTAAGCTTAGCGAAAGTATGCAAGAAAATAGAGGAGTGGGAGAGACCATTGTTACTGGAAGATGAAGGCCCTTTTCCTCCAAGACTCCCACCTGCATATAGGGATGTATATCCAAAAGAACCTGATGGGCGACCGAGTTACTGGTCTAGAAGTAGAAAGCAGCCTGTCTGCCACTATTGTAAGAAATATGGACATACTGAATCAATGTACTGGCAGCTAAATGGGCAACCCCTGAGGCAGAGGACCGCCCCTCGGGAGGTAGAACAGTAGGTCCAAAGGATCCAAGCTGGATGCCTAAATATGTAGGATCCCGTCCAAAAATTTAAATATGTATCAACGGGATACCCTTTGAAGCCCTGCTGAATACTGGGTCACAGGTCACCACCATTCATCGACCTGCCTTTGACAAGTTCTGGGATCCAAGTCTCCTCACCCAACCACCAGAGTCCTGGCTAGATATCATTGCCAGAAACGGTAAGTCAATGAAAGTCCATGGGTATTGGGAACCTACTCTTCAGGTGGGAGAAGCCACCTTACCACAACAAGGCGTGATTGTGGTACAAGCAGGAAATAAAGGAGGACACCCTGTGATCCTAGGGACTAATGTGCTTAAAAATTGTTACTCCAGTCCGAAGTGCTTGAAGCATTGAATCAAACTATATCTTCAGCCTCGTCTGCTTCCAGAAGAGTCATTCAAAAGACTATCAGCGTGCTGTGTGCTCAACAAAGGTTCGCCAACAAAAAAGGAGAAATTTGTACTGTCTGGATCCGGGATAACCGGCCGGTAATTCTGCCTCCAAATTCCCAGATCATCCTGTGGTGCCGTGCTGTGTTAGGGATCCAGGGCCAGGACTATCAACCCTAGTGGAACCTATTCAAATTGAGAATCATCCCTTCATACGGACAGCCAAGAGTCTGGTGACCGTGTCTCAAGGTAAAGTGCCTGTCCGTTTAATTAACTTTGGTGATCACCCCGTTACTCTTTTTAAACACTGCCCCGTTGCTCAGCTTTTCCAGGTGTCTTTCCAGGATGTGATCCATCTGCCTGCCACGGAGGCGTCTCAGACCACACAGAGCAGCAGCACCCCTACAACATCCTGGTGGGAAGAACTTCATGTGGGTAACGAATCCACCCCGAAGGAGCAAATAGAGGGAGTTCTGAATCTGGTGAAAGAGCACCACAAGGCTTTCAGCAAACACTCCCCGGACTACGGAGAGGTCAGTGTAATCAAACACACCATACCCACTGGCTCTCACCCTCCTATTAAGGAGAGAAACAGACCCATACCACCTACTACCTATCAGTCTGTGAAAGAGATGATACAAGAGATGAAAGACTCTAATATAACCCGGGACAGTCATAGTCCCTGGGCTGCGCCCCTAGTTCTTGTCCGAAAAAAAGATGGCAGCATAAGGTTCTGCGTGGATTACAGAAAAATCTATCAAATCACCCACAAAGATGCATATCCATTGCCACGCATTGAGGAGTCCTTGACTGCCCTGGGGTCATCAGCCTATTTCTCTACCTTGGACTTAACCAGTGGG
Organism: Bufo gargarizans; assembly: GCF_014858855.1. Lineage (NCBI taxonomy): Eukaryota > Metazoa > Chordata > Amphibia > Anura > Bufonidae > Bufo > Bufo gargarizans. The sequence continues at coordinate 2,284,237 of NC_058090.1, read as the reverse complement.
TACTGGCAAGTACCCATGGCCCCAGAAGATTGAGAAAAGACTGCTTTCACTACACCTATGGGCCTGTTTGAATTCAATTATATGCCGTTTCGACTGTGTAACGCTCCAGGGACGTTCCAGCAGCTGATGGAACGTTGTTTAGGCCATAGAAATTTTGAGACTGTACTACTATACCTGGATGACGTCATTATATACTCCAAGATGTATGAGGACCTTTTAAAACACCTGGCTGAAGTGTTTCAAGTTCTTACTAAATATGGCCTCAAAATCAAGCCATCCAAGTGCCACCTGCTGAAACCAGCGGTAAAATACCGAGGGCACGTTGTCAGTGCCGAAAGAGTACAGCCTGATCCTGATAAACTTTCTGCTGTCCGCAATTGGCCTACTCCTACCACCGTGAAAGAGGTGAGAAGCTTTCTCAGTTTTGCAGGGTATTACAGGCATTTCATCCCGCATTTCGCACAAATTTCGGATCCAATCCAGGAACTCCTGAGGGAGCATCCAAAGAAGAGCCCAAAAACTCCTATTCCTGTTGAATGGAACGAAGAACGGGAAATTGCCTTTCAGCTCCTAAAGAAGAAGTTGACTGAACCCCCTGTTCTGGGTTACCCAGATTATCAGCAGCCGTTCCACCTCTACACAGATTCCAGTAAAAGAGGCCTGGGGGCCGTGTTGGCTCAAGTGCAAGATAACAAAGAGAGGGTAATTGCCTACGCCAGCAGATCCCTGAAGGGAGCTGAGAAGAACGACCAGAACTACAGTTCCTTCAAGCTGGAGTTTCTTGCCTTAGTGTGGGCTGTGACCGAAAAGTTTAAAGACTATCTCGCCGCCACACCGTTTGTTGCCTTCACAGACAATAACCCCCTGGCGCATCTGAATACAGCCAAATTAGGGGCACTGGAGCAAAGATGGGGCTCCCGCCTTGCCAACTATGACTTCACTGTGAAATACCGGGCAGGCCGCTCCAATGATAACGCTGATGCCCTGTCATGGCTTCCCACTACAGAAGCCCCAGATGAACCAAAAGATGCCTGGGAAGAAGTGGAAATGCCAGAGTTTTACAATAAATTTGCCCAGCAGGATAATATCCGCACTGAAAACCTCCCTGCTGCTGATCCTCCCTCATCAGATATTCCGGAGTCCAGAGGCGACCAAGAAAGGTGGATTAAGCTCCAGTCCGAAAGTAGAGTCCTCGGTGAACTGCTTGACTTCCTTACCAGTAGGAAAACCCCTGAGAGAATCCGCAGGAAGAGTGCAGACCCAGAACTAGCGAGACTGTGGAGACATCGCCATCAACTATTCCTTCAAAGAGGCCTGTTGCTCAGAAGGAGTCTGGATCCAGTGTCCTGTGTTAGGATATATCAAATCCTCATACCACATCGAGATGCCAGTCTGGTGTTGGAAATGTATCACAACCAGTCCAGACACTTCGGCGTGCAGAAGACTGAGGCCACTATTCACAGAAGATTATATTGGATTGGGATGAGAGAAGATATTGAGAAATGGTGCGGAGAATGCACTGCCTGTGCTGTGGGGCGAACTGAATGCCATGACCAGAGGGCGCCTCTCCATCCTATCGTAAGTAAAACTCCTTTAGAACTTGTTGCTATTGATCATGTGAAGTTGCAGCCGAGTCGCTCAGGGTATACTTATGCCATGACTATTATTGATCACTTCACTAAGTTTGTCATAGCAGTGCCTGTGAAAGACCTGACAGTTAAAACTACAGCAGAGTCGTTCTGGAAGCATTTTCTTCTGCCCTACGGCTGCCCAGAGAGAATCCTCACTGATCAAGGGTCTGCGTTTGAGTCAAAGCTGTTTCAAGAAATGTGCCTGCTGCATAATTGCCAGAAAGTCCGGACCACTGCCTATCATCCGCAAGGTAACGGACTCTGTGAAAAGATGAATCAAACTCTCATTGAAATGCTGAGAGCAGTACCCCCTGAGACAAGGGGAGATTGGCCTACTCTGTTGCCACAGCTCATGTATACCTACAACAACACCATTCCACCGGTTACACACCTTTCTATTTGATGTTTGGCCGACAAGGGAGGTTGCCTGCAGATCACTCCCTAGGTGTGCAAGTGCCGGATGTCATTAACCCACTACCAAAGACTGATTGGGTAGTGGAGCACCAAAGACGTCTCCTCAATGCCAAAGAGATCGTCCAGGAACGCATGGAGAATGCTCGGGAATGACAACAAAGAGACTATGACCAGGCTGCCCATGCGGAACCCATAGCTCTAGGAGACAAGGTAGAAGAACAACCACCGAACCAGCAAATTGGACAGTAAATGGGAAAGGATTCCCTATGTAATTTCTGCCATTCCTAATGCTGAAGCTCATATTTACCAAATCTCCAGAGAAGGTAAAGGTTCTCAAGTTGTACATATAAATCGTTTAAAGCCTTGTATAGAAGGAAAACCGACAGCAGAGGACATTGAGCCGGAGTCTCCCGAACCGGAATTGCCAGCTCCACCTGTTGACCCTATGCAGGCTGTTGAGAACTTACTCCATGACAAAGAACCGCTTTATTGGTTTCTCACATGGTACTAGCTCCAGTTCCTGCTAGTTCTCAACCTCAGGACACCTTGTACCAGAGAGCTCCTGAAGTAGCTGCAGAGGTGGTGAGCTCCTATGATCTTCCTGAGTCCCGGCAGGAAGAGCCTCTGCCAGTAAGGAGGTCCACACGGTCCACTAAGGGGCACTCACCTGTGAGATTTGGAGACTACATTATGGGCCCAGGTAGCCCCTCACGGAAAACCCCTGTTTAACCCTTTGCAAGACTCATGTTATTCTTTGAGCCTCCAAGGACTTATATTTGTTTTACATTTTCCTATGGACTACTACTGTTTTATTAAGGACAATTTGCACTTAGAAATATTATTATGGACTATCCTGGTATTATTGATACGCTGCACCAGGTCAGCGCCCCCTGTTCCCTTACATTATCCTGAGAGAAGAGAACGACGCCTTTTTTCACCACACCTTTCAGTGACACTGTTTTGTTATATTTATGTTGCTGATGTGGTGATTGCTGTGTATGCCTGTTCTCCATTTTGTCTTTCAGGCTGCAGTTTCCAGTTGGGCGGACCCCTTTATGTTGCGCCAAGGACGGGCAACGTCATAGCGTGGGGGTATGTAGTGTCCCACTAGGTAAAGGTGGGCACTACACAAGGGTTAATGTGTTTATTGCATTAATGTGATGTTTAATGTGCATTTCCCTGTTTTATCTGGGTGTCAGGCCTGTCAGGGTGTAGTTTAGCCTCCCAGACGTTAGAGGGAGCTAGAGAGCCCTAAGTATATATAGGTAGGCCTAGACAGGGGAGAGTCAGTGTATGCCAGGGGACTAGAAGTGCCACCTAGTCATCCTGAAGCTCCTGAGGCTAAGCTTAGCTCAGTAGAGACACCCCAGTAGTAGGAGCGGACCTTCTGGGAGAAACCTGCAGCCACCTTCCAACCCAGCAGAGAAGTAAGCTGAGAGGCAGAGGTACTGTGATATATAGAGCAAGTGTCAATACTGGAGGAGGATTTTGTATACCAAGGATTAAAGCCAGCAATTAGGCTCGGGCCTTGGGATCCAGCCAGCTAGTATAGCTGAGGGGATAGAGCAGCATTGTACTGCAAAGCATTAACCGTTTGCCCTCCAAGTATCTTGCAAGATTTAAACCTGCCGTATTGTAAAGTGAACCTGCTGTGCGTTTGTGCTGTAAAGGACTGCATCATCATCATCTACGGTAACTGCCTGTACAAAGTTGGACTGTTTTCCAAAGTAAAGCAACGTTTGGTTTGCCATCAGTGTACTCTCTTAATCCTCCTACAAATCGGTGTGCCACCGTTACAGGCACTGGCGTCACGATTCTTAAAGGGACCTTACCTCAGGCACTCAAAATACCTGCAACATCCAGGGCACCTCACACACCATCAGGCCTGGTCCCTATTTACAGAGTGTGCCCCAGAGGAACTAGTGTCTACCTCTCCTTCACTGTCGCATGCCTGCCCAGGGTTCCCCTCTAAAAAGTGAGTAACCCTCGATTGCCCATAACCGTGACCTCACTCGTTATACCCTGCAGGTCTGGCGTGCTGCACTTATGAGGAGGTGCGGGCTGGTTGGAGATGGAGCGGTTGCTGCATCAAGCTGTAAGACTAAATGAGTGGCACAGTTTTCCCACACCACTTTATGGTGAAGCTCCATGTGTTGACGCAGGACCATCTTGCCAACATTAGCACCCTGGCCATTCATCACCTTCTGCCCACACATCATGCATACTGCCACGCTAACTTCCTCCAGTGACTTGGTAAAAAATTCCCACACTGCAGAGTATCAAATTTCCCCCATACCACTGCCTGCAGCTGCTTTTATGAACCTGTGCACTGCCAGTGTGTTCCTCACAGGTAGTCTCCCGAGTAGCAGACAGTGTACCCCTCCCGCATTTGGCTCCAGGTCTCCCACTGCTTCCACCCTGCTGCCTCACAGGCACGCTTCCACCCTGCTGGCTCATGGGGACACCGCCACCCTACTGTCTCATTGGCACGCTCATAAGGGGGACTACTGGCACATAAGGGGGACTACTGGCACATGATAGGGGGGCTACTGGCACATAGTGATGTCCCGAACTATTCGCCGGCGAATAGTTCCCGGCGAACATAGCTTGTTCGCGTTCGCCGCGGTGGGCGAACATATGCGATGTTCGATCCGCCCCTATTCGTCATCATTGAGTAAACTTTGACCCTGTACCTCACAGTCAGCAGACACATTCCAGCCAATCAGCAACAGACCCTCCCTCCCAGACCCTCCCACCTCCTGGACAGCATCCATTTTAGATTCATTCGGAAGCTGCATTCTTAGTGAGAGGAGGGACAGTGCTGCTGCTGCTGATTTAATAGGGAAAGAGTTAGCTAGAGCAGTGTTCTGGTACATCAGTCTGCTTTTTTTTTTATATGTATATATTAGGGCTGCACGATAAATCGAAAAAATAATCGAATCGCGATAATCGCCAAATGCAATATGGCGATTTGGCCGACCCGAAAATGCCGCGATTATATATATAAAGGGGCCCCACGCACATAACTGCCTTTTGCATGTAAAGTGTTTTACTAGTGTGTGTGTGGGTGAAACAATCTCTCTCCTAACAGGTCCGGCCTCTGTACTCACTATGAATGCAATGCACTGCAGCGAGCGGCAGACGTCACTTAGTAACGCTCCTCCCACTTCAGGAAGCAGGAGCGTTACTAAGTGACGTCAGTCACGCGCCGGCCGGCCACCTCGCTGCCACTCGCTGCAGTGGAGTGCATTCATAGTGAGTACAGAGGCCGGACCTGTTAGGAGAGAGATTGTTTCACCCACACACACACGCACACTAGTAAAACACTTTACACGCAAAAGGCAGTTATGTGCCCAGTTTAGGACACATGAGGGGGACCAGCATAAGATGCTATATGTCTTAAGCTGGCCCCCCTCATGGCCCTATGTGTCCTCCACACATCCCCTATAATAGCGCCATCCACAGGTCCCCCATAAGTGTCCTCCACAGGTCCCCCATAACAGCGTCCTCCACAGATCCCCCATATAACAGCGCCCTCCACAGATCCCCCATATAACAGCGCCCTCCACAGATCCCCCATATAACAGCGCCCTCCACAGATCCCCCATATAACAGCGCCCTTCCACAGATCCCCCATATAACAGCGTCCTCCACACATCCCCTATAACAGTGCCATCCACAGGTCCCCCATAAGTGTCCTCCACAGATCCCCCATATAGCAGCGCCCTCCACAGATCCCCCATATAACAGCGCCCTCCACAGATCCCCCATATAACAGCGTCCTCCACACATCCCCTATAACAGTGCCATCCACAGGTCCCCCATAAGTGTCCTCCACAGATCCCCCATATAACAGCGCCCTCCACAGATCCCCCATATAACAGCGCCCTCCACAGATCCCCCATATAACAGCGCCCTCCACAGATCCCCCATATAACAGCGCTCTCCACAGATCCCCCATATAACAGCGCCCTCCACAGATCCCCCATATAACAGCTCCCTCCACAGATCCCCCACAACACAGAGTCCTCCACAGAGCCCCCATATAACAGCACCCTCCACAGATCCCCCACAACTCAGCGTCATCCACAGATCCCCCACAACTCAGCGTCATCCACAGATCCCCATAACTATATCATACCCAGCCGTGTCAGCAGCTCATATGGGAAAATCCAAGCAAATAGACCTCTAGCACAATTCCTTTAAAATATCGCATAGCATATCGTTATCGCAATTTTTAGGGCCCTAATCGCAATCGCACAAAATTCCCATATCGTGCAGCCCTAGTAAATATATATATATATATATGTATGTATATATATATATGTATATATATATATATATATATATATATATTGCAGTTGCCTGCCCATGTGTGAGAGGCTGCAGGCTCACAGACTGTACTGTGTGCACACCATTCATACAGGGTGCCACAGACAGTACCTTGCAGATAAAAAAAAGTCAAATATATATATTTTTTAATATAATCGCAGTTGCCAGACAGTGAGAGGCTGCAGGCTCACAGACTGTACTGTGTGCACACCATTCATACAGGGTGTCACAGACAGTACCTTGCAGATAAAAAAAAGTCTATTTTTTTTTTTTTTATATAATCGCAGTTGCCAGATAGTGAGAGGCTGCAGGCTCACAGACTGTACTGTGTCCACTGGCCAGGCCACCACTAATACCATTACAGGGTGTCATACTCACAATACCTTGCAGATAAAAAAAAGCCAATTTATTTATTCTCTGTGATATAATCGCAGTTGCCAGACATTGAGAGGCTACAGGCTCACAGACTGTACTGTGTCCACTGGCCAGGCCACCACTCATACCGTTACAGGGTGTCACACTCACAATACCCTGCAGATAAAAAAAAGCCAATATTTTTTCTCTGTGATATAATTGCAGTTGCCAGACAGTGAGAGGCTGCAGGCTCACAGACTGTACTGTGTCCACTGGCCAGGCCACCACTCATACCATTACAGGGTGTCACACTCACAATACCCTGCAGATAAAAAAAAAAGCCAATTTATTTTTTCTCTGTGATATAATCGCAGTTGCCAGACAGTGAGAGGCTGCAGGCTCACAGACTGTACTGTGTCCACTGGCCAGGCCACCACTCATACCGTTACAGGGTGTCACACTCACAATACCTTGCAGATAAAAAAAAGCCAATTAATTTTTTTCTCTGTGGGTGCAGTTGCCAGACAGTGAGAGGCTGCAGGCTCACAGACTGTACCGTGTCCACTGGCCAGGCCACCACTCATACCATTACAGGGTGTCACACTCACAATACCCTGCAGATAAAAAAAAAAGCCAATTTATTTTTTCTCTGTGATATAATTGCAGTTGCCAGACAGTGAGAGGCTGCAGGCTCACAGACTGTACTGTGTCCACTGGCCCGGCCACCACTCATACCGTTACAGGGTGTCACACTCACAATACCTTGCAGATAAAAAAAAGCCAATTTATTTTTTCTCTGTGATATAAGTGCAGTTGCCAGACAGTGAGAGGCTGCAGGCTCACAGACTGTACTGTGTCCACTGGCCAGGCCACCACTCATACCGTTGCAGGGTGTTACCCTAACAATACCTTGCAGATAAAAAAAAGGCCAATTTATTTTTTCTCTGTGATATAATTGCAGTTGCCAGACAGTGAGAGGCTGCAGGCTCACAGACTGTACTGTGTCCACTGGCCCGGCCACCACTCATACCGTTACAGGGTGTCACACTCACAATACCTTGCAGATAAAAAAAAGCCAATTTATTTTTTCTCTGTGATATAAGTGCAGTTGCCAGACAGTGAGAGGCTGCAGGCTCACAGACTGTACTGTGTCCACTGGCCAGGCCACCACTCATACCGTTACAGGGTGTCACAATACCTTGCAGATAAAACTAAAGTCAATTTATTATTTCTCTGTAATAAATATAATCGCAGTTGCAAGCCAGTGTGTGTCAGGCCCACACAGACTGTACTGTGCCCACTGCCCACCACTTATATAGGGTGGCACAGTACCTTGCACACATAGTACCACTTATTTAAAAAAGGCAGCGGCAGGCCACCCCGCAGGGGCCGTCGTGGCCGTGGTGCTGTGATTTCCACTGGCCCTGGAATAATGCCCAGTGTTCAGAGGCCACGTACCCTGAACACGAAAAATTCGGAGAAAATAGTTGACTGGCTTACACAGGACTCCCAATCTTCAACAGCTTCCGCTAAGAACCTTGACGCATCATCCTCCTCCAGCTCAGCTTCGGTCACCTGCTCTCAAGTTACCACTCTCCCGCCCGCTGCGACCCCCACCACTACCACCACAGCCACCACAGCCGCTTCACTTGATCCGTCAGAGAAGTTATTTACACATCAGTTGGATGAAATTAGTGATGCGCAACCATTATTGCCAGAGGATTTAGATAACAGGGATATGTCTCAGTCAGGCAGGATTACACACATGGACGTACAGTGTGATGATGATGATGTTGTACCCGCTGCTGCTTTCTTTGCTGAGGTGTCAGATACAAGTGAAGTGGTTGATGATGACAATGTGTCCGTGGATGCCACGTGGGTGCCTGCTCGAAGAGAAGAAGAAGAGGGGAAAGTTCAGAAGGGGAGACAGAGAGAAGGAGGAGACGAGTTGGAAGCAGGAGGAGATCGTCGCAAGGAGCTAGTGGCACAGTCAGACAGCATGTATCAGCACGCGGGGTCAGCCAGACAGCACGCCAATCAACGCATGCTGTTGCCACCACCAGAATGCCGTCATTGCAAAGCTCAGCAGTGTGTAATTTTTTTTGTGTGTCTGCCTCTGATAACAGCAATGCCACTTGCAACCTGTGCCAAAAGAAACTGAGTTGTGGGAAGTCCAACACCCACCTCGGTACAACTGCTTTGCGAAGGCACATGATTGCACATCACAAACGCCTATGGGATAAACACATGAGTACAAGCAGCACACAAACTCAAAGCCGCCATCCTCCTCCTGGTCCAGCATCTTCAGCAACGTCAACCACTGCTGTCCTCCTTGCCCCCTTTCAACCACCCGCCACTCCGCCTCTCACCTTCAGCAGTTCCTGCTCATCTGCCCACAGTCATGTGTCTGTCAGGGACATGTTTGAGCGTAAGAAGCCAATGTCACAAAGTCACCCCCTTGCCCGGCATCTGACAGCTGGCTTGACGGAACTCTTAGCCCGCCAGCTTTTACCATACCAGCTGGTGGAGTCTGAGGCCTTCAAAAAATGTGTTGCTATTGGGACACCACAGTGGAAGGTACCTGGACAAACTTTTTTTTTAAAAAAGGCAATCCCAAACCTCTTCTCTGTTATTGAAAAGGAAGTCATGGCATCTCTGGCATACAGTGTTGGGGCAAGGGTCCATCTGACCACTGATACCTGGTCTGCAAAGCACGGTCAGGGCAGGTATATCACCTACACTGCGCATTGGGTAAACCTGCTGATGGCTGACAAGCATGGAATGAGTGGCTCTGCAGCAGAGTTGGTGACACCGCCACGACTTGCAGGCAGGCCTAATGCCACCTCCTCTACTCCTCCTACTCCATCCTCTTCCATAACCTCCTCGGCTGAGTCCTCTTCTGCTGCGGCGTCTGGCTGCACATCAACTCTATCCCCCCAGCTCCCCAGGGGCTATTCCACATCCCGGATACGACAGTGTCACGCTGTCTTGGGGTTGACTTGCCTGAAAGCAGAGAGCCACACCGGACCAGCACTCCTGTCCGCCCTGAACGCACAGGTGGATCAGTGGCTGACCCCCCACCAACTGGAGATCTGCAAAGTGGTGTGTGACAATGCAAGCAATTTGTTGGCGGCATTAAATTTTGGCAAGTTGTCACATGTGCCGTGCATGGCACATGTGTTGAATCTCATCGTACAACGCTTTGTGTCTAAGTATCCAGGCTTACAGGACGTCCTCAAGCAGGCCAGGAAGGTGTGTGGCCATTTCAGGCGTTCCTACACAGCCATGGCGCACTTTTCAGATATCCAGGAGCGAAACAACATGCCAGTGAGGCGCTTGATTTGCGACAGCCCGACACGTTGGAATTCAACACTCCTAATGTTCGACCACCTGCTCCAACAAGAAAAAGCCATCAACGAGTGTGAATTTTTTTGCCACGTTACTGGACGCTCATGCGCAATTGCTGTAGGCTCATGCCTCCTTTTGAGGAGGTGACAAACCTAGTCAGTCGCACCGAAGGCACCATCAGCGACCTCATCCCATTTGTTTTCTTCCTGGAGCGTGCCCTGCGAAGAGTGCTGGATCAGGCTGTAGATGAGCGTGAAGAGGAAGAGTTGTGGTCACCATCACCACCAGAAACAGCCTTGTCATCATCGCTTGCCGGACCTGCGGCAACGCTGCAAGAGGAGTATGAGGAAGAGGAGTCAGAGGAGGAATGTGGCTTTGAGGAGGAGGAAGACCAACCACAGCAGGCATCCCAGGGTGCTCGTTGTTGTCACCTATCTGGGACCCGTGGTGTTGTACGTGGCTGGGGGGAAGAACAGACCGTGAATGACATCAGTGAGGACGAGGAACGGGAAATGAGTAGCTCGGCATCCAACCTTGTGCAAATGGGGTCTTTCATGCTGTCATGTCCGTTTATACCCTCGTATAAAAAGGATGAAGGGGAACGACCTGTACTGGGTGGCCACACTACTAGACCCCTGGTATAAGCAGAAAGTGGCGGCAATGTTACCAAATTACCGAAAGTCGGAAAGGATGCAGCAGTTCAAAACCAAACTAAAAAAAATATGCTTTACAGAGCTTATAAGGGGGATGTCACAGCACAACGGGAATCTAACTGGGGAAGAGGTGAAAGTAATCCTCCTCCTGCCACGACCACGAGGGCAAGGACAGGACGCTTTACAGATGTGATGTTGATGGAGGACATGCAGAGCTTTTTTCAGTCCTACACATCGCCACAGCCCTTTGGGATCCAGCCTTAGAGAACGACTCGACCGACAGGTAGCAGACTACCTCGCCTTAACTGCAGATATCGACACTCTGAGGAGCAATGAACCCCTTGACTACTGGGTGTGCAGGCTTGACCTGTGGCCTGAGCTATCCCAGTTTGCGATAGAACTTCTAGCCTGCCCCGCTTCAAGTGTCCTGTCAGAAAGGACCTTCAGTGCAGCAGGAGGCATTGTCACTGACAAGTGAAGTCGCCTCGGTCAAAAAAGTGTTGATTACCTCACCTTCATTAAAAAGAATGAGGCATGGATCCCAAAGGGACTGACAGTGGGGGATACATTTGACTAACAAAAGGCCTGATGACATGCCTTGGCCTCAAAATGGTCCCCACGCTGCTGTATTTAATGTCTGCATACCGGATGACTTTTGTGAATTCTCCGCCACCAACTAGGGTTTAAGCCGCAATGTTTTAGTCACCTTTCTGCCTGGAAAACATCAATTTTTCCGGCTGCTGCTACAACAGCGGCTGCAACAATACCATTATTTTTCAGGCATGTGTACATGCCTAATTTTTCTGGCCTCTGGTGCTGCACTGTGGCTGCAAAAAAAAAAAAAAAAAAAAAAAAAGGCACATCCCCTTCGTGATCGTTACCTTGTCGTGGTGAAGGGGCTTTCGTATCATCACCTCTATGAGTGTGTTGGCAATGTTGCCACACCCCAGATGATAAGGCCGTTGCTTCATTATGATTAGACCAAAAGCGATTGGCTGGAAAAATTTTCATAGAAAAAACATAAATTTTCTTTTTTTTTTTTAGTTTTATGGGTTTTTAATACATAAAATAAAAAAATCATAATAAAGTCTCTTAATAGTTTATTAGAAATAATGCAGACAATTTAAAAAATCCCCATCAATTCCAATACAAAGCAAGTACAGAGCTCAGAACTGAATTATTTCAGGATGTCGTAATGGTTCGTTAATTCGACAATGGTTAATCAATTCGACACACGTCCCCGGATAGGGGACGTAACAGGGATTAAACTGATAGGAATAGTACTAGTTAAGACACCACTCATATAGGGTGTCACAGCACATTGCTCCGTGCACGCGCAGTGCCCCAACTTGGGAGTAAGAGGACCGACCAAGCTGCTTTTTCCATCTCACGATTCCTAAAATCAATTCAGTTTGGTGTATCAGAGTTTGGTCTGTCACTGTGAAGGCAGTCGAAGGTACCCGGTCAAAATTTTTTTTTTTCACAAAAGGCAATCCCTGATATGGGACGTAACAGGGATTAAACTGATAGGAATAGTACTAGTTAAGACACCACTCATATAGGGTGTCACAGCACATTGCTCCTTGCACACGCAGTGCCCCGACTTGGAAGTAGGAGGATCGACCAAGCTGCTTTTTCCATCTCCCTGTTCCTAAAATCAATTCAGTTTGGTGTATCAGAGTTTGGTCTGTCACTGTGAAGGCAGTCGAAGGTACCCGGCCAAATTTTTTTTTTCACAAAAGGCAATCCCAGATTGGGGACGTAACAGGGATTAAACTGATGAGAAAAGAACTACAGAAAATTACACTCATATCGGGTGTGACAGTAAATTGCACAGCGCAGGCGCAGTGACCGTGGATTAAAACAAAGGGGAGGGAGCCAGCGTTTTTTTTAACCATCTCCCCGTTCGAAAAATTTATTCAATAAATGGACCCCAGATTGGGGACATAACAGGGATTAAGCTGATGAGAATAGTACTACAGAAAATACCACTCATATCGGGTGTGACAGTAAATTGCACGGAGCAGACGCAGTGACCGTGGATTAAAACAAAGGGGAGGGAGCCAGCGTTTTTTTAACCGTCTCCCCGTTCGAAAAATCAATTCAATAAATGGACCCCAGATTGGGGACGTAACAGGGATTAAACTGATGAGAATAGTACTACAGAAAATACCACTCATATCGGGTGTGACAGTAAATTGCACGGCGCAGACGCAGTGACAAGGATTAAAACAAAGGGGAGGGAGCCAGCGTTTTTTTAACCATCTCCCCGTTCGAAAAATCAATTCAATAAATGGACCCCAGATTGGGGATGTAACTGTCACGGCTGAGGATGGGGAAAACCCTCAGCCGTGCGGTATCAGAAGGTGGAAGGTCAGAGCATGGCCAGGACAGGAATCAGGGAGCAGGTCACCTCCTAACAATCCCTAATTCTGACCCTGTCTCCTAGCCTGTATGAGCCGACCCTGATGGTAGGAGGGCTCATACTCCGGAACCTGATATTCCTGCTAGCCCTCAGGGTGGCCCTGGACTAGGAGCAGGGTAAGACGACCTGTTCCTCCTAGACACGGAGCAACAGGAGTCTCACTGGACAAGCTATAAAGACAGGGCAAGCAGAAACAGACATATGGCAATGGCAGGTAAGTGAGACTAGTACCTCACCTACCTGCCACCGACACAGAGCCTGGAACCCATGTATAAGTGCTGCTGTCCACAACAACACAAGAGACACAGCACACAACACACATCACATGGGAAACCAGGAAACCATATGCTGCAATAAATAAAGACCAAAGAGGCATCTACTAAACACCATACATGAAGCTTATGACCACAAGGGTGGCCCCCACTGGCAGATGGTATAACAGGAGGATGTCTTCAGCAAGCATGAAAACAGCTGAAAGCTGAAAACAGCAGAAGCTTTATAGCCCAAAGTAGCCACACCCACACTCAGACACACCAGGTGATCACACACACAGAAGGGAGTTAACCCTTCCAACACAAGGCAAGGGAAGACGGCCACTTAAAGGGGAAGTACACACATAAACATACACTTCACCTGTTGCCGCCGGCAACGGCATGCGTGGCAACCATGTCCTGGGGATCAGCCATAGGGCTGAGACACTGCCACCACATGTACACAACACCACACGTTTCCACGGGCAACCAAGTGAAGGAAAGTGTCACAAAACACATCATAGGCCGTGACAGTAACAGGGATTAAACTGATGAGAAGAGAACTACAGAAAATAACACTCATATTGGGTGTGAGAGTAAATTGCACGGCGCAGACACAGTGACCGTGGATTCAAACAAAGGGGAGGGAGCCAGCGTTTTTTAAACCAAATCAATTTAATTCACCTTTCGGGGACCCTTGGTGTTGTACGTGGCTGGGTGGAGGAAGAAACCTTCAATGACATCAATGGAACATGGCTAGCTTGGTATCCAACCTTGTGCAAATGGGGAGTTTGCGGTTGGGTAAATGGACTGTTTGCAGTTGTTTGCGGTGCATTAAAAGGGGAGTTTGGTCTGTCAATGTCTGTGAAGCGGGCGTAACCCTTACACTACCTGATCGATACAACATCATAACTGATCGTATACACAGACTAGATGTTTTAAACCACGTTGTTCAAAATATTTTAGGATTGTTAGGTGATTTATGCCCTTTATGGTTTAAAACCCAACTCTGCATCAACTATGTAATTTTCCATGGGAGTTTTGCCATGGATCCCCATCTGGCATGCCACAGTCCAGGTGGTAGTCCCCTTGAAACAACTTTTCCATCACTACTGTGGCTAGAAAGAGTCCCTGTGGGTTTTAAAATTCGCCTGCCTATTGAAGTCAATGGCGGTTCACCCGATTCGCCCGTTCGTGAACATTTGCAAAAATTTGCGTTCGCCGCTCGTGAACGGAAAATTTTATGTTCGCGACATTTCTACTGGCACATAAGGGGGACTACTGGCACATAAGGAGGACTACTGGTACATAAGGGGGGCTACTGGCACATAAGGAGGGCTACTGGCACATGATAGGAGGCTATTGGAACATAAGGGGGGCTACTGGCACATAAGGGGGGCTACTGGCACATAAGGGGGGCTACTGACACATGATAGGAGGCTACTGGCACATAAGGGGGGGCTACTGGCACACAAGGGGGGCTACTGGCACATAAGAGGGGTTAGTGGCATATAAGGGGGGCTACTGGCACATGATACAGGGCTACTGGCAAATAAAGGGGGCTACTGGCACATGATAGGATTCTACTGGCACATAAGGGAGGGGGGCTACTGGCACATAAGGGGGGCTACTAGCACTTGATAGGGGTGCTACTGGCAAATGATAGGGGGGGCGACTGGCACATAAGGGGGCTACTGGTACATGATAGGGGGGGCATTTTGGCTACTGGCACATTATGGTGGGGGGCTCTTATTACTGGCACATGATTGGGGGGCATCTATGGGGGCTCTTATTACTGGCACATGATTAGGGGGCATCTATGGGGGCACATCTTACTGGCACATGATTGGGAGCATCTATTGGGGCACTTATTACTGGCACATTATTGGGTGGCACTACGGGGGCATCTACTGAGTCTAAAAAGAAGGGGTATTTTATATGGGGGCTCTATATAGGGGCATTTTATACTTGGACACATTATGGTGGGTACTATGGGGAAGGAGGGAGAGGAGCACTATGGGGTCATCTATGGGGGCACTGAGAAGGAATATTTTATATTGGCACATTATGGGAACATTAGCTCAACTGGGGGCATTACAAGGGGGTATGTATGAGGCAATAGAACGGCGCAGGAGATTGCAATGACATCACCAAGACTTCTGGCGGACAGCGGCGGAGAGCAGAATACAGGTGATAAGTAAATGTATGTATGTATGCAGGCCGAACGGGGGTTGATGGAGAACATAATATTTACTATATACTTCACAGGGGGGAATTCTGCATACTACTGAGTAGTGCCATTGTAAATAATACAGAGGGGGCCATTCTACAGAGGGGCGCACTCTATATACTACACAGGGAGAATTCTACCGAAGGGGACATTTTATGTACTACAGAGGAGCATTATATATAATGCAGAGGAGGCATTCCACAGAGGTGGGCATTGTATATATGACAGAGGGGAGTACTGTATATAATATAGGGGGTATTCTATATATTACAGAGGTGGGCATTGTATACAGGTCCTTTTCAAAAAATTAGCATATTGTGATAAAGTTTATTATTTTCTGTAATGTACTGATAAACATTAGACTTTCATATATTTTAGATTCATTACACACCAACTAAAGTAGTTCAAGCCTTTTATTGTTTTAATATTGATGATTTTGGCATACAGCTCATGAAAACCCCAAATTCCTATCTAAAAAAATTAGCATATCATGAAAAGGTTCTCTAAACGAGCTATTAACCTAATCATCTGAATCAACTAATTAACTCTAAACACCTGCAAAAGATTCCTGAAGCTTTTAAAAACTCCCAGCCTGGTTCATTACTCAAAACCGCAATCATGGGTAAGACTGCCGACCTGACTGCTGTCCAGAAGGCCATCATTGACACCCTCAAGCAAGAGGGTAAGACACAGAAAGAAATTTCTGAACGAATAGGCTGTTCCCAGAGTGCTGTATCCAGGCACCTCAGTGGGAAGTCTGTGGGAAGGAAAAAGTGTGGCAGAAAACGCTGCACAACGAGAAGAGGTGACCGGACCCTGAGGAAGATTGTGGAGAAGGACCGATTCCAGACCTTGGAGGACCTGCGGAAGCAGTGGACTGAGTCTGGAGTAGAAACATCCAGAGCCACCGTGTACAGGCGTGTGCAGGAAATGGGCTACAGGTGCCGCATTCCCCAGGTCAAGACACTTTTGAACCAGAAACAGCGGCAGAAGCGCCTGACCTGGGCTACAGAGAAGCAGCACTGGACTGTTGCATGTCATTCGGAAATCAAGGTGCCAGAGTCTGGAGGAAGACTGGGGAGAGGGAAATGCCAAAATGCCTGAAGTCCAGTGTCAAGTACCCACAGTCAGTGATGGTCTGGGGTGCCATGTCAGCTGCTGGTGTTGGTCCACTGTGTTTTATCAAGGGCAGGGTCAATGCAGCTAGCTATCAGATTTTGGAGCACTTCATGCTTCCATCTGCTGAAAAGCTTTATGGAGATGAAGATTTCATTTTTCAGCACAACCTGGCACCTGCTCACAGTGCCAAAACCACTGGTAAATGGTTTACTGACCATGGTATTACTGGGCTCAATTGGCCTGCCAACTCTCCTGACCTGAACCCCATAGAGAATCTGTGGGATATTGGGAAGAGAAACTTGAGAGACGCAAGACCCAACACTCTGGATGAGCTTAAGGCCGCTATCGAAGCATCCTGGGCCTCCATAACACCTCAGCAGTGCCACAGGCTGATTGCCTCCATGCCACGCCGCATTGAAGCAGTCATTTCTGCAAAAGGATTCCCGACCAAGTATTGAGTGCATAACTGAACATAATTATTTGAAGGTTGACTTTTTTTGTATTAAAAACACTTTTCTTTTATTGGTCGGATGAAATATGCTAATATTTTGAGATAGGAAATTTGGGTTTTCATGAGCTGTATGCCAAAATCATCAATATTAAAACAATAAAAGGCTTGAACTACTTCAGTTGGTGTGTAATGAATCTAAAATATATGAAAGTCTAATGTTTATCAGTACATTACAGAAAATAATGAACTTTATCACAATATGCTAATTTTTTTAAAAGGACCTGTATATGACAGAGGGGGGTACTGTATATACTATAGGGGGTATTTATGTACTGGCAGTAAAGGAGGTATTATAATAAAGGTGGCAATGTACTACAGAGAGGAGCATTATATATAATACAGAGGAGGCATTCCACAGGTGGCACTGCAGCAGGACTTTATAAATACTATGGCTACTACAGGGGCCTTATAACTATTGAGGACACTATAGGAGGCTTTATTACTACTAGGGGCATTATTAGCATTGGGGTATTTGGGGCATTATTATTCGGTATAATATGGAGGGCATTACTACTAATGGGGTTGGGGATACTGTAGGATGCACTATTACTATTGGGGGCAATCTAGGAGCACGATTACTATGGGAGGACTATCTGTATGGTACTATAATATACTGTAGTATACTATTGGGGAGCACAGTGGGCACAGTATTAGGGGTGGCAGCAGGATAATACTGTTGGGGCACCCAGAGGAGAAGAAGGATGATGAAAAAATGATGAATCTAAGATGTCTGTTTGTCAAACTCTGCAGAGAAAAGAGATGGCTGAAAGAAATCATGGCGGTCTGGTCTGACTGGAGAAGATAAAGAAAGAGAACATCTACATCAGAGAACACATCACTGGATGTAAGAGGCACGTGGCACTGTATTACCCTGTCTGATTTGTTGCTCTGTATGTAATGTTTTTCAACTATGTATTTGACAGTAGGGCTGTAGGGAAGGGGTTAGGTTAAGAAAACTGACAAGGATGGGGGGGTTAATTGTAATTTTATTTTCCGCCTCAGGCAGCAGAAAGGCTAGGTGCACCCCTGTGTCCATACACATATGTCTTTAACAGTAGGGCTAGGGGAGTGATTGAATTGAGAATTTGGAAAGGGGAATGGTTGGCATTTTAATTTTCACCCAGGCAGCAGAAATACTAGAATCGGCCCTGGCTATACAATTTCCTTGAACTAATAGTAATACGTCGGCAAGAACCATCATACATATATATATATATACCAGAAAAAGAATTTGGCGGCACCAGTCTGCTGGCTCAGGTGCTGTGTCCAAAGGAATGAGCTTCAACCTTCTTATATATGTAGAAAACGGGACAGCACTCCAAGACTTGAAAAGAACGGAAATCTTTATTCACCCATGTGAAAAATAATTGCAACGTTTCAGCTCACAACTGAGCCTTTCTCAAGCAAAGAAACACAAGCCTGTGCATGTCTTATACAGCATTCTCAAAAATCAGGTAACCAATGAATTTTACAGATCAAAAACATGTGACTATTCAACATGTGAAACTAATTGACCTCATTAGGTCATGTGAACAATTACTTATGCAAAGTATCCTACTACTGAATACATGGAGCTGTGTCCATTAGTATTGCATCCAAACTTTTAACATTTGAAAAGTGCATTTAACAAAGTGCATATGTGCATGAATAAAGTGCATAAAAATACAAAAGAGATAAATCATATATTAATGTTTAAAATCATACACCACGGAGACTGGGGGAAAACAGTGAAAGTTTGACCATGTCCGACAAAATCGCATGTCCATGTGAATACTGGCCAAGAACAGCACTGTTAACTAATACTGCCAATACCCCAAAATGTCAAAGACAGACCTCCGCCTCCACTATGCGCTCGCAACTCAGCTCCATTACATCATCAGCAACCAGATTTCATAATGTTGCTGTGTAGGGGCTATTGCACGCGCATAATGTGGCATTATTTCAAGGAATCGTCTCAGTTTGGAATCAGGCACTTATCACTGTATCAACCTCACTGTCTGGGCCCATCGGAAAGGGATCCAACCTCCCGGGTGGATCAACCCCTCCAAAATTATGGTCAGGTAAGGGGGACATCACACGTGAGTGTAGTGTACCCCGAACCGTCTCATTGTTTTGGTCCATAGACAGTGTAATGGGGATCTCCCATATAGACCACTTAGTAGCAGAGATTAATTTTGACACAGCGTGGATACAGTAACAGAGGAAAATCTATCCAGTTAATTTTATACACATAGAACATCGCGAGCTGTCACATGTGTCCGAACTTCTATGTTCACTGTTTCCGCATCAGTCTGCATGGTGTCTGAAAGACAAAAAGAGAAAATTACTCGTATGCTTGTGAATCTTATCTAAATACCACCTTCACAACAGGGATCATGCCAGAGAACATAAGTTATGGGGTATCAGGCAAACAGTCATCTAAATACATCCAGGATTATATTCCACATTTAACCCTTTAGGTTTTAGGCTATCAAGAGTGTAAATCCACCACATTTCTTTATTTTTCAATATTTTTAATCGATTACCCCCTCTCCTGGGGGGAGGTACATGGTCTACAATCCAGCATGTTAATTCACGTTCTGTGTGTTTCTGCTCAGAAAAATGCTTCGGTACTGGTAGATCACGCCGTTTTTGACGTATTGAGAATCTATGATTATTCAGCCTGGTTTTCACGTCAGTTGAGGTTTCTCCCACATATAAAATATTACATGGGCAGGTTAACACATAAATTACAAAATTTGAATTACACGTCAAATGAAAGTTGATAGGGTAAGTTCTGCCAGTGGCAGGATGTGTGAAGCTGCGTCCCTTGCCAATGTATTTGCAATTTACGCAGCTTAAACACGGAAAACTGCCCAATCCATATTTTGTCAATTTCATTTGACGTGTTCGCTGCTTTGTACCACAATCCGCTCTTACCAATTGATCTTTCAGACTGCTAGCTCTCCGGTATGAAAACAGGGGAGGCAGTCTGAATTCTTGAATATCACTGAAAGTATTTCCCAGTATACTCCAATGCTTTTTAATAATCTTACTGATAGCTGCACTTTCCTCCGTGTGTATGGAAATATAAGGAGCCGACGTTGGGGATTTTCTTTGTCTTTCCTCACTAAAGTCAACCCTCTATCCATCTCCGAGGCCTTCTGCTTGTGTGTGCGTAGCAACATTGGCAGATAGCCCCTATCTTCAAACTTCCTTGACATTTCTTCAAGGGCCTCCGTCAAATTGCTATCCTCTGACGTTATCCTCCGTACCCGCAAAAATTGCGAGTACGGTAAATGCCTGACCATATTTTTGGGATGATTACTGTCATATCTTAATATGGTGTTCTTGTCAGTGGGCTTAGTGTATAATTTAGTGAGGAATTTTTCCCCAGACCAAACGACCGTGGTATCAAGGAACTGTACCTCCGTATGTGAAAAAATCAATGTGAATTGAAGATCACTATTTTTACTGTTTAAATACATATGGAAGTCAACCAGTTCCTTCTCCGTGCCGGTCCAAATGAGGAAGACGTCATCGATATAACGCCACCACCGCAGCACATGTCTGAAGTGGTGTTAAACTGTCATGGAACCATGAACCAGACGTACAACAAGAGATAAGTGGAAAATAAGAAGGTTTTATTGAAGAGCAAGCCGTAAGCAAAGTCCAAACGGATGGCTAAACCGAAGCAGGGTCTTGCGGAGACAGAGGTCAGGAACCAGAAGGGTAGTCAGACGAAGCCAGGATCAGGAACCAACGGGGTAGTCAGACGAAGCCGGGATCAGGAACCAACGGGGTAGTCAGACGAGGCCAGGATCAGGAACCAGAAGCAGCAGCAGTCTTGGAAGCATGTGAACACAGGAGGACCAAGCAAGGAACTGAAGCCACAGACCTCCTATATATATGAGCTGGGCATCCAGCTCCTCCCAGTGGGAAGGAGGAGCCGCAGGGTGGGAGGCTACAAGAAAACCCAGAAACCAAGATGGCCGCCAGCACATGTCAAACGAAGGGAACAGCAAGGAGGTAAGACCATGACAGTACCTCCCCCTCAAGGGCCCCTCCTCCGCGGAGTAAGGAACGGTTTCTGAGGGAAGCGTGCGTGGAAGGCTCGGAGCAAGACAGGAGCATGGACATCTGCGGAGGGAACCCAGGAACGCTCCTCTGGACCATAACCACGCCAATGGACCAAAAACTGCACCCGGCCGCGGACCCGGCGTGAGTCCAGGATATTGCTCACCTCATACTCCTCACGATTGCCCACTTGGACCGGACGAGGCCGAGGAATCGAGGAAGTGAAACGATTACACACCAGTGGCTTCAACAGGGAGACATGAAACACGTTGGAGATCCGCATGCCAGGAGGAAGCGCAAGGGCATAGGCTACCGGGTTTACCCTGCGAAGCACTCGGAAGGGACCAACAAAGCGAGGCGCCAGCTTGGGAGTGGGCACTCGAAGGTTGAGGTTGCGGGTGGACAACCATACGCGGTCTCCGACCTGGTAGGAAGGAGCGGGCGCTCGTCTGCGATCAGCCTGGAGTTTCTGGCGCTGCGCAGAGACCTCAAGGGACCTCTGGATCTGTACTCAAGAAGCACGTAGGACGGAAAGGTGATCCTCCACAGCCGGAATATCCTGGGGAGAGAATACCTC
The DNA here is from genome assembly GCF_014858855.1 of Bufo gargarizans. Taxonomy (NCBI): domain Eukaryota; kingdom Metazoa; phylum Chordata; class Amphibia; order Anura; family Bufonidae; genus Bufo; species Bufo gargarizans. Next base: position 2,262,336 of record NC_058090.1, on the reverse strand, counting down.
CGGTAATACGGCAGGTTGGAACCCATAATTGGCCATGAAGGGAGACGTCCCAGAGGAAGAGTTCACCGCCGTGTTCCTGGCAAACTCAGCCCAAGGCAGGAGGTCAACCCAATTGTCTTGGTGATCGGAGACATAGCAACGAAGGAATTGCTCCAAGGCCTGATTGGATCGTTCTGCGGCCCCATTGGACTGAGGGTGGTAGGCCGAGGAGAAAGAGAGATGAATCCCCAACTGGGAGCAAAAGGCGCGCCAGAACCTGGACACAAACTGACTCCCCCGATCCGACACAATCTCCTTGGGCAAACCGTGCAACCGGAAGACCTCCCTGGCAAAAATCGAGGCCAACTCTTGTGCAGAGGGTAACTTCTTGAGAGGAACACAGTGGCACATTTTGGAAAACCGATCCACTATCATGAGAATGACCGTATGGCCTCGGGATGCAGGGAGGTCCACAATGAAATCCATCCCCAGGTGTGACCATGGACGCATACATATGGAAGTCAACCAGTTCCTTCTCCGTGCCGGTCCAAATGAGGAAGACGTCATCGATATAACGCCACCACCGCAGCACATGTCTGAAGTGGTAACCCAGCGTTGGAGGCATTTATGAATGTGGTTAAAAAGGATTTATTTGTTCTCAAATCATCTGTCACTGGTAGATTTACACGTCCTAATATGACGAAGTTTGAAATAGCCGCATTAGATCAACTAAGGAATGATCCCTTTTGGTAATTAAACCTGCCGATAAGGGTGGGGGGGGGGGGGGGTGGTCATCCTGCATAAACACAAGTATATTGCGGAAATAGAGCGGCAGCTCAGTGACACAAATGTGTATTTGCCGATTAATTATGACCCTAAATTTGATATCGCTAGGATCATTGGACAGTGCCTTACTGATGCATTGGCGGCGGGGGTGATTGACCAGGATCTCTGTGAGTACCTTGTGGTGGCACATCCAGTCACACCAGTGATGTATGTGCTCCCCAAGGTCCACAAATCTCTGGTTGATCCCCCGGGCCGGCCGATAGTATCCGGTTCTGAGTCAATATTCAGCAATATCGCCATATTCTTGGATAAGATACTTCGCAATTTTGCGACAGGGGCAGTCTCATATATTCAAGACACGACCAATTTTTTATGCAAACTTAATGCAATTGAGGTGGATAGAGAGCAGACATATATTCTTGCATCTTTTGATGTAGTCTCTCTCTACACCTCAATTGATCACACACTGGGCATAGCGGCTGTGGAATATATGTTAGAACTCTCCTCAATGACTGAACCTGCCATGCATTTCATTTTATCCCTCTTGCGTATTGTTCTACATTGGAATTATTTTCTGTTTCAAGATTCCTTTTATAAGCAATTAAGGGGAGTAGCGATGGGGTCGAATGTGGCCCCAACGTTCGCGAATATTTTTATGCGAAAATTTGAGGAAGACGTCATCTATGTTTCTGTCATGGTCTTACCTCCTTGCTGTTCCCTTCGTTTGACATGTGCTGGCGGCCATCTTGGTTTCTGGGTTTTCTTGTAGCCTCCCACCCTGCGGCTCCTCCTTCCCACTGGGAGGAGCTGGATGCCCAGCTCATATATATAGGAGGTCTGTGGCTTCAGTTCCTTGCTTGGTCCTCCTGTGTTCACATGCTTCCAAGACTGCTGCTGCTTCTGGTTCCTGATCCTGGCCTCGTCTGACTACCCCGTTGGTTCCTGATCCCGGCTTCGTCTGACTACCCCGTTGGTTCCTGATCCTGGCTTCGTCTGACTACCCTTCTGGTTCCTGACCTCTGTCTCCGCAAGACCCTGCTTCGGTTTAGCCATCCGTTTGGACTTTGCTTACGGCTTGCTCTTCAATAAAACCTTCTTATTTTCCACTTATCTCTTGTTGTACGTCTGGTTCATGGTTCCATGACATTAGGACCAAGCCATGAATTCTGACGGTACAGGGCAATCCTTGCTACCTTCGCTGGTTGCCAGACTTGATCAGCAGGATCACCTGTTGGGTCGGTTCGCTGTGGCGTTGCAAACCCTGCTTGAACGCACGGCTCATTTAGCTTCCGTTGCCGATGGGTCGGTTGTCGCTCCTGGGCCCGCTCCTACTGCCGCTCCGGTTGTTGCGCCAGAGTCTACCCTGACACCTGTTGCTGCGCCTGTGGTGTTTCGGGGTATGACCGGTTCTGCCCCCCTTCCACAGCGCTTTGGGGGAGAGCCAACTCAGTGCCGAGGTTTCCTTAACCAGGTGGGCATTTACTTCGAGTTGCTGCCACATGCCTTTCCTACTGAGAGATCAAAGGTGGGCTTCTTGATCTCGCTGCTCTCGGACAAGGCCTTGGCCTGGGCCAGCCCTTTATGGGAGAACAACAATCCGGTGGTTGCCGAGTTTTCCGGTTTTGTTGCTTCTCTTCGGAAGGTATTCGATGTGCCGGCTCGTGCTGCCTCTGCTGCGAAGCTCCTTATGTCCATCAGACAGGGTTCACGATCCGTAGCTGAATATGCCATTGAGTTTCGTACCCTGGCAGCAGAGGTGGGCTGGAATAATGAGGCTCTGGTCGCTGCTTTCTCTCATGGTCTCTCGGATGCCTTGAAGGATGAGGTTGCAGCTAAGGACCTACCAGTGGAGCTCGAGTCTCTTATTTCTTTCCTGATTTTGATTGACACCAGACTCAGGGAGAGACCTTCCTTTAAGGAGAGCCTGCGGAGGCCTTCTAACAGATTGGCGCCTACGTTTGCTGTCCTACCCGTGCCTCCCTCTCCTCCCACGCCTCCTGGGGATGACTTGTCTGGGGGTGAACCCATGCAGCTGGGGTTTGCTCGCCTGTCCGAGGGGGAGAGGGTACTCCGGAGACGCGAGGGCCGATGCATGTACTGTGGTCTCGGTGGGCATTTTCGGTTGGCATGCCCGAACCGTCCGGGAAACGCTCGCACCTGAGATCCTGTCGGGGGCAGATCTTGGGTGGAGTCTCCTCGTCCCCGGTTTCCCGTGTTGACAAACCACTGATTACTGTTGTCCTCTCCTGGGTCGGGGGCTCGGTGACGACCCAGGCGTTGGTGGACTCTGGTGCTGGTGGTTTGTTCATTGATAGTGTGTTCGCTGCCGCCAATTCCATTCCTCTGCAGCCTCGAGGTTCACCACTGGCTCTTGAGGCGATAGACGGCAGACCCCTTCTGCCGCCACACGTGACTCATGAGACCCTTCCAGTGGGGATGGCCATTGGTGCCGTTCACAGAGAGTCGGTCTGTCTCCAGGTTATTTCGTCTCCACACTACTCGGTGGTCTTGGGGTACCCCTGGCTCCAGAAGCATAATCCGACTTTCGATTGGAAATCGGCCGAGATCCTCTCGTGGTCACCGCAGTGTGGGGCTAGTTGCATCCATGGGCCTGTCAAGTTGCTGAGTACTTCCTCGGACTCTCTGTTGCCTCCTGAATACGAGGAGTACCGGGATGTATTCGATAAGGTGCGTGCGGTTGTCCTACCTCCGCACCGCCCATACGATTGTGCCATAGAGTTACAATCTGGTGCCGTTCCTCCTCGTGGCAAAGTCTATCCACTGTCGGTAGCGGAGAATGAGGCCATGGAGGAGTACGTGAGGGAGGCGCTTTCACGCGGACACATTCGCAAATCCTCGTCCCCGGCAGGGGCTGGATTTTTCTTTGTGAAAAAGAAGGGCGGTGAATTGAGGCCTTGCATCGATTACAGGGGTCTCAATCGCATCACGATAAAGAACGCTTACCCGATACCCTTGATTTCCGAGCTGTTCGATCGCCTCAAAGGGGCCACGGTCTTTACCAAACTCGACCTGAGGGCGGCATATAACCTGGTAAGGATCAAGGCGGGCGATGAGTGGAAGACCGCGTTTAACACCAGGACCGGTCATTATGAATCCTTGGTTATGCCCTTTGGGTTGTGCAATGCGCCCGCAGTCTTCCAGGAATTCATCAACGATGTTTTCCGTGACCTGTTGCAGCAGTGTGTGGTGGTCTATTTGGATGACATCTTGGTATATTCTGAATCCATGGAGGCCCACGTTCTGGATGTCAGACGAGTGTTGCAACGGTTACGAGAGAACAAGCTGTTCGGTAAGCTTGAGAAATGCGAATTTCACCGATCCCAGGTAACCTTCTTAGGTTACATCATTTCCGCTGAGGGGTTCTCCATGGATCCTGAGAAGGTTTCGGCTGTCTTACAGTGGCCCCAGCCCAGTGGTCTTCGTGCCCTGCAGCGCTTTTTGGGCTTCGCCAATTATTATCGGAAGTTCATCAGGGACTTTTCCATGCTAGCCAAGCCTCTCACGGATCTGACCAGGAAGGGCAGCAATCCCCAGGTCTGGCCGCCCGAGGCCATCCGAGCTTTTGAGGCTCTAAAGTCCGCCTTTGTGTCGGCTCCGATTCTGTCGCATCCCAACCCTGGGTTGCCGTTTGTCCTGGAGGTGGACGCGTCTGAGACGGGAGTAGGCGCCCTCCTGTCTCAGCGTAGAACACCGGAGGGTCCTCTGCTTCCTTGTGGGTTTTACTCCCGGAAACTGTCTTCCGCGGAGTGCAACTATCAGATTGGTGACAGGGAGTTATTGGCCATCGTGCAGGCCCTTAAAGAATGGAGGCACTTGCTCGAGGGCTCGGTGGTTCCGGTTCTCATCCTGACGGACCACAAGAATCTGACCTACCTCTCTGAGGCCAAGAGATTGACACCACGTCAGGCCAGATGGGCTCTGTTCTTGTCACGTTTTAATTACGTGGTCTCCTACCTACCCGGTTCCAAGAACATCAGAGCGGATGCCTTATCACGGCAGTACTCCGAGCTGTCCGGGGAGGAGTCGATTCCGACTTCGGTCATACCTCCGAATCAGATCCTGGCCGCCATTCGCACCAGCCTGACCTCTCCCCTGGGTGAGCAGATTTTGGCGGCTCAATCTGGTGCTCCCTCTGGGAGACCCAACGGCAGGTGTTTTGTGCCTGAGGAGTTGCGCACTCGGTTGTTGCGAACCTACCATAACTCCAAGGCCGCGGGGCATCCTGGAAAGAATCAGCTGTCCTGGGCTGTTTCACGTCTGTTCTGGTGGCCTTCCCTATGTTCCGACATCGCCGCATATGTAGCGGCATGCTCCGTTTGTGCCCAGAGTAAGTCCCCTCGGCACCTTCCGTTGGGCCTTTTGCAACCCATAGCCACCGGGGAGCGTCCATGGTCACACCTGGGGATGGATTTCATTGTGGACCTCCCTGCATCCCGAGGCCATACGGTCATTCTCATGATAGTGGATCGGTTTTCCAAAATGTGCCACTGTGTTCCTCTCAAGAAGTTACCCTCTGCACAAGAGTTGGCCTCGATTTTTGCCAGGGAGGTCTTCCGGTTGCACGGTTTGCCCAAGGAGATTGTGTCGGATCGGGGGAGTCAGTTTGTGTCCAGGTTCTGGCGCGCCTTTTGCTCCCAGTTGGGGATTCATCTCTCTTTCTCCTCGGCCTACCACCCTCAGTCCAATGGGGCCGCAGAACGATCCAATCAGGCCTTGGAGCAATTCCTTCGTTGCTATGTCTCCGATCACCAAGACAATTGGGTTGACCTCCTGCCTTGGGCTGAGTTTGCCAGGAACACGGCGGTGAACTCTTCCTCTGGGACGTCTCCCTTCATGGCCAATTATGGGTTCCAACCTGCCGTATTACCGGAGGTATTCTCTCCCCAGGATATTCCGGCTGTGGAGGATCACCTTTCCGTCCTACGTGCTTCTTGAGTACAGATCCAGAGGTCCCTTGAGGTCTCTGCGCAGCGCCAGAAACTCCAGGCTGATCGCAGACGAGCGCCCGCTCCTTCCTACCAGGTCGGAGACCGCGTATGGTTGTCCACCCGCAACCTCAACCTTCGAGTGCCCACTCCCAAGCTGGCGCCTCGCTTTGTTGGTCCCTTCCGAGTGCTTCGCAGGGTAAACCCGGTAGCCTATGCCCTTGCGCTTCCTCCTGGCATGCGGATCTCCAACGTGTTTCATGTCTCCCTGTTGAAGCCACTGGTGTGTAATCGTTTCACTTCCTCGATTCCTCGGCCTCGTCCGGTCCAAGTGGGCAATCGTGAGGAGTATGAGGTGAGCAATATCCTGGACTCACGCCGGGTCCGCGGCCGGGTGCAGTTTTTGGTCCATTGGCGTGGTTATGGTCCAGAGGAGCGTTCCTGGGTTCCCTCCGCAGATGTCCATGCTCCTGTCTTGCTCCGAGCCTTCCACGCACGCTTCCCTCAGAAACCGTTCCTTACTCCGCGGAGGAGGGGCCCTTGAGGGGGAGGTACTGTCATGGTCTTACCTCCTTGCTGTTCCCTTCGTTTGACATGTGCTGGCGGCCATCTTGGTTTCTGGGTTTTCTTGTAGCCTCCCACCCTGCGGCTCCTCCTTCCCACTGGGAGGAGCTGGATGCCCAGCTCATATATATAGGAGGTCTGTGGCTTCAGTTCCTTGCTTGGTCCTCCTGTGTTCACATGCTTCCAAGACTGCTGCTGCTTCTGGTTCCTGATCCTGGCCTCGTCTGACTACCCCGTTGGTTCCTGATCCCGGCTTCGTCTGACTACCCCGTTGGTTCCTGATCCTGGCTTCGTCTGACTACCCTTCTGGTTCCTGACCTCTGTCTCCGCAAGACCCTGCTTCGGTTTAGCCATCCGTTTGGACTTTGCTTACGGCTTGCTCTTCAATAAAACCTTCTTATTTTCCACTTATCTCTTGTTGTACGTCTGGTTCATGGTTCCATGACAGTTTAACACCACTTCAGACATGTGCTGCGGTGGTGGCGTTATATCGATGACGTCTTCCTCATTTGGACCGGCACGGAGAAGGAACTGGTTGACTTCCATATGTATTTAAACAGTAAAAATAGTGATCTTCAATTCACATTGATTTTTTCACATACGGAGGTACAGTTCCTTGATACCACGGTCGTTTGGTCTGGGGAAAAATTCCTCACTAAATTATACACTAAGCCCACTGACAAGAACACCATATTAAGATATGACAGTAATCATCCCAAAAATATGGTCAGGCATTTACCGTACTCGCAATTTTTGCGGGTACGGAGGATAACGTCAGAGGATAGCAATTTGACGGAGGCCCTTGAAGAAATGTCAAGGAAGTTTGAAGATAGGGGCTATCCGCCAATGTTGCTACGCACACACAAGCAGAAGGCCTCGGAGACGGATAGAGGGTTGACTTTAGTGAGGAAAGACAAAGAAAATCCCCAACGTCGGATTCCTTTTATTTCCATACACACAGAGGAAAGTGCAGCTATCAGTAAGATTATTAAAAAGCATTGGAGTATACTGGGAAATACTTTCAGTGATATTCAAGAATTCAGACTGCCTCCCCTGTTTTCATACCGGAGAGCTAGCAGTCTGAAAGATCAATTGGTAAGAGCGGATTGTGGTACAAAGCAGCGAACACGTCAAATGAAATTGACAAAATATGGATTGGGCAGTTTTCCGTGTTTAAGCTGCGTAAATTGCAAATACATTGGCAAGGGACGCAGCTTCACACATCCTGCCACTGGCAGAACTTACCCTATCAACTTTCATTTGACGTGTAATTCAAATTTTGTAATTTATGTGTTAACCTGCCCATGTAATATTTTATATGTGGGAGAAACCTCAACTGACTTGAAAACCAGGCTGAATAATCATAGATTCTCAATACGTCAAAAACGGCGTGATCTACCAGTACCGAAGCATTTTTCTGAGCAGAAACACACAGAACGTGAATTAACATGCTGGATTGTAGACCATGTACCTCCCCCCAGGAGAGGGGGTAATCGATTAAAAATATTGAAAAATAAAGAAATGTGGTGGATTTACACTCTTGATAGCCTAAAACCTAAAGGGTTAAATGTGGAATATAATCCTGGATGTATTTAGATGACTGTTTGCCTGATACCCCATAACTTATGTTCTCTGGCATGATCCCTGTTGTGAAGGTGGTATTTAGATAAGATTCACAAGCATACGAGTAATTTTCTCTTTTTGTCTTTCAGACACCATGCAGACTGATGCGGAAATAGTGAACATAGAAGTTCGGACACATGTGACAGCTCGCGATGTTCTATGTGTATAAAATTAACTGGATAGATTTTCCTCTGTTACTGTATCCACGCTGTGTCAAAATTAATCTCTGCTACTAAGTGGTCTATATGGGAGATCCCCATTACACTGTCTATGGACCGAAACAATGAGACGGTTCGGGGTACACTACACTCACGTGTGATGTCCCCCTTACCTGACCATAATTTTGGAGGGGTTGATCCACCCGGGAGGTTGGATCCCTTTCCGATGGGCCCAGACAGTGAGGTTGATACAGTGATAAGTGCCTGATTCCAAACTGAGACGATTCCTTGAAATAATGTCACATTATGCGCGTGCAATAGCCCCCCACACAGCAACATTATGAAATCTGGTTGCTGATGATGTAATGGAGCTGAGTTGCGAGCGCATGGTGGAGACAGAGGTCTGTCTTTGACATTTTGTGGTATTGGCAGTATTAGTTAACAGTGCTGTTCTTGGCCAGTATTCACATGGACATGCGATTTTGTCGGACATGGTCAAACTTTCACTGTTTTCCCCCAGTCTCCGTGGTGTATGATTTTAAACATTAATATATGATTTATCTCTTTTGTATTTTTATGCACTTTATTCATGCACATATGCACTTTGTTAAATGCACTATTCAAATGTTAAAAGTTTGGATGCAATACTAATGGACACAGCTCCATGTATTCAGTAGTAGGATACTTTGCATATGTAATTGTTCACATGACCTAATGAGGTCAATTAGTTTCACATGTTGAACAGTCACATGTTTTTGATCTGTAAAATTCATTGGTTACCTGATTTTTGAGAATGCTGTATAAGACATGCACAGGCTTGTGTTTCTTTGCTTGAGAAAGGCTCAGTTGTGAGCTGAAACGTTGCAATTATTTTTCACATGGGTGAATAAAGATTTCCGTTCTTTTCAAGTCTTGGAGTGCTGTCCCGTTTTCTACATATATATATATATATATATATATATATATATATATATATACAGACGTGGACAAAATTGTTGGTACCCTTTGGTCAATGAAAGAAAAAGTCACAATGGTCACAGAAATAACTTTAATCTGACAAAAGTAATAATAAATTAAAATTCTATAAATGTTAACCAATGAAAGTCAGACATTGTTTTTCAACCATGCTTCAACAGAATTATGTAAAAAAATAAACTCATGAAACAGGCATGGACAAAAATGATGGTACCCCTAACTTAATATTTTGTTGCGCAACCTTTTGAGGCAATCACTGCAATCAAACGCTTCCTGTAACTGTCAATGAGACATCTGCACCTCTCAGCAGGTATTTTGGCCCACTCCTCATGAGCAAACTGCTCCAGTTGTGTCCGGTTTGAAGGGTGCCTTTTCCAGACTGCATGTTTCAGCTCCTTCCAAAGATGCTCAATAGGATTGAGGTCAGGGCTCATAGAAGGCCACTTTAGAATAGTCCAATTTTTTCCTCTTAGCCATTCTTGGGTGTTTTTAGCGGTGTGTTTTGGGTCATTGTCCTGTTGCAAGACCCATGACCTGCGACTGAGACCAAGCTTTCTGACACTGGCTAGTACATTTCTCTCTAGAATTCCTTGATAGTCTTGAGATTTCATTGTACCCTGCACAGATTCAAGACACCCTGTGCCAGACGCAGCAAAGCAGCCCCAGAACATAACAGAGCCTCCTCCATGTTTCACAGTAGGGACAGTGTTCTTTTCTTGATATGCTTCATTTTTTCGTCTGTGAACATACAGCTGATGTGCCTTGGCAAAAACTTCGATTTTTGTCTCATCTGTCCACAGGACATTCTCCCAGAAGCTTTGTGGCTTGTCAACATGTAGTTTGGCATATTCCAGTCTTGCTTTTTTATGATTCGTTTTCAACAATGGTGTCCTCCTTGGTCGTCTCCCATGTAGTCCACTTTGGCTCAAACAACGACGGATGGTGCGATCTGACACTGATGTTCCTTGAGCATGAAGTTCACCTTGAATCTCTTTAGAAGTCTTTCTAGGCTCTTTTGTTACCATTCGGATTATCCGTCTCTTAGATTTGTCATCAATTTTCCTCCTGCGGCCACGTCCAGGGAGGTTGGCTACAGTCCCATGGATCTTAAACTTATGAATAATATGTGCAACTGTACTCACAGGAACATCTAGTTGCTTGGAGATGGTCTTATAGCCTTTACCTTTAACATGCTTGTCTATAATTTTCTTTCTGATCTCTTGAGACAGCTCTTTCCTTTGCTTCCTCTGGTCCATGTCGAGTGTGGTACACACCATATCACCAAACAACACAGTGATTACCTGGAGCCATATATAGGCCCAATGGCTGATTACAAGGTTGTAGACACCTGTGATGCTAATTAGTGGACACACCTTGAATTAACATGTCCCTTTGGTCACATTATGTTCTGTGTTTTCTAGGGGTACCATCATTTTTGTCCATGCCTGTTTCATGAGTTTATTTTTTTACATAATTCTGTTGAAGCATGGTTGAAAAACAATGTCTGACTTTCATTGGTTAACATTTATAGAATTTTAATTTATTATTACTTTTGTCAGATTAAAGTTATTTCTGTGACCATTGTGACTTTTTCTTTCATTGACCAAAGGGTACCAACAATTTTGTCCACGTCTGTATATATAAAAAGAAACGTATGGCAGCACCAATTCACACCATTTAGACCGGGTGCTATGTCCAGGGAATTCACTGCTTACCCTTGCATATAATCGGAAACGGACAGCAACTCCAATGATACCAAAAATATTTATTGGGCCACTGTGCCACTGTGGCCCAATAAATATTTTTGGTATCATTGGAGTTGCTGTCCGTTTCCGATTATATATATATATATACATATATATATACATACTTGATATTTGTGCAATACGGAGTTTTGCTATGCGGCACCAAGATTTCTATGTATGCCCTTCATCCCTATCAAACCATTTTTGTAAATCAAACAACAGGCAAATATACAGTTCTTTTACAGCTAAACCCTTCTGTAACATGGACAAATCTGACTGAGAAAACTGATGAGTAGATGAATTAATTACCTTCAGGTCACTGTTCTTCTGAGACATTGTAATGGATCAGCAAGTATGAACCCACTGTGCCAACCAATCAGACTGGTTTAGTGCTCACCCTAAGGGCATTATTCTGGCACTTGCCAGTTCTTAGAAACCAGACTGCTTCCTTCTGGGATTATCCTAGTGTAGATAGCAGCTGACTCACTGGGGTCAGGGACTCTGGTGCAAGCACCGAAGCTCTGGATATAGAACCAAAAAGACAGGAAAACTGCATGTACAGCCTGAACAGGCACCAAGGCTTAAATACTGGTTTTAGACATCCAGGCAGTACACAGGTAATGTAGACACAGGAAAGACTTGCAGACAGGTTAGTGGAGAGGCACACACAAGGTAGGCAGGCTAGGAACTGCACTGGAGCACAAAGACAGACTCGGCTAACTGAAACATGAACTGAACTGGGACTTGAAAGTGTAGGAGTACTCAGGCAGGATGAAACAGAACTCGGAGCATGGCAGTAACACAGGCATGAAAAAACAAGATAAACTCAGGTAAATCACAAGAGAACTAAACTATCAAACACGTTTGCGGTTCACAAGAGAAACTAAAACTCAGGACCCCTCTGCCTGAAGAGGGTGCCTTAAATACCCAGGGACCATCAGCCATTGCCTGGGGAAGGATTGGGGAGCTATCAAATTGTTGCTCTCATTTTTTTATTTTTTATTTAAGGAAGTCCATCAATCAGCTGATCACATTTCAGTTGATTCTGTATGCTCTCAAAATCTTTTTCAAGGGTTTGCAAGGCCAATCAACAGTTCCATAAAGTTTAACAAACTGCTGGTACAAAAATCCTCCTACTTATCCATAAAAAACACATCATCAACAGGGAAGGAAGGAAAGACATGTATACATACTGTAATCCTCTAGGGATGAGACCCACTGGGCATACTTTTCCGGGAAGACCTTATTCCACAAAATTTTCATCTTTTTATGTAACAACAATTTCAAGGAGTTCTGAAGCTCTGTCACATTCCTCTGAGTATTAAAGAGAACCTATCACCATGAAAATGCAGTGCAATCTGCAGGCAGTCTGTTATAGAGCAGGAGGAGCTGAGCAGATCGATATATAGATTTATGGAAAAAGATTCAGTATAACATGGATTTCATTGATTTACATTCCTGCTCATTCTGGGCTTTGGAGTCAAGGAGGCGGTCATATCAGTGATTGACAGCTCTCTCTGTATTCACCGTCATAGACGGCATTCTGTCAATCACTGATAGGACCGACTCCTGGACTTCAATGACCAGACTGAGCAGGAATTTAAATGAAAACTTACAAGCCTAACTGAATCTTTTTTCCCCCCCCAAAACTATTTATCAATCTGCTTAGCTCCTCCTGCTGTATACCTTCATCTCAAATACCATGTTCAACATGACAGGTTCCCTCTAAAAGTGAGGACTTATTCGTGAACACTTGTCCAAGGCGTGATTGCCGGGATATATTCCCTGGCCTGTGAAAAACATAGCAAATACAATCAGAATACTAAAAGGTAGACAGGAGCGAACTTCTTTATATTCGCTTTGAGTCAGATTTGTCTAATCTTTAAAGGGAACCTGTCACCTCGAAAAGTGATATAAAACTGCCAGCATTACCTTATAGCAGCCCCCAGTCTGTTATTGATCATGTGCGTGAGCCAGAAATTCGATAATCCATACTTGAGAAAAACGCTTTTTTAATCTCCATGAGCGCTCTGTTTCCCGTGAGCTTGAAGTCAAGGGGGCAGCGGCCTCCTTGCTTCAAATCAAGCAAAGCCCGCCTCTTACCCGTCCCCTCTTGACTGTGATTTACATATTTTCTATTCCTTGGGATCGATCAAGTCTGGCGCCTGCGCGGTGCACCCCTTGAGACTGCACGATCCCGTCTCGTGCTCCCACAGTCAGCCAGACATAATTTTCTCACTGCACATGCGCCGGAGAGGTATATTCACAGCGCAGGCGTGATTAATGGCTGCAGGAGAACTCAAGCCAGTGATCATGCTCGCGCTGTGAATATACCTCGCCGCCGCGAGCGTGCACACAGATTCTTGCCGGCGCACGCGTGTGCAAGTCAAATCTAGCCGGCGCACTTGCAGTGAGAAAATTATGCCTGGCTGACTGCGGGAGCCCGAGACAGGATCGTGCAGTCTCAAGGGGTGCACCGCGCAGGCGCCAGACTTGATCGATCCCAAGGAATAGAAAATATGTAAATCACAGTCAAGAGGGGACGGGTAAGAGGCGGGCTTTGCTTGATTTGAAGCAAGGAGGCCGCTGCCCCCTTGACTTCAAGCTCACGGGAAACAGAGCGCTCATGGAGATTAAAAAAGCGTTTTTCTCAAGTATGGATTATCGAATTTCTGGCTCACGCACATGATCAATAACAGACTGGGGGCTGCTATAAGGTAATGCTGGCAGTTTTATATCACTTTTCGAGGTGACAGGTTCCCTTTAAAAAAAATTGATTTGTGCCGAATCAATTCTACACAAATCAAAGTTACACGAATTAGCTTGAAAATGGTGTATGGTCTTCTCAGGTCTCATAGGACTCAGATTTGTTATATCTTTTCATCATTTATTCTTTACATAAAAAAAAAAATTTGCTCTTTCTCTCCCCTCCTACCATTTAAAGGGGTGTCTCACTTCAGTAAGTGGCATTTATCATGTAGAGAAAGTTAATACAAGCCACTTACTAATATATTGTTATTATCCATATTACCTCCTTTGCTGGCTGGATTCATTTTTCCATCACATTATACACTGCTCGTTTCCATGGTTACAGGCCACCCTGCAATCTATAGTCGTGCTTGCACACTATATGAAAAAGCAACAGCCTCTCGGGTGGCCGGGACCATAGGAGCGCACATAGGGTAGTGCTTTTTCCTATATTGCGCAAGTGCGACCGCAACTGATGGATTGCAGGGTGGTCTGTAACCATGGAAACAAGCAGTGTATAATGTAATGGAAAAATGAATCCAGCCAGCAAAGGAGGCAATATGGATAATAACAATACATTAGTAAGTGCCTTGTATTAACTTTCTCTACATGATAAATGCCACTTACTGAAGTGAGACACGCCTTTAAGCTCTTGAACGCCATGACAGCAATATCAAAGTATATGTCGCAGTGATACGTTATATACACTGACATATATAGCTATGGGTAGATGCATGTTTGACAGCGTTAACAAACAGCATGTTTAACCCCTTCAACCCCGGGCCTGTTTTCACCTTCCTGCCCAGGCCATTTTTTGCAAATCTGACATGTCACTTTATGTAACATAGTAACATAGTACATAAGGCCGAAAAAAGACATTTGTCCATACAGTTCGGCCTGTCATCCTGCAAGATGATCCAGAGGAAGGCAAAAAAAAAAAACTGAGGTAGAAGCCAATTTTCCCCACTTATGGGGAATAAAAACTTCCTTCCCGACTCCAATCTGGCAATCAGAATAACTCCCTGGATCAACGACCCCTCTCTAGTAGCAATAGCCTGTAATATTATTACACTCCAGAAATACATCCAGGCCCCTCTTGAATTCCTTTATTGTACTCACCATCACCATCTCCTCAGGCAGAGAGTTCCATAGTCTCACTGCTCTTACCGTAAAGAATCCTCTTCTATGTTTGTGTACAAACCTTCTTTCCTCCAGACGCAGAGGATGTCCCCTCGTCACAGTCACAGTCCTGGGGATAAATACATGATGGGATAGATATCTGTACTGACCCCTGATATATTTATACATGTGTTAAGGCCAATTCATTGGCCCGTATTTGTGGGAGGGGCACGGTTGCCTGTATCATGGCACCTCTGCCCCTCCTTCAATGAACGTTGTGTCAAACACTGGCCTCGTTCTGTGTGTGAAGTTTGCGTCTGGTCCTAGAAGTTTGTTTCTGCGCAAAGCAAGCTACTAGATCAGGTAAGTGACTGCCACATCGCAGTCTCGGTTCACAAGTCCGTCCGGCAGTGCCGGCTCCCTAGGTAAGAGGGGGCCACACTGCACCGGAGCGTCTGCCAGGCAGCTCCGGCTCCCACGTGGCATGAATCGTAGGGTGCAGGGATCAGCGCGATCCCGATTCAAATTTCTCTCCCCCCTTAACGTCTGGCACGGGCCGCTGTGCCATTAGCTAGGCAGAGTCCGCGGAAGCCGATTGGTTCTTCCCCCCTCATGCCCCCCATGCCCGTGCTGGCCCTTGTCATGTTGCGGCGCACTCACCTCAGCGTCCTGCTTGCCGTCTCCTCCGCTGTCTGCCTGTGCTGCAGGTGGCCGGCTACTGTGTGGGCTCCCCCTGGTGGCTGCTGGAGTCAATGCAGTCCATGGAGCAGTGTTGGCTGATGCAGGCTCCCTCCGGTGGTGACTGCCGGCAGTGCAGTCCATGGCTCTGTGCTCTGTGTTGGCTCCATCTAGTGGCCACCAGGAGTTATGACCACAAAAAAAAAAAAAAAAAAAAAAAGAGTGTAAAAAAATTGAAAAAAAAGTATTAAAAAAAAAGGGGGAATAGTTATAAGAGTATAACTCATGCTTGATTTATGGAGTCTAGGGAGGGGGCGATATACTTGTTCAGTGCTAGTTAGAGGATCTCTGCATTGTTGGTCGCACGCCTCCACGCTTGGCACTATGACGTACGCGAGGATCTTACATGTGATTTTATTTCAGGATTTGTCTCGTCCTTCTTCATACACATTCCGCACGTTGTTCAACCATCAGGGTACAGTATGGCAGTAGCTATGTCGTGGTACTATTCCATCTCTCCTTCTGGTAGTGGGTCAGTTGTGCCACGGTCAGACTCACCATTCACCGGGGTGTTCTAGGTTCAGCTATCGCTTCTCCTTGGCTCAGGTTCTCTCGTCCTTTTTCACTCGTATTCTTCACAGTTGCATGGGTCTCGGCCTACTCACAGCCAAGTCACATCGTTCCAGTGTCAGTTTACAGTCAGGAGTTGATTTATGCATACTGTATCCACAGGGTATGTCACATGCTTCAGACATAGTGGAGGCTTCGGTCAACGAGAACCCCGCCAGGATGTTAGAAGGGGGCAGTGTGTCGTCTCTTCGCACTTGGACCGTCCCTAGGCTGATGTCGGAGTTGTCCAGACGGGGTATTTCGTATCCCGCTTCTGCTAGGAAGGCTGAGTTATACCGGTTATTGGTCGTTAACTCAGGCCCTCAGCAGCAGGAAGAAGTCTCCGCGGTCACTGTTCTGAACTCGCTGACACAAATCCATCTGTTGGATTATTCCCTGGCCTGTGAAAAACATAGCAAATACAATCAGAATACTAAAAGGTAGACAGGAGCGAACTTCTTTATATTCGCTTTGAGTCAGATTTGTCTAATCTTTAAAAAAAATTGATTTGTGCCGAATCAATTCTACACAAATCAAAGTTACACGAATTAGCTTGAAAATGGTGTATGGTCTTCTCAGGTCTCATAGGACTCAGATTTGTTATATCTTTTCATCATTTATTCTTTACATAAAAAAAAAAATTTGCTCTTTCTCTCCCCTCCTACCATTTAAAGGGGTGTCTCACTTCAGTAAGTGGCATTTATCATGTAGAGAAAGTTAATACAAGCCACTTACTAATATATTGTTATTATCCATATTACCTCCTTTGCTGGCTGGATTCATTTTTCCATCACATTATACACTGCTCTTCTGTCACGGATGTGCAAACAAGGTTGCAAGCGGTTGAGTCTCGTTTTGCCACTACCCCGCATACCATCGATGCCGCTGTTCCATCCACATCTACGGCAACAGGGGCAGGTATCCCTGTGACAGCGCCCAGTATTATGCCGGCACATTTTGTTCCTGCCAATCTAAAGAAGGACATCCTGGAAGGTAGAGATGTCAATCTAGCATCCTTACTGGTCGCTACCCGGGATCTTTCTGATAGTAGGGTAATTGCCTGTGGGGATGTGTCAGTGATCCTGAAAGGCCGAGACCACAGGCTGAACCGCAAGCTCACGGTACCTGAATTTGTGCTCGCATTTAGTTTGTACAGAGACGTAATCTGTTCAGTTCGTCCCGAGAGAAGGGAAGAACTTGATTTGTACTTGTTCAGGATAACGGAGTTGGGGTACAAGTATGGTGGTAGTTCCTTCTACGACTACCATTGTTCTTTCTCGGCCAAGGCAGCTGCCACCTTAAGTCAGTTCCAGTTTCTTACTAACTGGGCCAACATTGATACAGAGATTTTTTGTAGGCATTGTGCCGGGCTTAAGGCACCATCATGCTCCCTGTGCAAATCAATTGACCATTCCACGGTGTGGTGTCATAAGGCTGCTCAGAGTGAAGGGTCTAGTTCTACAGGTCCTGTTCCCGGCCCGTCCGATTCACACAAATACTCTGGTTTAGTTGACAAGCTGGGTAGACCCAAGAAACTACTCAGCAGGTCACAGATTTGTAACACTTTCTTTTTTTTTTTTTTTTTTTTTTTTTGGAGTCAGATGAGATATCTATTTATTGGAAATTATATTCCCTAAAATGGAAGTATAAATAAAAAATAGCAAATATCATTAAAACACACAATAACAGCAATAAATAAAATCACATTAATTACACAATAGCAGCATTGGATAAAGCATATAATCAATTGCACAATAGCAGCAATAGATAGAGCATATAATAGCAGCAATGGATAAAGCATATAATCAATTACACAATAGCAGCAATGAATAAAGCATATAATCAATTAATGTACGTCAAAAGGTCCAAATATGCTACAATGTAGAACTGCAATTCATAAATTGGTATATCACTTGCTGAAATCACCCTTTCTTTTTTTTTTTTTTTTATAAATATTTTATTTATTATCATACAAAAACTACATACCAATATTACATTTACAATACTATAAAATCCATAAGTCCGTCAATTCTAATTTTTTAAACATAGTTAAATATAATTTCATGCAAGTGTCCATAATTATGTGCATGTTAACAAAATCAAATGGAGATCTCACTTCCTGGGAAGAAAGCAGGATCCACCCGGCATCAAAAGCTTTAATAATGCAGATGGACAAAAACATCTTATTTAATATTATCTCTATAAGGGGCAGGGAACAGAGGCCCGCAGCCCGGGCGGCCCGCCAAGCAGCGGACATGCACCGCATACGGCTTCCCTCAAACATAAGTGAGCACGATCGACAGGATCAACACTCGTGTGGCGAATCATCTGGTGCTCACATACACCGTGCGGGGCGAGCTCACAACGATCTTTAATCGCACACTTCCATAGAACCGAAGAAAAAAGGGGGGTCCAGCAGTCTTCTATCACAGTGGAGTAAAGCCCACTCACGTGTTTTACTGCCTCATCCCCGTGTGGTTAACCCCTTAAGGACACAGGGCGTACAGGTACGCCCTTGTGCCCTGGTACTTAAGGACACAGGGCGTACATGTACGCCCTGTGCATTTTCGATCACTGCCGTGCGGCTGGCAGTGATCGGAACCCGGTGCCTGCTCAAATCATTGAGCAGGCACCTAGGCTAAATGCGCGGGGGGGTCCCGTGACCCCCCCATGTCGGCGATCGCGGCAAACCGCAGGTCAATTCAGACCTGCGGTTTGCTGCGATTTCTGCAGTTTCTGATCCCCGCGGTCCCTGACCGCGGGGATCAGAAACTTTAGTATTCCTAAAGTGCATCTGTATCCCTCCCCCTGCACCCCTTAGTGATTTTTGCCCGGTGGGAGGTGCAGGGGGAGGGTTGCGGGCGGTGCGGGCGATGCGGGAGGCGGGCGGTGCGGTAGGCGGGATCGCGATCCCCCGCCCGCCTCCCATTGCGTAATCGTTGGCGTCTAGTGGGTATACCAGGGTGCCAGCACATTGCTGGCACCCTGGTATAAACGGCTGACATCGGTGATGCGATGTCAGCCGTTTAACCCTTTCCATACAGCGGTCCGTACGGACCGCTGTATGGAAAAGGTTAACAGTAAGAGGGAGCTCCCTCCCTCTCCCATCGGGGGGCTGCTGTGCCTTTGCAGTCCCCCGAATGGAGAGGGAGAGAGCTTCCAGGCAGCCCCCCCAAGCCCCGTCCTTACCCTTCCCCGTCTGCGCAGTTCTGGCCACTACTGAGCAGACGGGGAAGGTTCCCACTGGCAACAGGACGCCTTCTCAGGCGTCCTGCTGTCCATGGTGCTGAACAGATCTGTGCTGAAAGGCATAGATCTGTTCAGACAAAGTGTAAAATACAGTATAGTACTATATATTGTACTGTACTGTATTATGCAGACATCAGACCCACTGGATCTTCAAGAACCAAGTGGGTCTGGGTCAAAAAAAAAGTGAAAAAAGTGAAAAATAAAGTAAAAATCAAAAAACACATTTATCACTGATTAAAAATGAAAAAAAATAAAATTCCCTACACATGTTTGGTATCGCCGCGTCCGTAACGACCTGATCTATAAAACGGTAATGTTACTTTACCCGAACGGTGAACGCCATAAAAATTAAAAATTAAAAACTATGATGAAATTGGAATTTTGCCCACCTTACTTCCCAAAAAAGGTAATAAAAGTGATCAAAAAAGTCGCATCTATGCCAAAATTGTAACAATCAAACCGTTATCTCATCCCGCAAAAATCATACCCTACCCAAGATAATCGCCCAAAAACTGAAAAAGTTATGGCTCTTACACTATGGAAACACTAAAACATGATTTCTTTTGTTTCAAAAATGAAATCATTGTGTAAAACTTACATAAATAAAAAAAAGTATACATATTAGGTATCGCCGCGTCCGTATTCACCGGCTCTATAAAAATATCACATGACCTAACCCCTCAGATGACCACCGTAAAAAAATAAAAATAAAAACGGTGTAAAAAAAGCCATTTTTTGTCATCTTCCGTCACAAAAAGTGTAATAGCAAGCAATCAAAAAGTCATGTGCACCCCAAAATAGTGCCAATCAAACCGTCATCTCATCCCACAAAAAATGAGACCCTACTTAAGATAATCGCCCAAAAATTTAAAAAACTATGGCTCTTAGACTATGGAGACACTAAAACATTTTTTTTGTTTTAAAAATGAAATTATTGTGTAAAACGTACATAAATAAAAAGAATTGCATACATATTGGGTATCACCGCGTCCGTGACAACCTGCTCTATAAAATTACCACATGATCTAACCTGTCAGATGAATGGTGTAAATAACAAAAAAAAAAAAAACGGTGCCAAAAAAGCAATTTCTTGTTACCTTGCCGCACAAAAAGTGTAATATAGAGCAACCAAAAATCATATGTACCCTAAACTTGTACCAACAAAACTGCCACCCTATCCCGTAGTTTCTAAAATGTGGTCACTTTTTTGGAGTTTCTACTCTAGGGGTGCATCAGGGGGGCTTCAAATGGGACATGGTGTCAAAAAAACCAGTCCAGCAAAATCTGCCTTCCAAAAACCGTATGGCATTCCTTTCCTTCTGCGCCCTGCCGTGTGCCCGTACAGCGGTTTACGACCACATATGAGGTGTTTCTGTAAACTACAGAATCAGGGCCAGAAATAATGAGTTTTGTTTGGCTGTTAACCCTTGCTTTGTAACTGGAAAAAAAATATTAAAATGGAAAATCTGCCAAAAAAGTGAAATTTTGAAATTGTATCTCTATTTTCTATTAAATCTTGTGCAACACCTAAAGGGTTAACAAAGTTTGTAAAATCAGTTTTGAATACCTTGAGGGGTGTAGTTTCTTAGATGGGGTCACTTTTATGGAGTTTTTACTCTAGGGGTGCATCAGGGGGGCTTCAAATGGGACATGGTGTCAAAAAAAACAGTCCAGCAAAATCTGCCTTCCAAAAACCGTATGGCATTCCTTTCCTTCTGCGCCCTGCCGTGTGACCGTACAGCGGTTTACGACCACATATGAGGTGTTTCTGTAAACTACAGAATCAGGGTTAGAAATAATGAGTTTTGTTTGGCTGTTAACCCTTGCTTTGTAACTGGAAAAAAAATATTAAAATGGAAAATCTGCCAAAAAAGTGAAATTTTGAAATTGTATCTCTATTTTCTATTAAATCTTGTGCAACACCTAAAGGGTTAACAAAGTTTGTAAAATCAGTTTTGAATACCTTGAGGGGTGTAGTTTCTTAGATGGGGTCACTTTTATGGAGTTTCTACTCTAGGGGTGCATCAGGGGGCTTCAAATGGGACATGGTGTCAAAAAAACTGTCCAGCAAAACATGCCTTCCAAAAACCAAACGGCACACCTTTCACTCTACGCCCCGCTGTGTGGCCGTACAGTAGTTTACGGCCACATATGGCGTGTTTCTGTAAACGGCAGAGTCAGGGCAATAAAGATACAGTCTTGTTTGGCTGTTAACCCTTGCTTTGTTAGTGGAAAAAATGGGTTAAAATGGAAAATTAGGCAAAAAAATGAAATTCTCAAATTTCATCCCCATTTGCCAATAACTCTTGTGCAACACCTAAAGGGTTAACAAAGTTTGTAAAATCAGTTTTGAATACCTTGAGGGGTGTAGTTTCTTAGATGGGGTCACTTTTATGGAGTTTCTACTCTAGGGGTGCATCAGGGGGCTTCAAATGGGACATGGTGTCAAAAAAACAGTCCAGCAAAATCTGGCTTCCAAAAACCATACGGCGCACCTTTCACTCTACGCCCCGCTGTGTGGCCATACAGTAGTTTACGGCCACATATGGGGTGTTTCTGTAAACGGCAGAGTCAGGGCAATAAAGATACAGTCTTGTTTGGCTGTTAACCATTGCTTTGTTAGTGGAAAAAATGGGTTAAAATGGAAAATTAGGCAATAAAATGAAATTCTCAAATTTCATCCCCATTTGCCAATAACTCTTGTGCAACACCTAAAGGGTTAACAAAGTTTGTAAAATCAGTTTTGAATACCTTGAGGGGTGTAGTTTATAGAATGGGGTCATTTTTGGGTGGTTTCTATTATGTAAGCCTCGCAAAGTGACTTCAGAGCTGTAGTGGTCCTTAAAAATTGGTTTTTTGTAAATTTCTGAAAAATTTCAAGATTTGCTTCTAAACTTCTAAGCCTTGTAACATCCCCAAAAAATAAAATATCATTCCCAAAATAATTCAAACATGAAGTAGACATATGGGGAATGTTAAGTCATCACAATTTTTGGGGGTATTACTATGTATTACAGAAGTAGAGAAACTGAAACTTTGAAATTTGCTAATTTTTCCCAATTTTTGGTAAATTTGACTTTTTTTTATGCAAAAAAAAATATTTTTTTTAACTTTATTTTACCAGTGTCATGAAGTACAATATGTGACGAAAAAACAATCTCAGAATGGCCTGGATAAGTCAAAGCGTTTTAAAGTTATCAGCACTTAAAGTGACACTGGTCAGATTTTCAAAAAATGGCCTGGTCCTAAGGTGTAAAAAGGCTGTGTCCCTAAGGGGTTAAGTTGAGTATTAATGCTCTGTTTAAGCATAACTCGCATGTGTTTACCACGGTGTCTCGTGTAGAAAAGGACTCGAGTCAAATGTCGCTCAGCAGTCTCCGGCAATTGAAAAGAATATAAACAAAAACAGAGCCAAAACCAGCACTGTCTCATTAAGAGAGCACAACCCAACACCGACTCCATCTCATTAAAAGAAGACACATAGTAGCACCCATCCCACACATGTGTCAGATCACTGCCCGTGGTTGAGGCTCATGTCCGACAGGAAGAGCCGCATCCCAGGTCACGCCCGATGCCCGGACCCCCCGAGATCCCGAGCCCCGGGCCCCCGCCCATGTATTACTCAATATTTTAGGTAGGTCAAAAATTAACCAATATCTGATGCCGGTGGGTCCTGCCAACCTCCAGCATTTCTAGAGATACTCCAATACTCCATTATGACTTCGCATTCTTCACTAATACATTGCATACAAAAAAAACCCGGACTAATTGGATCTTCCCCAAAGCCACCCCACCATCCCCCTCCCCCCCCCCCCCCCCCACCTTGCAGGACCAAAAAAAAAAAAAAAAAAGAACAAAGAATTCCTAGTTAATTAATCGTGTCCCAATCTTTCCACAGTTTACTCCACTTTAAGTAGGATCCTCTTTGTTTGTACAAAATCTTCTCGTAGCTTTTCACCTTCTCAACCAGACCCAGCCAGTTGTTACAGTCTGGAGCGGAAGAGCAAAACCATGCTCTGGAGATAAGAAGCCTAGCCAGAAACATCACCTTAATCAGCAATCGGCCTTTTGTAGGTTGGTAATTAACCTCCGATAAATCTCCCAGGACCCATATCCTGGGGGACAAAGGAACAACAATGTTGAGTTTACGAGCCAGATTGGTTTGAACCAATCTCCAGTACCTGCTCACCATTGGGCAGTCCCAGAACAGATGTAAGTGATCTGCCTCGGATTCACCGCAGCGTGGGCAGTCAGAGGAGGTTCTAAGTCCTCTCCTATATAACCATATAGGTGTCACATATATTTTGTGCAAAATGTTAAATTGTACAACAGTGTGGTTAAAATTATGTGAAACCAATTTTAAACTTTCCCCTATATTCTCCCAGTTTGGAGGGCCCGTCTCTGAAAGCAAAGATGACCAGGCTCTCTGTCCTGGTGAAAGAACATCCGGAAAAAAAAAAATTCATTAAGTGTCTATAGCAATGTGATACTTTAATTCTCGTGACAATTTTCTTGCAAATTAAATCGTGTAAAAATTCAGGAGTATCTATAGTAAAAAGATAGCGATTCGCAGTGCTAGAGAGTGCTGACCTTAGTTGAAAATATGCATACCAAGCCACCTCACCTAAATTTGCCCCTTGCTTTAGTTCCGCAAGGGGCAAAATGTGTCCACCACTGACCACTTGATGCAGGTACTGAACATTCTTGGTCCTCCAATACTGGCTAGAACTCAAATCATTTAAATTCAAAAGCTTTGGATTATGCCATAATGGAGTGCAAATGAGTGATGCCCCAGCTCCACACCAGTTCCTTATATTTCGCCAAGTCTTTATGGCCATTCTGCAGAAAAGTGTATACCCATTTAGTACATTTGATAAATAGTCAGATTCAAGTACTGTAAAAAAATCCGCAAAACCTGAATCTTTCACCACCTTACTGCAGAAATGGCTATTTTCCCAATCATTAAACAAGCAAAGTTGAGAGGCCACAAAATAGCCCCTAAAATAGGGGAGGTTAAGACCTCCCCGATTATAGGGCATAGAGAAGTAGAGTACCTTCAATCTCACACGCTTCCTCCCCCATATTAAATCATTAAGCATCCGCTCTATCAATCTGAAGTACTTATCTACGATCCATACAGGCGAATTGCGCACGACGTAAAGAACCTGGGGCAGCACTACCATTTTTATTAATGAAATTCTGTCCGCTCTCGCTGACAGGATTTTTTGCCATATCTTAATTTTAGCCCTCAGCTTTATCAGCAAGGGAAGCAGATTGAGTTGTAGGTATTCCTGGGGTTTGGCAGAAACTGTTATCCCCAGGTACTTTATTGAATCAGAGATCGTTAGCTGGTTATCCCATTCACCCCGCAGTTCGTCTATAGGGAGGAGAACGGTCTTCTCCCAGTTGATCTCCAGACCAGAAGGACCGGAAAAGAGACCAACCAGGTCCATTATGCGGGGAAGAGTAGTGTCTGTTTGATGCATAAAAATCAAGATATCGTCTGCATAAAGGGATACTCGATCATGATTCCCCATTGTGCGAAAACCAGCCACCCTCGGATCCTGCCTTATACTAGCCGCTAAAGGTTCAATGTAAATATTAAATAGCAGGGGGGAAAGAGGACAGCCTTGACGGGTGCCTCTTCCTAGTGTAAAGCTCTCTGTTGTCATATCATTAATCCTTATCCTGGCAGCTGGGGAGTTATATAGAAGCTGTACCATCGCCAAGAATCTTGGGCCAAAGCCCATTTTTTTCATCACCTCCCAGAGAAAGGTCCACTCCACCCTGTCGAAGGCTTTAATAGCATCCAACGACAGGATGGAGCGGGCACCGCTCCCCGGGGACTGAATATTCATAAATAGCCTATGCAGGTTGTGATGGGTACCTCTTTTTGGCATAAAACCATTTTGATCTGAGTGGATAATAGTGGATATAACCCGCGAGAGCCTCCTAGCCAAAATTTTTGATAGTAACTTAACATCAGTATTTAATAAAGAAATTGGTCTATAGGAGCTCAATTCTGCCGGGTCTTTATCCTTTTTTGGAATTAAGACAATGAGAGCCTCCATCATAGAGCATGGTAAACCCCCTCCCTGTATTGCTTGGGAAAACACCTCTAGCATCTGGGGGAGAATCGTCTCGCTATACTTACGATAAACCTCGTATGGAAGGCCATCCAATCCTGGCGATGAGCTCCCCGAAATAGACCCTAGAGCCTCCCTCAGCTCAGAGAGAGACAACTCCTCTTCCAGATATTCTATTTGAGCTTCATTTAAGGTAGAAAGTGGAATCCTCTCCAAGAACCGCATCGCCAGTTCGGATGACAAACCAGAAGAGGATCTGTATATCTGAGCAAAATATTGTAGAAAGGTATCCCTGATCCCTTCTGGGTTTGTTATAATTTCCCCCTCTGAATTACGGATTGAGGTGATAGATTGGTTTTTCCTATCTTGTTGTGTAATTATTCTTGCTAAGAGCTTACCAGGGCGTCCAGACTCCGAAAAATATTTAAGCCCCTTAAAGAATACTCTATGGTTTGCTTTCTCTACTAGATAATTCTCCAAAAAGCAGCTAGCCTTCTGCATCTCTTCCCTGTTGTATTCCGTGGGTTGACTGGTAAATCGCTCAGTTGTAGATGCAGCAATCTTAACCAATTCCTCCTCTTTTTCCCTAAATGTTCTCTTTGCTGCAGCAATCTCACTTATAAAGACCCCTCTTAAGTATGCTTTCAAGGCATCCCATACTATATTGATGCTAGCAGAGGGAAGATTCACCTCCCAAAAGGAGGATATCAGTAGTTTAATAGACTGAGGATTCTCCAAAATGGTGAGCCAATATGGGTTCAGCTTGAATCCTAGCCCCCTTCTATCCTTATTCTCCCCGGTGCGAACCTCAACTAATACGGGTGAGTGGTCCGAAACAGTTCTTACTCCGTATCGTATCTTACGGATATTACTCAAGTTGCTCTCATTGGTGAATGCTAGATCAATCCTAGACATTGCTCTACCGCCCCTACTGACACAAGAGTATACTCTCTTTCCTCCGCCGAGGTGTTCCCATATATCTACCACTCCTACCTCTAAACAAAACTGGGGCAACGAGGAGTAACAAGGGTTCCTCCCCCGATCTGCATCTAAAGTGAATCTATCCTTATTGGGGTCCATGACCGCATTAAAATCCCCCATCAGGATTAACTGACATTCTGATCTATTTTCAGAAAAAAGCATTAACTGAATCAATGGGTACATTGAAAATGGAGGGGGTATATAGAAGAAAGCCAGAATATAACTGTGGCCATACAGCTTACCATGTAGGAAAATAAATCTACTCTGATCATCTATATGGGATTTTATAAGGATGAAATCTACAGAGTTATGAATCAGGACTGAAACGCCCCTGGAAGATCCGCTGAAAGTGGAGTGATAAGATTGAGAGTGCCACCCCGTTGCCAGACGGCACAGGGTTTCTTTAGTAAGATGAGTTTCTACTATACAAATAATTGCTGGAAGGTATCTTTTTACTGCATCCATGATAGCTTGCCTTTTAACCCTTTCCCCGAGCCCTCTGACATTCCAAGATACAATTCTAATGGACATCAGTCAAATCAAAAAGAGAAAAAAGGAAAAAAAAAAACAAAAAAAAAAACCCCGACCTGCAAGCCCGTGGTTATTTGACCAATTAGCCAAGGCTCTCCATTGGATTTTAGTCCATGACTTCCACTGTAGCAATGTTATTCACTACCTGGATGATTTTTTAATTGTTGAGCGTCCTGACGCTCCCCCCAAAGACCTTCATTTGCTACTGGAGTGTTTCAGACAATTGGGGGTTCCTGTTTCTCCCAAGAAAGTGGAAGGTCCCTCCGCAGTCATCACATTCCTTGGTATAGTCTTGGACACCCAGAACATGGTTGCCAGGTTGCCAAGGGACAAATTACAGAGAATCAGGGAAGCCGTTCATAATTTCACATCTACTAGAGTGGTTAAAAAAGTTCAGCAACAGTTACTGTTAGGTATGCTGAACTTTACGATGCGCATAATTCTGCAAGGTAGGGCATTTTTACAGTATCTCGCTTACTTTCACTCCTTCCTACAGCCCCTTCCCAGGATAGCAGCATAGGTCTGGACGATATGGTCATGGCTGACTTGAACATGTGGGATCAATTTCTCATGCAATGGAATGGCATCCCGCTCTTTGTTCCCACAATATCCGACAACTCCCCCGTAATTTTGTCCGACACCGCTGCCAATACAGGTTTCGCAGCTATTTTTGGCAACCATTGGTTAGCAGACAGATGGCCAATCGAAGTTAGTTCCATTCCTGGGTATTTCCGTACCTCAGCAGTTTTTGAACTCTACCCCTTAGTGGCAGCATCCTATACCTGGGTTGGTCAGGTCAGACTGTGTCCTATAATGCAGCCGTCATCGAGATTCTCAATAGTGGTTCTTCTAAGTCTCCATATGTCATGTTATTTCTTAGGCGCCTGGTCCTTCTGTCATTACAACACCAGTTTCGTTACATAGCTTCACATATAGCCGGTAACCACAACGCAGCAGCCGACGCGTTATCTCGTTTTAATTTTACCCTTTTTTCACAGATCTGTCCAGAAGCAGACGCCATCGGGAGCCCAGACCCTCCATACGCTGCTCTAATCCTTCCATAGACGCTCATCTTGCCACCGCTTGGTCACTGTTACTCAAGTCCTTCTCACCCAATACAGCCAGAGCCTACCAGACAGGTTGGAGAGCCTTCCACAGATTTCAGGATTTTTATCTGCAAGGTGACACCGAGTTCGTTCCGTACATCCTGGCGTTCAGGTTACTGTCACACCAATCTGAAACTATCCCATGCCACGGTCAAGTCCTACTTCGCAGGGGTGCAACATTTTAGAGCCATGAGTTTCACCCAGCCAGGTTCATTGTTTTCAATCCATGCCATTAAAGCTACTCTGAGGGGTCTCGAGAAAAGCGACGGCGAGTCACGCACTCGCCGGCTACCCGTCACTGGCCAGCTTTTCCGCGACCTTTCCGACTTGTTAGACAAAAAACCATTCAGTGCCCTGCATAGTTTGATAATAAAAGCTGCCAAGTACCTGGCCTTTTACGGGTTTTTGAGACCGGCCAAGTTTACTTCCCCGGCTAACAGTAGTAGATACATCACTCTCGGTCAGCTCGCGGCTTCCAGAAATAGTTTCATACTCTCGCTTCTCACCTCCAAGACCTCTCAGGTAGGCCCCCCGACCCAGGTGTTTTTCTTCCCGACCTCTCATCATTGGTGTCCCGTGCGCGTGCTACAACAGCTTCTGTCCTCTCTGCCAAACAAGCCGCCCGGCAGTCCTTTGCTACCATTCAATAATACTCACCTTACCTGTCCCCAATTCATAACTCATATTCGTGTTTTACTGACTAATCTGGCAGTAGACCCGTCCTCAATATCCGGGCATTCGTTTCGCATAGGGGCGCCATCCGCCGCGTCAAGGAATCGGGTTCCAGCACATATAATCAAAAGACTAGGTTGTTGGCGTTTGTCCTGTTTCAGCCACTACATTCCTTGTCCGTATACTGAAATGAATCTTGCTTGTCAGAATTTGGTGTTATGAATAAATGTTTGTATTCCGATATGATAGAAATTGTTGTTCTTTTTGGCCTCCTTCAGCTATCCCTTCAACGTCACGGTTTCGGCATAACTCTAACCGCTTCAGCTAGCCAGCAGGTAGGAGTCCTTCTTCGTGAGTGCCCGACCACAAATTAATTAGATCTCCCCTCAGTCGTCTTTTTCTAAAGTGAATAGCCCTAATTTTAATAATCTTTCAGGGTACTGTAGTTGCCCCATTCCAGTTATTACTTTAGTTGCCCTCCTCTGGACCTTCTCCAGCTCTGCTATGTTTGCCTTGTTTACAGGAGCCCAGAACTGTACACAGTACTCCATGTGTGGTCTGACTAGCGATTTGTAAAGTGGTAGGACTATGTTCTTATCACGGGCATCTATGCCCCTTCTGATGCAACCCATTATCTTATTGGCCTTTGCAGCAGCTGCCTGACACTGGTTGTTGCAGCTTAGTTTGCTGTTTATTAAAATTCCTATATCCTTTTCCATGTCAGTGTTATCGAGTGTTTTACCATTTAGTATGTACGAGTGACTTGCATTTTTCCTTCCCATGTGCATAACTTTACATTTATCAGTGTTAAACCTCATCTGCCACTTATCTGCCCAAGCCTCCAGTCTATCCAGATCGCTCTGTAGTAGTATACTGTCCTCATCAGTGTAAATTACTTTACACAGTTTAGTGTCATCTGCGAAAATTGATATTTTACTGTGCAAGCCTTCTACAAGATTATTAATAAATATATTGAAGAGAATAGGGCCCAATACTGACCCCTGAGGTACCCCACTAGTGACAGTGACCCAATCTGAGTGTGTACCGTTAATAACCACCCTCTGTTTTCTATCACTGAGCCAGTTACTCACCCACATACAGACGTTTTCTCCCAGTCCAAGCATTCTCATTTTATATACTAACCTTTTATGCGGTACAGTGTCAAATGCTTTGGAGAAGTCCAGATATACGAGATCCATTGATTCGCCGCTGTCAAGTCTAGAACTTACCTCCTCATAGAAACTGATTAAATTAGTTTGGCATGACCGATCCCTCACAAAGCCATGCTGATATGGCATTATTTGCTTATTTCCGTTCAGATGCTCTAAGATAGCATCTCTCAGAAAACCTTCAAACTGTTTACCCACAACAGATGTTAAACTTACCGGCCTATAGTTTCCAGGCTCTGTTTTTGGATATTGGCACCACATTTGCCATGCGCCAATCCTGTGGGACATTTCCTGTCAGTATAGAGTCTGCAAATGTGGTGATAACTTTAAATCACTTTTACTTATACAGGCCATTCTGAGATTGTTTTCTCGTTATACATTGTACTTCATGACAGTGGTAAAATTGAGTCAAAAAAATGTATTTTTATTTATAAAAAAATTCCAAATTTACCAAAAATTAGGAAAAATTAGCAAATTCCCAAATTTTAATTTCTCTACTTTTATAATAGATAGTAATACCTCCGAAAATAGTAATTACTTTACATTCCCCATATGTGCACTTCATGTTTAGATCATTTTGAAAATGACATTTTATTTTTTAGGAACGTTAGAAGGCTTAGAAGTTTGGAAGCAAAACCCACTTTTTAAGGACCAGTTCCGGTCTGAAGTCACTTTGTGAGGCTTACATAATAGAAACCACCCAAAAATTACCCCATTTTAGAAACTACACCCCTCAAGTTATTCAAAACTGATTTTAAAAACGTTGTTAACCTTTTGGTGTTCGACAAGATTTCATGGAAAATGGAGATGAAATTTCAGAATTTCACTTTTTTGGCAAATTTTACATTTTAATCAATTTTTTCCAGTAGCAAAGCAAGGGTTAACAGCCAAATAAAACTCCATATTTATTACCCTGATTTTGCAGTTTACAGAAACACCCCACATGTGATCGTAAACTGCTGTACGGGCACATGCAATTGTGCAGAAAGAAAGGAACGCCATATGGTTTTTGGAAGGCAAATTTAGCTGAACTGGTTTTTAGATGCCATGAAGCCCCCCTGATGCACCCCTACAGATGCCATGAAGCCCCCCCGATGCACCCCTACAGTAGAAACTCAAAAAAGTGACCACATTTTGGAAACTACGGGATAAGGTGCCAGTTTTATTGGTACTATTGTGGGGTACATATGATTTTCAATTGCTCTATATTACATTTTTTGTGAGGCAAGGTAACCAAAAAATTTATGTTTTGGCACCGTTTTTACAGCGTTTATCTGAGGGATTAGGTCATGTGACTTTTTTATAGAGCAGATCGTTACGCACGTGGCAATACCTAATATGTCAACTTTTTCTTATTTAAGTTTTACACAATAATAGCATTTTTAAAACCGAAATAATGATATTTTAGTGTCTCCATAGTCTTAGAGCCATATCTTTTTTATTTTTTGACCGATTCTCTTAGGTAGGGTCTAATTTTTTGCGGGATGAGGTGACGGTCTGATTGGTACTATTTTGGGGGGCATACACCTTTTTGATCACTTGCTGTTGCAATTTTTGTGATATAATGTGCCAAAAATGGCTTTTTTGACACCGTTTTTTTTTGTTTTTTGTTTTTTACGGTATTCGCCAGAGGGGTTAGGTCACATGATATTTTTTTAGAGCTGGTTGTTATGGACGTGGCGATACCTAATATGTATCCTTTTTTTTTTTCTTTTCACTTTAGCACAATAATAGCATTTTTGAAACAAAAAAAATGATGTTTTAGTGTCTCCATGTTCTGAGAGCTATAGTTTTTTTTTTTTTTTTGAGCGATTGTCTTAGGTAGGGGCTAATTTTTTGCAGGATTATGTGACGGTTTTATTTATACCATTTTGTGGGACATACACCTTTTTGATCATTGGTGTTGCACTTTTTGTGATGTAAGGTGACAAAAATGGCTTTTTTTTTTACACCATTTTTATAAAAAAATTTAATGGTGTTAATCGAACAGGGTGGATCATGTTATATACTTATCGCCGCGTCCGTAATGACCGGCTCTATATCTAATATGTGTGAGATTTGTTTTGTTTTTCTGTTTTTATTATAAAATAAGGGGAAAGGGGCGTTTTTTGTCTTTTTTACTTTATTAATTTTATTAAAAACACTTTTTTAATTTCTGATGTTTACTTTTGGGGGTCTGATCCCCTCTGCAATGCATTACAATACATCTGTATTGTAATGCATTGCCTGTTTGTGTATGACTAAGTGTCTCAGGTTGCCTAGACTGTATGACTCAGGTTGCCTAGGAGACCCTTCTGCGATTACCTACTGAGGAAGGAACTTGTTTCCGAAACGCGTCTAGTGTGTATAGAGACCAAGGCTACTGGTGCGGTTTTTATTTTAAAAAAAGCGAGAAGAGGACTTTCTTCAATTCCAAACATCTCTATATTTTCACAAAGATCTGAAGACATCCCAGACCGCTGGAAAGGTTCTACATTTACCATCTATCCCTAAAGAGGATCAAAACCTGGGACAGTATATCTATTATGACCGCAAACAGAAGGTAAAATCTTGTTGCATCCACTGCCGTTGACCTGACAGGTTCAGGCAATTACCATCTAAGCCTAACCAGCGTTCGTGGGCTTGACGGCTCCAGGCGTCTACGTCATCAACCAGCGATCGACCAACTTGCTGGACATGTGGGACGCTGAGGCAGTGAGATGCTGAGAGAGCGAGTCTGAAGTTCTACTACACAAACAAATAGTAAGTGGAACACTGCCAAACAAGTGCAGTTACGATTTGTTACAGGACATTTGAACGGAGAACCTTCCTGTGGCAACTAGCAAAGAAATTTTGCAACCTTTGTCTCAACCATCTGGCAAAGAGATATTTATGCCCTGGACATTTAAACGGTCTAATTTAAGTGAATATTTCTCGCAGCCCCACCGTAGCTATTTGGTCTCATTTCTAGGAGTACTCCAATCATTTAGGTCTGTGCGTGAGCTCCGCACATAATAGCCTATTTGTACACATTTATGTATGCATGTATGCTGATATGATGGTACAAAGCTAGTTTATTTTTAATATTTGATTTAGTGTATCAATAAAACATTTATGCAAAAATACTGTGAGCCAACCTATATTATTATTGATTTATTTCTTCTTTTCAGTTGGTAAACTGAAAGGCTGTGCTCCAGTAGTTTGCTGGTTGAGCCCTTTCTAAAACTTTTGTTAATTGTGCCTAGGAGACCCAGCCTGAGGCTGGATCTCCTCGGCACCCGTAGAAGGCAGTTCCCGATGCGATAGTTCACCCAGCACAAACCTCTTCTATATCGTGGTCAGCGCGGACCGCGGCATAGAAGGGGTTAATCCGCCGGCATCGGCTTTTACAGTGATGCCGGCAGATACAGCAGGGGCCCGGCTACCACGGACTGCCGGGCCCCTGCAGTGATCGCGCGCACACGGCTCCGGTGCCCATGCGATCACTATGACATACTATTATGGCAAATTGCGGGAACGCAGTGGTTCCCATTACGTACTAGTACGTCATAGGTCGGGAAGGGGTTAAAAACACACTGCTCCTGTTTATATACCATGAGCAAAATGAATGTCTTAACAGGGGTTTGTTCTGCAAAAGAGTCCAAGAATGATGCCTTAATTTCTAACTTAACTGTTAATTGTCAGAAGAAACAGCCGCTTGTTCTGAACAAGCCTGGAAAAATTATTCCTTTTAATTGGGAACAGCAGCAGCAGCATAATGTGGATGTTGAAAGGGTAGAGTAAGGCCCCATTCACACGGGTAAGTTTTCAGCGCGGGTGCAATGTGGGAGGTGAACGCATTGCATCCGCACTGAATCCGGACCCATTCACTTCAATGGGGCTGTTCAGATGAGCGGTGATTTTCACGCATCACTTGTGCGTTGCGTGAAAATCGCAGCATGCTCTATATTCTGTGTTTTTCACGCAACGCAGGCCCCATAGAAATTAATGGGGCTACGTGAAAATCGCAACGCATCTCCGCAAGCAAGTGCGGATGCGGTGCGATTTTAACACATGGTTGCTAGGAGACAATAGTGATGAACAAGGCCAGACCCCATTTAATTCTATTTACTGTATTATTTTCCCTTATAACATGGTAATAAAGGAAAATAATAGCATTCTTAATACAGAATGCTTACTAAAATGACGATTGAGAAGTTAAAATAATAAAAAAGAATTAACTTACCTCATCCACTTGATCGCGCAGCCGGCTTCTTCTTCTTTGATCAAGGACCTTTGATGATGTAATCGCGCTCACCACGTGGTGAGCGTGGTGACGTTGGCACAGGTCCTGGTGAATAAAGATAGAAGATCTGCACTGACGTCACCATGTTCACCACATGGTGAGTGCGATTACGTCTTTCAAGGTCCTTTAATGAAAGAAGTAAGAAGATGATGCCTGCAGCACGATCAATTGGATGAGGTAAGTTAATATTTTTTTTTAACCCCTCCATCGTCATTTTTTGTAAGCATGTTATAAGGGACGCAACCGGAGCAAATGCGGGACGCCCTTGTGAAAGGGGCCTAATAGTGACATGTGGCCACAATAGTAGTAGCAGCACAGCATAGAACAAAGAAAGCAGTAAATGTATGTGCGGTTGTTTACGGGTGGTAGTAGTAGTGGCAGTAGTGTAGCAGTAGTGGCAGTGGGAGTAGGGGTAATGGAAGAGGCAGTAAGAGATTGGTAGAAGGGAGTAGCAGCTGCAGCAGTGGCAGAGGTGGCTGTCCCTGTACCTGGCAGAGAAGGGCCTGAGACATGTGGGCGTAAAGCGTCTGCTCACCAAAAGAAGTGAAAAGCTGCGTACACAGTGTTTCCTGGTAATAAAGTAATTTTACCTGCCTTTTAGCAAGAGGAGAACATTCTCCTATTTTGCTTTGATAGCAGGGGTCTAAAGCACGGCTATCCAGTAATCATCAGATTGCTCATCTCAATAATATGTCTGTCAGTACATAAGCAATTATACAGCTTGCCATTCTGGACAGTGTGCCTGAGCACCCAGTTCTTTCAGCTCCACCCCACTGAGATGATTGATCATTGTGTCCAGTGTTGTCATCGTCATCAGCATCATCCTTCTGCTTCTCCACCACGGGCTGGTCTTTCTCCTCCAGTGGCAGCTCCTCATTCTTATCCTTATCCTCCATGACACTTTCTCCATGTGGGTCCCCAACAGCAAAAGGACGGCAAGCAAAATGTGTAAGCTGTTCTTCTTCCACTGTTCCTTTTTGCCTTAGTTCTAAGATAAATATTACGGGATAACATAGTTTATGCCGCTGTTGTCCCTACTGACAAATTTGAATGCCTCTTCGAAGGCCTTGGGTACACAACAGGTGTCTCTGTTGAGCTGCCACTGCCTGGCCTCCAAACAACATATGCTCCCTACTGAGATGGTCTGTTGCATGATCAAATCATTCCCAGCTTTATGCTGCTCGTACAGACACTCTAGCATCTGCAAGGGGGATTTCCAGCGAGTTGAACATCGCAGAATAAGCGGTGTAACAGCAGAACGTTCTGTCACTGCAAGTCCAGGAGGGTATTCCTTGTCACATATGAATGGTACTAACAAAATTGTAAGTGTGTTTTTCTGTGATTTAAAACAAACTCACAGCATGCTGCTATTGACTACTGTGGGAATAATGCAGTTATTATGGTGAAATTTCTATGAACTATGTATGCGTTTAAAATCAATCGTTGAACAATGACATTTTTGTACCATGAAACACCTGGTGTGATGCAATAATGCGTCCAGTACCACTACTATAACGATGCAGTGTTGTTAGTGTAAGGTCTTTGAACTCTACGTTTAATATCACTGGTTCAACAATTAAATATTTGTACAAAGAAACACATGTGAAGCAATAAGGGATCCATTATATCTAATACTAGCAGAAGGACCCGGCTTCGCAGGGGTATATTTCATCTATTTAATTTAATGTTTCTCTGTGTCGTTAAAAGATATCGAATGTATCCCCCATAACAGTGACCTCTACAGCACCCCGCCTACTTAACAGTGAACTCCACAGCCCCTCGCCCCTTAACACTGACCCCACCCACAGTGCCCCGCCTCCTTAAAATGGGATGCCCCACAACAGCCCATCCCCTTAACTTTGACCTTCACAGCAGCCCTCCGCTTTTAACAGTGAGTTTCAAAGCACCACACTCCCTTGACATTGACCTCCTCAGGGGCGCGCCCCCTTAACCACTTCAACCCCGCTAGCTGAAACCCCCTTAATGACCAGGCCACTTTTTACACTTCTGCACTACACTACTTTCACCGTTTATTGCTCGGTCATGCAACTTACCACCCAAATGAATTTTACCTCCTTTTCTTCTCACTAATAGAGCTTTCATTTGGTGGTATTTTATTGCTGCTGACATTTTTACTTTTTTGTTATTGATCGAAATTTAACCATTTTTTTGCAAAAAAAGGAAATTTTTCACTTTCAGTTGTAAAATTTTGCAAAAAAAATGACATCCATACATAAATTTTTCGCTAAATTTATTGTTCTACATGTCTTTGATAAAAAAAATAATGTTTGGGTAAAAAAAAAATGGTTTGGGTAATAGCGTTTACAAACTATGGTACAAAAATGTGAATTTCCGCTTTTTGAAGCAGCTCTGACTTTCTGAGCACCTGTCATGTTTCCTGAGATTCTACAATGCCCAGACAGTACAAACACCCCACAAATGACCCCATTTCGGAAAGTAGACACCCTAAGGTATTCACTGATGGGCATAGTGAGTTCATAGAACTTTTTATTTTTTGTCACAAGTTAGCGGAAAATAATGATTTTTTTTTTTCTTCTTACAAAGTCTCATATTCCACTAACTTGTGACAAAAAATAAAAGCTTCCATGAACTCACTATGCCCATCACAAAATATATTGGGGTGTCTTCTTTCCAAAATGGGGTCACTTGTGGGGTAGTTATACTGCGTTGGCATTCTAGGGGCCTAGATGCGTGAGAAGAAGTTTGCAATCAAAATCTGTAAAAAATGACCGGTGAAATCCGAAAGGTGCACTTTGGAATGTGGGCCCCTTTGCCCACCTAGGCTGCAAAAAAGTGTCACACATCTGGTATCGCTGTACACAGGAGAAGTTGGGGAATGTGTTTTGGGGTGTCATTTTACATATACCCATGCTGCGTGAGAGAAATATCTTGGCAAAAGACAACATTTCCCATTTTTTTTATACAAAGTTGGCATTTGACCAAGATATTTATCTCACCCAGCATGGGTATATGTAAAATGACACCCAAAACACATTCCCCAACTTCTTCTGAGTACGGCGATACCACATGTGTGACACTTTTTTGCAGCCTAGATGCGCAAAGGGGCCAAAATTCCTTTTTGGAGGGCATTTTTAGACATTTGGATCCCAGACTTCTTCTCACGCTTTAGGGCCCCTAAAAAGCCAGAGCAGTAAAAATACCCCACATGTGACCTCATTTTGGAAAGAAGACACCCCAAGGTATTCAATGAGGGGCATGGCGAGTTCATAGAAATTTTTTTGGGGGCACAAGTTAGCGGAAATTGATTTTATTTTAGTTTTTTCTCACAAAGTCTCCCTTTCCGCTAACTTGGGACAAAAATTTAAATCTTTCATGGACTCAATATGCCCCTCACGGAATACCTTGGGGTGTCTTCTTTCCGAAATGGGGTCACATGTGGGGTATTTATACTGCCCTGGCATTTTAGGGGCCCTAAAACGTGAGAAGAAGTCTGGAATATAAATGTCTAAAAAAATTTACGCATTTGCATTCCGTGAGGGGTATGGTGAGTTCATGTGAGATTTTATTTTTTGACACAAGTTAGTGGAATATGAGACTTTGTAAGAAAAAAAAAAATAACAATTTCTGCTAACTTGGGCCCAAAAAATGTCTGAATGGAGCCTGACAGGGGGGTGATCACCCATATAGACTCCCTGATCACCCCCCTGTCATTGATCACCTCCCTGTAATGCTCCATTCAGACGTCCGTATGATTTTTACGGATCCACAGATACATGGATCGGATCCGCAAAACACATACGGACGTCTAAATGGAGCCTTACAGGGGGGGTGATCAATGACAGGGGGTGATCAGGGAGTGTATATGAGGTGATCACCCCCCTGTAAGGCTCCATTCAGACGTCCGTATGCGTTTTGCGGATCCGATCCATGTATCCGTGGATCCGTAAAAATCATACGGACCCCTGAATGGAGCCTTACAGGGGGGTGATCAATGACAGGGGGGTGATCAATGACAGGGGGGTGATCAGGGAGTCTATATGGGGTGATCAGGGGTGATCAGTGGTTCATAAAGGGTTAATAAGTGACGGGGGGGGGGTGTAGTGTAGTGTAGTGGTGTTTGGTGCTACTTTACTGAGCTACCTGTGTCCTCTGGTGGTCGATCCAAACAAAAGGGACCAGCAGAGGACCAGGTAGCAGGTATATTAGACGCTGTTATCAAAACAGCGTCTAATATACCTGTTAGGGGTTAAAAAAATCACATCTCCAGCCTGCCAGCGAACGATCGCCGCTGGCAGGCTGGAGATCCAGCTTACCTTCCGTTCCTGTGAGCGTGCGCGACTGTGTGCGCGCGTTCACAGGAAATCTCGGCTATCGCGAGATGACGCACGGATGCGTCCAGGAGGAGTAAATCAACCACCTTCCGGACGCATCCGTGCGTTAGGCGGTCCGGAGGTGGTTAACAGTGACCTATACAGCACCCCGCCCCTTAACACTGACTTCCATAGGGGACCGTCCCCTTTTCTGTGACCTCCACTGTTCCCTGCCTCCTTAACAGAGACCTCCACAGCACCCATCCCTTTAATAGTGATTTCCACAGTACCCCGTTCCCTTAACAGTGACCTCCACAGTACCCCACTCTTTTAACAGTTACCTCACAGTACCCTGCTGACTTAACAGTGACCTCCACAGCAGATGTCCCTTTAATAGTGGCCCTGCTCCCTTAACAGTGACCTCCACAGTGCCCGCCTCTTTAACAGTGACCTCCACAGCGACCTGCCCCCTTAGCAGTAACATCCACAGTGAACGCCCCTTTAACAGTGACCTCCACAGTGCCCGCCCCTTTAACAGTGAGCTCCACAGCAGCTGCCCTTTTAATAGTGGCCCTTGCCCCTTAACAGTGACTTCCACAGCAGCTGCCCCTTTAATAGTGGACCCTGCCCCCTTACAGTGACCTCCACATCGCCCTGCCCCTTTAAGACTAGTGCTACACGACGACATGTGTCGTGCAACATTTTGTCGCACTAATGTCGAACAACAATTTTTGTAATGATGGATTTTGTCACGTCACAGTTGCAGCATGTCGCATGTCGCAGTGCAACACCAGCATAGTCTATCATCATAAAATTTTTAGTTGTGCCCTATGTGTCGTGAGACTTATTGTCAAGCAACACATGTCGTCGTGTAGCCCTAGCCTAAAGCTGACCTACAGCAGTGAAGAAAAATGGCTGTGTTGTTATGAAAATCTGGAGCAAAACTGTGTGTATGTGGAGACTAAGAGCCTGCGAGCTTCAACTGGCTGATAAGGGACATGTGACCGTGTGTATTGCAGTTGGGATATGAAGAGAAAGACTTGCAGGCTTGTATTGGCTAATGTGGGTCATTTTTTAGGAATATCTCAGGAACGGTACGTTCCTGAGATGTACCTGTGTGCCAAATTTGGTGAAGATCGTTTCAGTCGTTTGGTCGTGCATAAAGAACAAACAGACAGAAACTCATTTTTATATATATAAGAGACTAGCAGAAGGACCCGGCTTTGCACGGGTATATTTAATATATTTAATTTAATGTTTCTGTGTGTCGTTAAAAGATATCGACAGTATCATAACAGTGACCTCTACAGCACCCCACCCCACTGTCTGCTGAGCTGTGTATCTAATCCTATCCTGTGTGATACTGTCTGCTGAGCTGTGTATATAATCCTATCCTGTGTGATACTGTCTGCTGAGCTGTGTATCTAATCCTATCCTGTGTGATACTGTCTGCTGAGCTATGAATCTAATCTTATGTTCTGTGATACTGTCTGCTGAGCTGTGTATATAATCCTATCCTGTGTGATACTGTCTGCTGAGCTGTGTATCTAATCCTATCCTGTGTGATACTGTCTGCTGAGCTATGAATCTAATCTTATGTTCTGTGATACTGTCTGCTGAGCTGTGTATATAATCCTATCCTGTGTGATACTGTCTGCTGAGCTGTGTATCTAATCCTATCCTGTGTGATACTGTCTGCTGAGTATGAATCTAATCTTATGTTCTGTGATACTGTCTGCTGAGCTGTGTATATAATCCTATCCTGTGTGATACTGTCTGCTGAGCTGTGTATCTAATCCTATCCTGTGTGATACTGTCTGCTGAGCTGTGTGTCTAATATCCTATCCTGTGTGATACTGTATGCTGAGCTGTGTATATAATCCTATCCTGTGTGATACTGTCTGCTGAGCTGTGTATCTAATCCTATCCTGTGTGATACTGTCTGCTGAGCTGTGTATCTAATCCTATCCTGTGTGATACTGTCTGCTGAGCTGTGTATCTAATCCTATCCTGTGTGATACTGTCTGTTGAGCTGTGTATATAATCTTATGTTCTGTGATACTGTCTGCTGAGCTGTGTATCTAATCCTATCCTGTGTGATACTGTCTGCTGAGCTGTGTATATAATCCTATCCTGTGTGATACTGTCTGCTGAGCTGTGTATCTAATCCTATCCTGTGTGATACTGTCTGCTGAGCTGTGTATATAATCCTATCCTGTGTGATACTGTCTGCTGAGCTGTGTATCCAATCCTATCCTGATTGTGATACTGTCTGCTGAGCTGTGTATCTAATATCCTATCCTGTGTGATACTGCCTGCTTAGCTGTGTATCTAATCCTATCCTGTGTGATACTGCCAGCTGAGCTATGTATCTAATCCTGTCATGTCTGATACTGTCTGCTGAGCTGTGTATCTAATCCTATCCTGTGTGATACTGTCTGCTGAGCTGTGTATCTAATCCTATCCTGTATGATACTATCTGCTGAGCCGTGTATCTAATCCTATCCTGTGTGATACTGTCTGCTGCGCTGTGTATCTAATCCTATCCTGTGTGATACTGTCTGCTGAGCTGTGTATCTAATCTTATGTTGTGTGATACTGTCTGCTGAGCTGTGTATCTAATATCCTATCCTGTGATACTGTCTGCTGAGCTGTGTATCTAATCCTGTCATGTCTGATACTGTCTGCTGAGCTGTGTATCTAATCTTATCCTGTGTGATACTGTCTGCTGAGCTGTGTATCTAATCCTATCCTGTATGATACTGTCTGCTGAGCTGTGTATCTAATCCTATTCTGTGTGATTCTGTCTGATGAGCTGTGTATATTATTCTATCCTGTGTGATACTGTCTGCTGAGCTGCGTATCTAATCTTATCCTGTATGATACTGTCTACTGAGCTGTGTATCTAATCCTATCCTGTATGATACTGTCTGCTGAGCTGTGTATCTAATCCTATCCTGTGTGATACTGTCTGATGAGCTGTGTATATTATTCTATCCTGTGTGATACTGTTTGCTGAGCTGTGTATCTAATGCTATCCTGTGTGATACTGTTTGCTGATCTGTGTATCTAATATCCTATCCTGTGTGATACTGCCAGCTGAGCTGTGTATCTAATCCTGTCATGTGTAAGGCTATTTTCACACTAGCGTTCGGAGCGGGTCCGTCTGATGTTTCATCAGACGGATCCGCTCCTATAATGCAGACGTTTGCATCCGTTCAGAACGGATCCGTCTGCATTATAACTTAGAAAAATTTCTAAGTGTGAAAGTAGCCTGAGCGGATCCGTTCAGACTTTACATTGAAAGTCAATGGGGGACGGATCCGCTTGAAGATTGAGCCATATGGTGTCATCTTCAAGCGGATCCGTCCCCATTGACTTCCATTATAAGTCTGGACGGATCCGCTCGCCTCCGCACGGCCAGGCGGACACCCGAACGCTGCTTGAAGCGTTCAGGTGTCCGCTCACTGAGCGGAGGCTGAGCGCTGGCAGGCGGATGCATTCTCAGTGCATCCGCCTCCACGGAGAATGCATTAGGGCCAGACGGCTGCGTTCATGGCCGCTTGTGAGCCCCTTCAAACGGAGCTCACGAGCGGACACCTGAACGCAGGTGTGAAAGTAGCCTAATGCTGTCTGCTGAGCTGTGTATCTAATCCTATCCTGTGTGATACTGTCTGCTGAGCTGTGTATCTAATCCTATCCTGTGTGATACTGTCTGCTGAGCTGTGTATCTAATCTTATAGTGTGTGATACTGTCTGCTGAGCTGTGTATCTAATATCCTATCCTGTGATACTGCCAGCTGAGCTGTGTATGTAATCCTGTTATGTGTGATACTGTCTGCTGAGCTGTGTATCTAATCCTATCCTGTGTGATACTGTCTGCTGAGCTGTGTATATAATCCTATCCTGTGTGATACTGTCCGCTGAGCTATGAATCTAATCATATCCTGTGTGATACTGTCTGCTGAGCTGTTTATCTAATCCTGTCATGTGTGATACTATCTGCTGAGCTGTGTATCTAATCCTATCCTGTGTGATACTGTCTGCTGAGCTGTGTATCTAATCCTATCCTGTGTGATACTGTCTGCTGAGCTATGAATCTAATCATATCCTGTGTGATACTGCCTGCTGAGCTGTTTATCTAATCCTGTCATGTGTGATACTGTCTGCTGAGCTTTGTATCTAATCCTATCCTGTGTGATACTGCCAGCTGAGATGTGTATCTAATCCTGTCATGTGTGATGCTGTCTGCTGAGCTGTGTATCTAATCCTATCCTGTGTGATACTGTCTGCTGAGCTGTGTATCTTATCCTATCCTGTGTGATACTGTCTGCTGAGCTCTGTATCTAATTATACCCTGTTTGATACTGTCTGCTGAGCTGTGTATCTAATCCTATCCCGTGTGATACTGTCTGCTGAGCTGTGTATCTAATCCTATCCTGTGTGATACTGTCTGCTGAGCTGTGTATCTATTCCTATCCTGTGTGATACTGTCCGCTGAGCTATGTATCTAATATCCTATCCTGTGTGAAAACCTGGTAAACTAAATGTGAACTTAGGCCCCTTTCACACGGGCAAGATTTCCGCACGGGTGCAATGCGTGAGGTGAACGCATTGCACCTGCACTGAATCCAGCCCCTTTCGTTTCTATGGGGCTGTGCAGATGAGCGGTGATTTTCACACATCACTTGTGTGTTGCGTGAAAATCACAGCATGCTCTATATTCACGCAGGCCCCATAGAAATAAATAGAGCTGCGTGAGTGCGGATGTGGTGCGATTTTCACGCATGGTTGGTAGGAGACGATCGGGATGGGGACCCGATCTTTATTATTTTCCCTTATGACATGGTTATAAGGGAAAATAATAGCATTCTCAATACAGAATGCTTAGTAAAATGTGGATTGAGGGGTTAAAAACAAAAAAATTACTCACCTCCTCTTGATCGCGTAATTGCCGATCTCTTCTCAGTTCTTTAATCATGAGCTGCCTGCTAAAGGACCTGTGGTGACGTTACATCACACGGTCCAATCACATGGTCCATCACCATGGTGTTAGACCATGTGATTGGGCCATGTGATGAGCTCAGTGACGTCACCACAGGTCCTTTGACAGGTCCTGAAGAAAGAACAAGAGACCGGCAGCTATTGAGGAGGCGAGTTAATTTTTTTATATATTTTTTTTAACCCTCAATTGACCTTCTACTAAGCATTCTGTATTAAAGAATGCTATTATTTTCCCTTATAACCATGTTATAAGGGAAAATAATAAAATCTACACTACAACTTAACCCAAACCCGAACTTCATTGAAGAAGTTCGGCTCTGGGTACCACATTCAGTTTTTTCTCACGCACGTGCAAAACGCATTGCACTTGCGCTGAAAAAACTGAACCACGCAACGCAATCATAGTCAAAACTGACTGAAATTGTGTGCGGACTCGCACGATTTCCCCGCCACGCACCCGCATCCTATCCGGCCCAAATCCGCAACGCCTGTGTAAAAGAGGCCTTATACTGGCTGATACACGTATATGACTAAATATTTAAGGACCTGCGAACTACTAAAACCTGTGCTCAGTTGTTGGAAACCTGGAGCAGGACCTGCGATCTTCTATTGGCTGATAAGGGACATGTGACCGTGTGCACGGCAGTTAGGGGCTTGTATTGTCTAATGCAGGTCATTTTTTGGGAATATCTCAGAAATGGTAAGTCCTACAGAGGTGAGACCCAATTTAAAACCTTCCCGGACACCTGATGTACCGGTGTGTCAAATTTGGTGAAGATCGGTCCAGTCGTTTGGTCGTGCATAAAGAACAGACAGACGTCCAGACAGAAACTCTATTTTTTATATGTATATAAGAGACTAGCAGAAGGACCCGGCTTCGCACGGGTATATTTCATCTATTTCATTTCATGTTTGTGTGTGTCGTTGAAAGATATTGAAAGTATCCCCCATAACAGTGACCTTTACAGCACCCCGCCCCCTTAACAGTTAACTCCACAGCCCCCCACCTTTTAACATTGACCCCCCTACAGTGCCCCGCCACCTTAAAATGGGACCTCC
The DNA here is from genome assembly GCF_014858855.1 of Bufo gargarizans. NCBI lineage: Eukaryota > Metazoa > Chordata > Amphibia > Anura > Bufonidae > Bufo > Bufo gargarizans. The sequence goes on along the minus strand of NC_058090.1, from coordinate 2,217,993 downwards.
ACAGCAGCCCATCTCCTTAACTTTGACCTTCACAGCAGCCCGCCCCCTTAACAGTGAGTTTCACAGTACCACACTCCCTTGACAGTGACCTCCTCAGAGGTCCGCCCCCTTAACAGTGACCTATACAGAACCCTGCTTCTTAACACTGACCTTCATATCGGACCGTCCCCTTATCTGTGACCTCCACAGATCCTTTGGAGTAAAACTGTGTGTATGTGGAGACTAAGGGCCTGCAAGCTTTTATTGGCTGATAAGGGACATGTGACCGTGTGAATGGCAGTTGGGATATGAAGAGAAAGACTTGCAGGCTTGTATTGGCTAATACAAGCCATTTTTTGGGAATATCTCAGTCTTAGAGAGCTGAGACCCGGTCTAAAACCTTCCCGGACACCTGATGTCAGGACAGACAGACACTCATTTTTATATATATATATATATATATATATAAAAGAGAAACTGAAGAAAAGAAAAAAAATCCAGCTCTTGATAGCAGGGGATCCTTTATTCACAGTGGTATAAAAACTTCCACATGCGCAGGGCAGTCAAATCTACGCGTTTATGGCGTGGTGGGAGAGACACTTTCTCCTCATCGACACACACCCCTTTTGTGAGTGTATACGGTGGTATGGACGCTTCATAGACGAGCTGTTGTTCATCTGGCCGGGCGATGCTGCGGACATACCCCCTTATTCTACATACCTCAACCAATGCCTGGACACTATTTCTTTCAATGTCCAATTTGACACCTCTGCGATCAGCTTTTTGGACTTGTGCTTGAGAGGGGATAATGTACCATCTAAAGTTTGCACTTCCACGTACAGGAAGGAGCTAGCAGGTAATACCACACTGCTGGCAACCTCCTGTCACCCTTCTCATGTTATTCGTAATATCCCCAAAGGTGAGATGATTGGTGGCAGACGCAATTGCTCTGATACAGAGACGTTTATACTGGAAGCTACCAATATTAGGCTACTTTCACACCTGCGTTCAGGTGTCCGCTCGTGAGTTCCGTTTGAAGGGGCTCACAAGCGGCCCTGAACGCAGCAGTCTGGCCCTAATGCATTCTCAGTGGAGGCGGATCCACTGAGAATGCATCCGCCTGCCAGCGCTCAGCCTCCGCTCAGTGAGCGGACACCTGAACGCTTCAAGCAGCGTTCGGGTGTCCGCCTGGCCGTGCGGAGGCGAGCGGATCCGTCCAGACTTATAATGGAAGTCAATGGGGACGGATCCGCTTGAAGATGACACCATATGGCTCAATCTTCAAGCGGATCCGTCCCCCATTGACTTTCAATGTAAAGTCTGAACGGATCCGCTCAGGCTACTTTCACACTTAGAAATTTTTCTAAGTTATAATGCAGACGGATCCGTTCTGAACGGATGCAAACGTCTGCATTATAGGAGCGGATCCGTCTGATGAAACATCAGACGGACCCGCTCCGAACGCTAGTGTGAAAGTAGCCTTACTAATAGACTGCGGCACAGATCATATTCTCCACACCTTACCACCAAGTTTAGGGATATGGTTTTGCCCATGGACAGACATTCTCTTGTGTTTCCAAGAAAATCACCTGCTGCTGACAAAATAGATTCAAAACTATCCAGGGACAATCCGACCATTTTCATTACTAAATTTATCCTGACCCCATTACCCCTTGTGAGTGGTGGAGTAATACTATAAGATATGTTACTGATGTTGGTAATTTATATCATGAGTAAGGACCAGCATGTAAAGGTCCGAAACGCGTAGATTTGACTGCCCTGCGTATGTGGAAGTTTTTATACCGCTGTGAATAAAGGATACCCTGCTATCAATCAAGAGCTGGATTTTATCTCTTTTCTTCAGTTTTGTACCAGCCGTGTCCAGGCCTTGTATCCGTGCTCTGGCAGGAGAAGCAGGTGAGAGCTGCCTTTTTCCCTTCAATTATCTATATAAGAGATAAAGTTACAATGTTTGTGGTGAAATATAATTGAACTATGTATGTGTTTAATATCACTGTATGTACAATTAATTATTTATGCTATGAAACACACCATGTAATGTGTTGAGGGAAGTGTCGGGAATATATGCATATGGATATATATTTAATATGCATATGCATGTTCCCTTGTGTGTGTCCCTGTATCCCCAGGTGGGATATATGTGCCCCATATATATATATATATACTGCCCCTGGTTTTGTGTGTGTGTGTGTATATATATATATATATATATATATATATATCTCCAAAAAATGAGGCAGCCCTCCAATAGATATAGTGATAAAGGTGAACCCTTTATTGACCACTCGGAAGTTTGGAGTGTGGTTGCAAGGCTTCTGGACATGCGCAGTCGCAATTACAAGACTCGGATCTTGGCGCTGTTTATTTGTCCCCGCTGTGTAAGTTCTGTTTTTTATATATATTTACAACAGCTGTTGCTGATATTAAACACATGAACATGTGATTGATTGGGTTCAATTTACACACTATATGGTATATCAATGAATGATGTTTGTCAATAATTTGCACAATTTGCACATAGCCATTGATGCTGTATTTGCGCTACATAAGTGATTATTTAAGTCCACTGCTAATAAGCTCTTCCCAGTGAAATCTTATTTCAACTGCAATGCCACTCATGTAGTATATCTAATCATATGTCGAATTTGCAGCTTACAATATGTAGGCTGCACTATAAATTCTATCAAGGTGAGAATACGTAAGCACATCTCGGATGTGCCGCATCATGGAAGCCGCGGATTGTCTGCGGCCAGCTTGCACTTTGCAGTTTTCCATGATGGGGACACATCCGGCATGTTGATTCAAGGCATTGAGAGGGTTAAAGTACCCACGAGAGGAGGCGATCACAGGAGGAAACTCCTGAACAGGGAATCCTTCTGGATATTTCAGCTGAGCACCCGTCACCCTGAGGGACTCAATAAAAGATTGGATTTAATCCTGCAATTGTAAGACAATAAAATATGTAGAATATGCTTTCCATCTCTGATATATGGTTGAATAATGTTATGTTTTTAAAACAATGTAAACTGCTTTTTTATTTGAAGATTGACACATGTGAATGGCAGCATGGAATTTAGGTCATGTGATAACTAGAGTTGAGCGAACACCTGGATGTTCGGGTTCGAGAAGTTCGGCCGAACTTCCCGAAAATGTTCGGGTTCCGAACCCGATCCGAACTTCGTCCCGAACCCGAACCCCATTGAAGTCAATGGGGACCCGAACTTTTCGGCACTAAAACGGCTGTAAAACAGCCCAGGAAAGGGCTAGAGGGCTGCAAAAGGCAGCAACATGTAGGTAAATCCCCTGCAAACAAATGTGGATAGGGAAATGAATTAAAATAAAAATTAAATAAATAAAAATTAACCAAAATCAATTGGAGAGAGGTCCCATAGCAGAGAATCTGGCTTCCCGTCACCCACCACTGGAACAGTCCATTCTCAGATATTTAGGCCCCGGCACCCAGGCAGAGGAGAGAGGTCCCGTAACAGAGAATCTGGCTTCATGTCAGCAGAGAATCAGTCTTCATATCATAGCAGAGAATCAGGCTTCACGTCACCCACCACTGCAACAGTCCATTTTCATAAATTTAGGCCCAGCACCCAGGCAGAGGAGAGAGGTCCCGTAACAGAGGATCTGGCTTCATGTCAGCAGAAAATCAGTCTGCATGTCATAGCAGAGAATCAGGCTTCACGTCACCCACCACTGTAAGAGTCCATTTTCATAAATTTAGGCCCAGCACCCAGGCAGAGGAGAGAGGTCCCGTAACAGACAATCTGGCTTCATGTCAGCAGAGAATCAGTCTTCATGTCATAGCAGAGAATCAGGCTTCATGTCACCCACCACTGTAAGAGTCCATTTTCATAAATTTAGGCCCAGCACCCAGGCAGAGGAGAGAGGTCCCGTAACAGACAATCTGGCTTCATGTCAGCAGAGAATCAGTCTTCATGTCATAGCAGAGAATCAGGCTTCACGTCACCCACCACTGCAACAGTCCATTTTCATAAATTTAGGCCCAGCACCCAGGCAGAGGAGAGAGGTCCCGTAACAGACAATCTGGCTTCATGTCAGCAGAGAATTAGTCTGCATGTCATAGCAGAGAATCAGGCTTCACATCAGCCACCAATGCAACAGTCCATTGTCAGATATTTAGGCCCAGCACCCAGGCAGAGGAGAGAGGTCCCGTAACAGAGGATCTGGCTTTATGTCAGCAGAGAATCAGTCTTCATATCATAGCAGAGAATCAGGCTTCACGTCACCCACCACTGCAACAGTCCATTTTCATAAATTTAGGCCCAGCACCCAGGCCGAGGAGAGAGGTCCCGTAACAGAGGATCTGGCTTCATGTCAGCAGAGAATCAGTCTGCATGTCATAGCAGAGAATCAGGCTTCACGTCAGCCACCACTGCAACAGTCCATTGTCATAAATTTAGGCCCAGCACCCAGGCAGAGGAGAGAGGTCCCGTAACAGACAATATGGCTTCATGTCAGCAGAGAATCAGTCTTCATGTCATAGCAGAGAATCAGTCTTCATGTCATAGCAGAGAATCAGGCATCACGTCACCCACCACTGTAAGAGTCCATTTTCATAAATTTAGGCCCAGCACCCAGGCAGAGGAGAGAGGTCCCGTAACAGACAATCTGGCTTCATGTCAGCAGAGAATCAGTCTTCATGTCATAGCAGAGAATCAGGCTTCATGTCACCCACCACTGTAAGAGTCCATTTTCATAAATTTAGGCCCAGCACCCAGGCAGAGGAGAGAGGTCCCGTAACAGACAATCTGGCTTCATGTCAGCAGAGAATCAGTCTTCATGTCATAGCAGAGAATCAGGATTCACGTCACCCACCACTGTAAGAGTCCATTTTCATAAATTTAGGCCCAGCACCCAGGCAGAGGAGAGAGGTCCCGTAACAGAGAATCTGTCTTCATGTCAGCAGAGAATTAGTCTGCATGTCATAGCAGAGAATCAGGCTTCACGTCACCCAACATTGGAACAGTCCATTGGCATATATTTAGGCCCCGGCACCCAGACAGAGGAGAGGTTCATTCAACTTTGGGTAGCCTCGCAATATAATGGTAAAATGAAAATAAAAATAGGATTGAATGAGGAAGTGCCCTGGAGTCCAATAATATATGGTTAAGGGGAGGTAGTTAATGTCTAATCTGGACAAGGGACGGACAGGTCCTGTGGGATCCATGCCTGGTTCATTTTTATGAACGTCAGCTTGTCCACATTGGCTGTAGACAGGCGGCTGCGTTTGTCTGTAATGACGCCCCCTGCCGTGCTGAATACACGTTCAGACAAAACGCTGGCCGCCGGGCAGGCCAGCACCTCCAAGGCATAAAAGGCTAGCTCTGGCCACGTGGACAATTTAGAGACCCAGAAGTTGAATGGGGCCGAACCATCAGTCAGTACGTGGAGGGGTGTGCACACGTACTGTTCCACCATGTTAGTGAAATGTTGCCTCCTGCTAACACGTTGCGTATCAGGTGGTGGTGCAGTTAGCTGTGGCGTGTTGACAAAAGTTTTCCACATCTCTGCCATGCTAACCCTGCCCTCAGAGGAGCTGGCCGTGACACAGCTGCCTTGGCGACCTCTTGCTCCTCCTCTGCCTTGGCCTTGGGCTTCCACTTGTTCCCCTGTGACATTTGGGAATGCTCTCAGTAGCGCGTCTACCAACGTGCGCTTGTACTCGCGCATCTTCCTATCACGCTCCAGTGCAGGAAGTAAGGTGGGCACATTGTCTTTGTAGCGTGGATCCAGCAGGGTGGCAACCCAGTAGTCCGCACAGGTTAAAATGTGGGCAACTCTGCTGTCGTTGCGCAGGCACTGCAGCATGTAGTCGCTCATGTGTGCCAGGCTGCCCAGGGGTAAGGACAAGCTGTCCTCTGTGGGAGGCGTATCGTCATTGTCCTGCCTTTCCCCCCAGCCACGCACCAGTGATGGACCCGAGCTGCGTTGGGTGCCACCCCGCTGTGACTATGCTTCATCCTCATCCTCCTCCACCTCCTCCTCATCCTCGTCCTCCAGTAGTGGGCCCGGCTGGCCACATTTGTACCTGGCCTCTGCTGTTGCCAAAAACCTCCCTCTGAGTCACTTCGAAGAGACTGGCCTGAAAGTGCTAAAAATGACCCCTCTTCCTCCTCCTCCTCCTCCTGGGCCACCTCCTCTTCCATCATCGCCCTAAGTGTTTTCTCAAGGAGACATAGAAGTGGTATTGTAACGCTGATAACGGCGTCATCGCCACTGGCCATGTTGGTGAAGTACTCGAAACAGCGCAACAGGGCACACAGGTCTCGCATGGAGGCCCAGTCATTGGTGGTGAAGTGGTGCTGTTCTGTAGTGCGACTGACCCGTGCGTGCTGCAGCTGAAACTCCACTATGGCCTGCTGCTGCTCGCACAGTCTGTCCAGCATGTGCAAGGTGGAGTTCCACCTGGTGGGCACGTCGCATATGAGGCGGTGAGCGGGAAGGCCGAAGTTACGCTGTAGCGCAGACAGGCGAGCAGCAGCAGGATGTGAACGCCGGAAGCGCGAACAGACGGCCCGCACTTTATGCAGCAGCTCTGACATGTCGGGGTAGTTGTGAATGAACTTCTGCACCACCAAATTCAGCACATGCGCCAAGCAAGGGATGTGCGTCAAATTGGCTAGTCCCAGAGCTGCAACGAGATTTCGCCCATTATCACACACCACCAGGCAGGGCTTGAGGCTCACCGGCAGCAACCACTCGTCGGTCTGTTGTTCTATACCACGCCACAACTCCTGTGCGGTGTGGGGCCTGTCCCCCAAACATATGAGTTTCAGAATGGCCTGCTGACGTTTACCCCGGGCTGTGCTGAAGTTGGTGGTGAAGGTGTGTGGCTGACTGGATGAGCAGGTGGAAGAGGAGGAGGAAGCCGAGAAGGAGGAGGTGGCAACAGGAGGCAAAGAATGTTGCCCTGCGATCCTTGGCGGCGGAAGGACGTGCGCTAAACAGCTCTCCGGCTGGGGCCCAGCTGCCACTACATTTACCCAGTGTGCAGTTAGGGAGATATAGCGTCCCTGGCCGTGCTTACTGGTCCACGTATCTGTTAGGTGGACCTTGCTACAGATGGCGTTGCGCAGTGCACACTTGATTTTATCGGATACTTGGTTGTGCAGGGAAGGCACGGCTCTCTTGGAGAAGTAGTGGCGGCTGGGAACAACATACTGTGGGACAGCAAGCGACATGAGCTGTTTGAAGCTGTCTGTGTCCACCAGCCTAAATAACAGCATTTCATAGGCCAGTAGTTTAGAAATGCTGGCATTCAGGGCCAGGGATCGAGGGTGGCTAGGTGGGAATTTACGCTTTCTCTCAAATGTTTGTGAGATGGAGAGCTGAACGCTGCCGTGTGACATGGTTGAGACGCTTGGTGACGGAGGTGGTGGTGGTGTTGGTGGTACATCCCCTGTCAGCACATTGTTTGAAGAAGTGCCATGCCAGGGAACTCCTTGAAGCTGCCTTTGGGGTGCTCGGTCCCAGATGGCGGCGGTCAGTAGCAGACGGAGTCTCTTGGCGGCGGGTGTTCTGCTTTTGCCCACTGCTCCCTCTTTTGCTACGCTGTTGGCTCGGTCTCACCACTGCCTCTTCCTCCGAACTGTGAAAGTCAGTGGCACGACCTTCATTCCATGTGGGGTCTAGGACCTCATCGTCCCCTGCATCGTCTTCCACCCAGTCTTGATCCCTGACCTCCTGTTCAGTCTGCACACTGCAGAAAGACGCAGCAGTTGGCACCTGTGTTTCGTCATCATCAGAGACATGCTGAGGTGGTATTCCCATGTCCTCATTATCAGGAAACATAAGTGGTTGTGCGTCAGTGCATTCTATGTCTTTCACCGCTGGGGAAGGGCTAGGTGGATGCCCTTGGGAAACCCTGCCAGCGGAGTCTTCAAACAGCATAAGAGACTGCTGCATAACTTGAGGCTGAGACAGTTTCCCTGGTATGCATGGGGGTGATGTGACAGACTGATGGGGTTGGTTTTCAGGCGCCATCTGTGCGCTTTCTGCAGAAGACTGGGTGGGAGATAATGTGAACGTGCTGGATCCACTGTCGGCCACCCAATTGACTAATGCCTGTACCTGCTCATGCCTTACCATCCTTAGAACGGCATTGGGCCCCACCATATATCGCTGTAAATTCTGGCGGCTACTGGGACCTGAGGTAGTTGGTACACTAGGACGTGTGGATGTGGCAGAACGGCCACGTCCTCTCCCAGCACCAGAGGGTCCACTAACACCACCACGACCATGTCCACGTCCGCGTCCCTTACTAGATGTTTTCCTCAGTGTTATGGTTCACCACAACAACAAAAATATTATTTGGCCCAATGTATTGTATTCAAATTCAGCGGGATATACATTTGAGGCCTAGTATTTAGGCGCTGGGCGACCGGTATGGATTTAGTGACAGAATTAGACTTGGAAATGCACAGTAGCGTGTGTGTGAAGTTATTCTGAATGACCCTATGTGCACCTTGAATATTATATACCCTTTTAGGGATAGATTTCAAATAGCTCTGATATAGCAGAAACCTCTAAATTATGAAATTGCTAAATTGGGAATTGTATTTCAACCCAGAACAAAAAATGTGCTTTGGCGGACACTAAATAACTTGCCCATCCACAACAGGACAGCGGTAACGACAGATTTAGCGGGATATAAATTTGAGGCCTACTATTTAGGCGCTGGGTGACCGGTATGGATTTAGTGACAGAATTAGACTTGGAAATGCACAGTAGCGTGTGTGTGAAGTTATTCTGAATGACCCTATGTGCACCTTGAATATTATATACCCTTTTAGGGATAGATTTCAAATAGCTCTGATATAGCAGAAACCACAAAATTATGAAATTGCTAAATTGGGAATTGTATTTCAACCCAGAACAAAAAATGTGCTTTGGCGGACACTAAATAACTTGCCCATCCACAACAGGACAGCGGTAACGACATATTTAGCGGGATATAAATTTGAGGCCTAGTATTTAGGCGCTGGGTGACCGGTATGGATTTAGTGACAGAATTAGACTTGGAAATGCACAGTAGCGTGTGTGTGAAGTTATTCTGAATGACCCTATGTGCACCTTGAATATTATATACCCTTTTAGGGATAGATTTCAAATAGCTCTGATATAGCAGAAACCACTAAATTATGAAATTGCTAAATTGGGAATTGTATTTCAACCCTGAACAAAAAATGTGCTTTGACGGACACTAAATAACTTGCCCAGCCACAACAGTACAGCGGTAACGACAGATTTAGCAGGATATAAATTTGAGGCCTAGTATTTAGGCGCTGGGTGACCGGTATGGATTTAGTGACAGAATTAGACTGGGATATGGCCAAAAAATAACCACACTATTGCTGGTTAAATGCACTTGGTGTGACAGCTTGACCAACCACACTACTGAGGGTTAAATGCACTTGGTGACGGGCGCAGCTTGCCCCTGATGTAGTATATGGCCAAAAAATGAACAGACTATTGCTGGTTAAATGCACTTGGTGTGACAGCTTCACCCTGATGTAGGCTTTAGCCAAAAAACAACCACACCATTGAGGGTTAAATGCACTTGGTGACAGGCGCAGCTTGCCCCTGATGTAGTATATGGCCAAAAAATGAACAGACTATTGCTGGTTAAATGCACTTGGTGTGACAGCTTGACCAACCACACTACTGAGGGTTAAATGCACTTGGTGACGGGCGCAGCTTGCCCCTGATGTAGTATATGGCCAAAAAATGAACAGATTATTGCTGGTTAAATGCACTTGGTGACGGGCGCAGCTTGCCCCTGATTTAGTATATGGCCAAAAAATTAACAGACTATTGCTGGTTAAATGCACTTGGTGTGACAGCTTCACCCTGATGTAGGCTTTAGCCAAAAAACAACCACACCATTGAGGGTTAAATGCACTTAGTGACAGGCGCAGCTTGCCCCTGATGTAGTATATGGCCAAAAAATAAACAGACTATTGCTGGTTAAATGCACTTGGTGTGACAGCTTCACCCTGATGTAGGCTTTAGCCAAAAAACAACCACACCATTGAGGGTTAAATGCACTTGGTGACAGGCGCAGCTTGCCCCTGATGTAGTATATGGCCAAAAAATAAACAGACTATTGCTGGTTAAATGCACTTGGTGTGACAGCTTCACCCTGATGTAGGCTTTAGCCAAAAAACAACCACACCATTGAGGGTTAAATGCACTTGGTCGCAGCTTGGATGCACTTGGTCGCAGCACCGCACAAGACACAAAATGGCCGCCGATCACCCCAGAAAAAAGTGACTGACAAACGGTCTGGGCAGCCTAAAAACAGTGAGCATTTGAATTTCAGCAGCTCAATGACCCACAGCTGCAGATCGATCGATTAATCAAGTCCTTTGGAGGAGTTAATCCGCCTAATCTCGCCCTACTGTCACAGCCGCAACCTCTCCCTACGCTAATCAGAGCAGAGTGACGGGCGGCGCTATGTGACTCCAGCTTAAATAGAGGCTGGGTCACATGGTGCTCTGGCCAATCACAGCCATGCCAATAGTAGGCATGGCTGTGACGGCCTCTTGGGGCAAGTAGTATGACGCTTGTTGATTGGCTGCTTTGCAGCCTTTCAAAAAGCGCCAAGAAAGCGTCACAAAAGTGCCAAGAAAGCAACGAACACCGAACCCGGACTTTTACGAAAATGTCCGGGTTCGGGTCCGTGTCACGGACACCCCAAAATTCGGTACGAACCCGAACTATACAGTTCGAGTTCGCTCATCCCTAGTGATAACCCAATTAAGAGCACAGGTGGGAGTCCACTAGATCTGCTGCATTCATTTGTATCTTACTATGTCATGAGTAAGGGCTCACATTCTAAGTAGTCCGAAACATGTAGACTAAGATTGTTTTTCCTGGATGTATTTTTATACCGCGTCAATAAAGCATCGATTTTACCTCTGTGAGACTGAGCTGGATTCTGCTTTTCGTTTGGACTTCAAGTTACCCGCATCCAGGTGCGTTTTTTCCGTGCTCACAGCAGAGAAGGAGCAGGTGAGAGCAGCTTTTTCTCAATTGTTATGTACACAAGTGATTATATATTTATTTTTTAATATTTCTTACACAGATTTTACACACTATTATATTAAATGATTATCTAATTGTCACTTAATTTACCACTATGCATTTTATATGCTTGATAAAGACTGCATTGAGTGGTTAAAACGTTGCAGAGGGGTCAATAAAGGGTCCACCTTTTTAACTATATCTATTGGAGTGCTGCCTCATTTTTTTGATATTTATCATCATTAACTGCTGAGCTTGCGGTTTGGAGGATTTTGCACCCGTGGTCTACTGGACTAGTGCTGCTTTTTGAATTTTTGTTATATATGTATACACATACACACACACAGCAGAGTGTGCTGCATCTTCATTTTCTAAAAATATATATATATATATGTGTGTGTGTGTGTGTGTGCCCCAAGCATCTATGTAGATATATGTATTTAACCACCTCCCGACCGCCTAACGCACGGATGCGTCCGGAAGGTGGTTGATTCATTCCTCCTGGACGCATCCGTGCGTCATCTCGCGATAGCCGAGATTTCCCTGTGAACGCGTGCACACAGGCGCGCGCGCTCACAGGAACGGAAGGTAAGCGAGTGGATCTCCAGCCTGCCCGCGGCGATCGCTCGCTGGCAGGCTGGAGATGTGATTTTTTTAACTCCTAACAGGTATATTAGACGCTGTTTTGATAACAGCGTCTAATATACCTGCTACCTGGTCCTCTGGTGGTCCCTTTTGTTTGGATCGACCACCAGAGGACACAGGCAGCTCAGTAATAAGTAGCACCAAAAACCACTACACAACACCCCCCCCCCCCGTCACTTAATAACCCCTGATCACCCCATATAGACTCCCTGATCACCCCCCTGTCATTGATCACCCCCCTGTCAGGCTCCATTCAGAGGTCCGTATGATTTTTACGGATCCACGGATACATGGATCGGATCCGCAAAACGCATACGGACGTCTGAATGGAGCCTTACAGGGGGGTGATCAATGACAAGTGGGTGATCACGCATATAGACTTCCTGATCACTTCCCTGTCATTGATCACCCCCATGTCATTGATCACCCCCCTGTAAGGCTCCATTCAGACGTCCGTATGATTTTTACGAATCCACTGATACATGGATCGGATCCGCAAAACACATACGGACGTCTGAATGGAGCCTTACAGGGGGGTGATCAATGACAAGGGGGTGATCACGCATATAGACTTCCTGATCACTTCCCTGTCATTGATCACCCCCCTGTCATTGATCACCCCCCTGTAAGGCTCCATTCAGACGTCCGTGTGATTTTTAGGATCCACTGATACATGGATCGGATCCGCAAAACACACAAGGATGTTTGAATGGAGCCTTACAGGGGGGTGATCAATGACAGGGTGGTGATCACCCATATAGACACCCTGATCACCCCCCTGTCATTGATCACCCCCCTATAAGGCTCCATTCAGACGTCCGTATGATTTTTACGGATCCACGGATACATGGATCGGATCCGCAAAACACATACGGACGTCTGAATGGAGCCTTACAGGGGGGTGATCAATGACAGGGGGGTGATCACCTCATATACACTCCCTGATCACCCCCTGTCATTGATCACCCCCCTGTAAGGCTCCATTCAGACGTCCGTATGTGTTTTGCGGATCCGATCCATGTATCCGTGGATCCGTAAAAATCATACGGACGTCTGAATGGAGCCTTACAGGGGGGTGATCAATGACAGGGGGGTGATCAGTGACAGGGGGGTGATCAGGGAGTCTATATGGGTGATCACCCCACTGTCATTGATCACCCCCCCTGTAAGGCTCCATTCAGAAATTTTTTGGGCCCAAGTTAGCGGAAATTATATATATTTTTTTTTTTTTTTTTTCTTACAAAGTCTCATATTCCACTAACTTGTGTCAAAAAATAAAATCTTACATGAACTCACCATACCCCTCACGGAATCCAAATGCGTAACATTTTTTAGACATTTATATTCCAGACTTCTTCTCACGCTTTAGGGCCCCTAAAATGCCAGGGCAGTATAAATACCCCACATGTGACCCTATTTCGGAAAGAAGACACCCCAAGGTATTCCGTGAGGGGCATATTGAGTCCATGAAAGATTGAAATTTTTGTCCCAAGTTAGCGGAAAGGGAGACTTTGTGAGAAAAAACAAAAAAAAAGAAAAAAAATCAATTTCCGCTAACTTGTGCCCCAAAAAAAAAAATTCTATGAACTCGCCATGCCCCTCATTGAATACCTTGGGGTGTCTTCTTTCCAAAATGGGGTCACATGTGGGGTATTTATACTGCCCTGGCTTTTTAGGGGCCCTAAAGCGTGAGAAGAAGTCTGGGATCCAAATGTCTAAAAATGCCCTCCTAAAAGGAATTTGGGCCCCTTTGCGCAGCTAGGCTGCAAAAAAGTGTCACACATGTGGTATCGCCGTACTCAGGAGAAGTTGGGGAATGTGTTTTGGGGTGTCATTTGACATATACCCATGCTGGGTGGGATAAATGTCTTGGTCAAATGCCAACTTTGTATAAAAAAATGGGAAAAGTTGTCTTTTGCCAAGATATTTCTCTCACCCAGCATGGGTATATGTAAAATGACACCCCAAAACACATTCCCCAACTTCTCCTGAGTACGGCGATACCACATGTGTGACACTTTTTTGCCGCCTAGGTGGGCAAAGGGGCACACATTCCAAAGAGCACCTTTAGGATTTTACAGGTCATTTTTTACACATTTTGATTTCAAACTACTTACCACACATTAGGGCCCCTAGAATGCCAGGGCAGTATATCTACCCCACAAGTGACCCCATTATGGAAAAAGACACCCCAAGGTATTCCGTGAGGGGCATGGCGAGTTCCTACAATTATTTTTTTAATGTCACAAGTTAGCGGAAATTGATGATTTTATTTATTTTTATTTTTTTCTAACAAAGTCTCATATTCCACTAACTTGTGGCAAAAAATTAAAAATTCTAGGAACTCGCCATGCGCCATGGAATGTGTGCCCCTTTGCCCACCTAGGCTGCAGAAAAGTGTCACACATCTGGTATCGCCGTACTCAGGAGAAGTTGGGGAATGTGTTTTGGGGTGTCATTTTACATATACCCATGCTGGGTGAGAGAAATATCTTGGCAAAAGACAACTTTTCCCATTTTTTTTATACAAAGTTGGCATTTGACCAAGATATTTATCTCACCCAGCATGGGTATATGTAAAATGACACCCCAAAACACATTCCCCAACTTCTCCTGAGTACGGCGATACCAGATGTGTGACACTTTTTTGCAGCCTAGGTGGGCAAAGGGGCACACATTCCAAAGTGCACCTTTCGGATTTCACCGGTCATTTTTTACAGATTTTGATTGCAAACTTCTTCTCACGCATTTGGGCCCCTAGAATGCCAGGGCAGTATAACTACCCCACAAGTGACCCCATTTTGGAAAGAAGACACCCCAAGGTATTTTGTGATGGGCATAGTGAGTTCATGGAAGTTTTTATTTTTTGTCACAAGTTAGTGGAATATGAGACTTTGTAAGAAGAAAAAATAAATAAATCATTTTCCGCTAACTTGTGACAAAAAAATAAAAAGTTCTATGAACTCACTATGCCCATCAGTGAATACCTTAGGGTGTCTACTTTCCGAAATGGGGTCATTTGTGGGGTGTTTGTACTGTCTGGGCATTGTAGAACCTCAGGAAACATGACAGGTGCTCAGAAAGTCAGAGCTGCTTCAAAAAGCGGAAATTCAAATTTTTGTACCTCAGTTTGTAAACGCTATAACTTTTACCGAAACCATTTTTTTTTTACCCAAACATTTTTTTTTATTAAAGACATGTAGAACAATAAATTTAGCGAAAAATTTATATATGGATGTCATTTTTTTTGCAAAATTTTACAACTGAAAGTGAAAAATTTCATTTTTTTGCAAAAAAATCGTTAAATCTCGATTAATAACAAAAAAGTAAAAATGTCAGCAGCAATGAAATACCACCAAATGAAAGCTCTATTAGTGAGAAGAAAAGGAGGTAAAATTCATTTGGGTGGTAAGTTGCATGACCGAGCAATAAACGGTGAAAGTAGTGTAGTGTAAAAAGTGGTCTGGTCATTAACCCTTTCATGACCAAGGGTCATTGATGCCCCAATGTCCAGGTCAAAATTTACAAATCTGACATGCGTCACTTTATGTGGTAATAGCTTTGGAACACTTTTACTTATCCACGCCATTCTGAGATTGTTTTCTCGTGACACATTGTACTTCATGATAATCATATATTTGAGTCAATATATTTCACCTTTATTTATGAAAAAATCCCAAATTTACCAAAAATGTGGAAAAATTCACAATTTTCCAAATTTCAATTTCTCTGCTTCTAAAACAGAAAGTCATACCTAATAAAATATTTATTACTTAACATTCCCCATATGTCTACTTTATGTTGGCATCATTTTGGAAATGTCATTTTATTTTTTTAGGACGTTAGAAGGCTTAGAAGTAATATTTATTACCCTGATTCCGCGGTTTACATAAACACCCCACATGTGGTCGTAAACAGCTGTACGGGCACACGGCAGGGCGCAGAAGGAAAGGAATGCCATACGGTTTTTGGAAGGCAGATTGTGCTGGATTGGTTTTCTGAACGCCATATGTTTTTATTTTTCTGCCGATCGTCTTGTGCAGGGGCTCGTTTTTTGCAGAAAGTGTTGAGGTTTATATTGGTACCATTTTTGGGTACATAGGATTTTTTGATCATTCATTATTACACTTTATGGGGCAAGGTGACGCAAAAATTAGCTGTTTTGGAACAGTTTTCATTTATTTATTTTTACAGCGTTCATCTGAGGAGTTAGGTCATGTGATAGTTTTATAGAGAAGATCGTTACGGACGTGGCAATACCTAATATGTATACTTTTTCTTATTTATTTTAGTTTTACACAATAATAGCATTTCTAAAACAAAAAAAATGATGTTTTAGTGTCTCTATAGTCTGAGAACCAGGCGATTGTCTTAAATAGGGTATCATTTTTTGCGGGACGAGGTGACGGTTTGATTGGTACTATTTTGGGGGTCATACGCCTTTTTGATCGCTTGCTGTTGCACTTTTTGTGATGTAAGGTGACAAAAATAGCTTTTTTTTACACAGTTTTTATTTTATTTTTTTATGGTGTTTATCGGACGGGGTCTATCATGTGATATCTTTATAGAGACGGTCGTTACGGATGCGGTGATACCTAATATGTGTCGGTTTTTTATTTTTCATTTTTTTTTGGGAAAAAAAGGCATTTTTTTTATTTTACATTTTTATTTATTTATTTTTTACTTAGATTTTTTTTTTCACATTTAATTTTTTTATCAAGTCCCTCTTGGATCATGAAGATCCAGTGGGGCTGATGGCTGTACTATACTTTGCAATGCTCTTGCATTGCAAAGTGTAATACATTCAGATGCCCTATAGGTGGCAACAGCGGACGCTTTTGCAAAGCATCCGGTTGCCAGGGCAACCATCGGGGCTGCCATCGCAGCGCAGCAGCCCCGATGGTGGAGAGAGGGAGCCCCCTCCCTCCATTAACCCCATAGATGCCGCTGCCGCGGCATCTCTGGGGTTACAGCAGAGTGTCAGCATAGAGCTGACACTCTGATGATGGCGGCGGTTCAGGAATGGAGCCGCCACCATCAAACACAGCAGGGGGGCAGACCGAGGGGGGGGCAGCGCTGGAAGGGGGGGGTGGGCTGGAAATTGTCACGGCCAGCAGGAGGGGGCACTGGAGGACACAAGATGGGGCACAGATGGAGGGGCACTGTGGACATGGAGATGCTGGACAGATCGGGTGGCGCCTGCACGGATCGGGGTGGGAGGGGCTGCACGGATCGGGGGGGGGGGGGGGGCACGAGGACACTGATTTCAGGCATTTTTTCACTGCCGCTATCCGATTGGTTAGTCTGCACAGACTAACCAATCGGATCGATTGTCGGCAAGGGGCCACTCTGATTGGTCCCTTGCCGGCATTACTGCACTGTATGCTGTCCGTGACAGCATACAGGGCAGGGGCAGAAGCTTTAATCCAAGCGCTTTGCAGCGCTTGGATTAAAGAGCTGCCAGAACGTATATATACGTGGTAGCTGCACGGGGTATGTGCAGCTATCACGTATATATACAGATTGCGGTCGTGAAGGGGTTAAGGGGGTTTCAGCTAGCGGGGTTGAAGTAGTTAAATGCTGCCAGAATATCCCCGATTTCGGGTGCCACCCCCCCTCCCCCCTTCTCTGGAATGCGCCTGCAGGAAGGGAGGCCAACAACTAGACAATTATGTCCAGTTTCAGCCACTTCAAGGGACAGAAAATCAATTTAGATCCTCTGTCCTTTGATAACATCTCTGGCAAGGCCGGAGATATTCTGCATTACCAACAAAGACGGGTGAACAAATAGCTCCCCCACCCCTGTAGGTGGCATGCCTCCGATGCAGCACCAAGAGGTATGCGGGAGCTTCCAGAGTGCAATGAGCAGGACCGTGGTATGGTTACACGGTGTGGGGATGTGCTCGTGGTAGGCTACGGTAGAGGCAGCAGTATTGAGGCAATCACTGACAGTCTTTGTGATACACCGTGACTTTATTTACACCAAAGGCATAACAGGCAATGTGCAGACTACACAGGTGCATATCCACATAGTTCATAAAACAAAAGTCCTTCCATAGAAAAAAAACAGCAGGTTTGAGTAACCTTGTTTTGGACAGACCACAGCAGTTCTGCAGGCTTGTAAGCTACCTGCCTTTGTCTCCCTCAGGCCAGAGCCCCTTCGGCTCGTAGCACCACAGGTCCCAGGGCTATCCTTCAATGTGTGCTGCGCCCAGACTCTCCTTCACCAGCACTGACTCTGTCTGTGGAAATCTCCAGCACAGCAAGACACACCCCACCCCCATCATCAGCAGGCTGGGTTCTTTAAAGGCCCAGCTCCACCAAAAACCTGGGCTGGCCGTGGGGAACAGGCACCCCCCCCAGCTCTTTACCTGTTCCCAGCAAGAACCGGCCCGGACACGCTGCACCAGCAGCATTCGCCGCTGTAACCGCAATGATCCGGTTCTTACTCCACCGAGGCCAGGACCTCTGGTGGCACGTATCGTCCGTCCATTATAATTCCGGGGACTCTCCTACATATCCCCCCCCCCTTTGTTCACCCCTGAGGGCTTGAACATACTGTTCAAGCCTGAGGGGGTGAACACATGCACAGCAGTGTACCCGGGACAGGGCATCTGCGTTCCCCTGTAAGCGGCCGGCCCTGTGCTCAACAGTGAACTTAAAGTTCTGGAGGGACAAGAACCACCTGGTAACCCGAGCACTCCCCTCCTTAGCCCGACTCATCCACTGGAGAGGGAAGTGGTCGGTCACCAGACGGAACCTTCTCCCCAGAAGGTAATATCTGAGAGACTTGAGTGCCCACTTGATGGTCGAGGCACTCTCTCTCCACAATGCTATACCGGGTTTCTGCTGGGGTAAGCTTGCGGCTTAGAAAAACCACGGGGTGCTCTAACCTGTTGAGCTCCTGGGAAAGCACAGCCCCTAGTCCGACTCCCGAGGCATCTGTTTGAACTACAAACTCCCGCTTGAAGTGGGGCATCACCAGATCCGGGGCCTCACATAGGGCCGACTTCAAACGGGAGAACGCCTCCACCTCCTGCTCCCCCCAGCGAACAATCACCGACTTTCTACCCTTCAAGAGGCCGGTTAACGGGGCTGCCAAGGTGGCAAAATGGGGAATGAACCTCATGTAGTACCCAATCAGGCCCAAAAATGACCGTACTTGCTTGGACGTACGAGGCCTGGGCCAATTCCGGATTGCTTTAACTTTATTCACTTGGGGCCTAATGACTCCGCGTCCAATCACATACCCCAAATAGCGAGCTTCCTCTAGTCCCACCGAGCATTTTTTTTGGGTTGGCAGTCAACCCCGCCTTCCTTAGAGAATCTATCACTGCCTGGAGTTTTGACAAATGACCCTCCCAGTCCGGGCTAAACACGACTATATCATCCAGATACGCGGAGGTATACAGGTGATGGGGCCTGAGGACGACATCCAAAAGGCACCCTATACTGAAAAAGCCCCTCCGGGGTGACAAAGGCCGTCTTCTCCTTTGCCGCCTCCGTCAGAGGTACCTGCCAGTAGCCCTTCATGAGATCTAGGATCGAAAAATACCAGGCTTTTCCCAGCCGCTCTATCAACTCGTCCACCCGAGGCATGGGATAGGCGTCAAATTTTGATACCTCATTTAATTTCCTAAAATCATTCCAGAACCGTAATGAACCATCCGGTTTGGGAATAAGGACAATCTGGCTAGCCCACTCGCTCTTTGACTCTTCTATGACCCCTAGACGTAGCATCGATCTTACCTCTTGCGAAATGGCCTGTCGCCGAGCCTCCGGTACTCGGTATGGTCTTAGGTGGACTTTCACCCGGGGCTCGGTGACAATGTCATGCTCGATCAAGGTGGTACGTCCAGGAAGGTCAGAGAATACGTCCCTATTCCGACTAACAAATTCTCTCACCTCTTGTGCCTGTTTGGTCGACAGTCCGTCCCCTATCGTCATCCCAGCGGCGTTCTCCGGAACACCTGGTGACCCCGGGTCACTCCCTGCCGTCCAGACAGAGGGCGGGCTGTCTCCAAACAAATTCTCTCTGTCTCTCCAAGGTTTCAGTAGATTCACATGATATACCTGTTCGGGCTTCCCGCCGCCCTGGCTGGTATATCCTGTACTCAACTGGGCCCACTTTCTCCTTAACTTCATAGGGTCCTTGCCACCACGCAAAGGAATTTACTCTCGACCGTGGGCACGAGTACAAGAACTCGGTCACCCGGGTGAAATGCCCTTACCCGGGCGGATCGGTTATATACCCGACTCTGGGCCAGTTGTGCCGCTTCCATGTGCTCACGGACGATCGGCAACACGACCCCTATTCGGTCCTGCATTTTTCCTATGTGCTCTATCACACTTTTATGAGGCGTAGGCTGTTGCTCCCATGCCTCCTTAGCGATATCCATATAACAACTCAAAGGGCGAGAACCCCGTGGACGCCTGGGGCACTTCCCATACCGCAAACAAAACATAGTGCAACAGTAAGTCCCAATCTCTCCCGTCTTTAGCCACGACTCTTTTTAGCATGGACTTCAGGGTCTTATTAAACCGTTCTACTAACCCATCGGTTTGGGGATGGTAGACGGACGTGTGCAGGTGTTTAATATTTAATAGCTTACACAATTCCTTTGTTATTTTGGACATAAAGGGTGTCCCCTGGTCCGTCAGAATCTCCTTTGGTATCCCCACCCGGGCGAACATACTCATGAGCTCTTTAGCTATTACCTTGGCCGACGTATGGCGCAATGGGACCGCCTCCGGATAGCGAGTGGCATAGTCTAACACTACCCGTATGTGTTGGTGACCTCGGGCTGACTTAATAATGGGGCCTACCAGATCCATGGCGATCCTTTCGAAGGGCACCTCTATAATGGGCATAGGTACCAGTGGACTGCGATACTGAGGTTGGGGGCTAGTCACCTGACACACTGGACAGGACTGACAGAACCTCCGGACTTCCTCATATATCCCAGGCCAATAGAACCGTTGTAGAATTTGCTCCAGCGTTTTCTTAACCCCCAGATGACCACCCAACACATGCGCATGCGCTAAATCCAAGACCATTCGCCGGTAAGGCTGGGGCACCACCAGTTGTTCCACCACCTCCTGCCTCACCTTGTCTACCCTATATAACAGGTCCTGGTTATAGGCCAGGTGAGGAAATACGGTATCGGCGCCGGGACGCTGGGCAACGCCATTAATCACCGACACCCCTTCTCTAGCCCGCAATAACGTCGAATCCTGGAGCTGTGCGGTCCCGAAGGTTTAGACGAACTTTCTACTGTCTCACCCGCCAATACTTCTAGGGGAAACCGGTCAGGGTTACACTCTACCTCCCCTACGGTGAACCCTACAGCTGGGGCCCCTGCCTCGGGGTCCTCAGGCTCGGGACCCAGACATTTTTCTTCCTCACAGGTAGGCAACCTGTTCCTCCACAAAGTCCAGAACAGGGGAAAGTCCCTCCCCAATATTGCAGCCTAAGGGAGCAGTCTCCCCACTCCGACGACATGTGGCACCTCCTTCTCACACACCGCCAGGGTAACCTTAGTGGTGGGATACTCCCGGCGATCCCCATGTATACAGACAATGGTAAGGGTTCGCCTTTCTGGGAGTTTTTCCGATACCAGCGATTCATGGACCAGAGTTACCAGGCTCCCAGAGTCCAGCAGGGCCTGCACGGAGTGTCCATTAACAACGACATCACACACCGGAGGGGTGTCCGCAGCCAGCAGGGGGTCAGCTATATACACCGGTTGGGCATAAAAAGAGGACCGGCGAGCGAACCCGCAGTCCATGGGTTCGGATGCCCTAGGGCAGTTGGCTGCCACATGTCCCCAGTCCTGACAATGCCAACATCTGATCCTCGCAGCCTCCCTCCTCCCCAGGGTATTCCTCCCACGGACTGGAGATCCACTCCCCTCCTTATGAGGTGGGATCCCTTTTTCAGGATCCCGGGTCGGCAACGGGGGCTGACGTGACTTCGGTAGTACCGCTGAGTCCCGCACCAAATCCTGAGTGGCCATATACCTCTCCACCAGGCTAACCAGTTGTTCCAGGTTGCCTGGATCGCCTTGTCCCACCCAGCGCTGTATGGCTCTCGGAAGGGTACGCACGAACCTGTCGACCACGACCCTTTCAACCATCTGAGAAGAGCTCAATATTTCAGGCTGAAGCCATTTTTTTACTAGGTGAAGTAAGTCATAGGCTTGTGACCGGGCGGGTCGGGACTCGGCAAACACCCACTGATACACCCTGTGCGCTCGCACATAGGTGTTTACCCCCAACCTGGCCAACACCTCACCTTTTAGCCTCTCATAGTCCTTGGCCTCATCGCGGCTGAGGTCAAAATAGGCCTTTTGTGTGTCCCCCACCAGAAAAGGCGCCACCACCTCGGCCCACTGCTCCAATGGCAGCCTCTCTTGCTCCTTGGTTCTTTCGAACACCGTCAGGAACGCCTCTATATCATCTTCCGGACCCATTTTCCTCAGGGCGGATCGGACTTTGTCCCTGGCGGTAGACACAGTCGGGGTTGTTGCGGTTGAAACTCCTTGCAGGGATGTTCGCACTGACTCTTGCATGGCTACCAGCTGCTGCATTAGGAGATTGTTTGTTTGCTGCTGTGCACACATAGCCTCCTCATGTCTTTTTTGCTGTAGCTTATTACTTTCCCTCTGAGCCTGCAATGCCTGTTGCTGCTGTAAATTACTCTGAATCAGGTGCTTAATGGCCTCCTCCATCTTGTCAGGAACCATAAAACTTGCAGGCCTGATATATGACATGCAGTGCAACACAACTTTTGCCTCAGGCCTGCCTCACTGCAGGAATGCCTGCATCCTCCACCAATTGTGGGGATGTGCTCGTGGTAGGCTACGGTAGCGGCTGCAGTATTGAGGCAATCACAGACAGTCTTTGTGATACACCGTGACTTTATTTACACCAAAGGCATAACAGGCAATGTGCAGACCACACAGGTGCATATCCACATAGTTCATAAAACAAAAGTCCTTCCATAGAAAATAAACAGCAGGTTTGAGTCACCTTGTTTTGGACAGACCACAGCAGTTCTGCAGGCTTGTAAGCTACCTGCCTTTGTCTCCCTCAGGCCAGAGCCCCTTCGGCTCGTAGCACCACAGGTCCCAGGGCTATCCTTCAATGTGTGCTGCGCCCAGACTCTCCTTCACCAGCACTGACTCTGTCTGCGGAAATCTCCAGCACAGCAAGACACACCCCACCCCCATCATCAGCAGGCTGGGTTCTTTAAAGGCCCAGCTCCACCAAAAACCTGGGCTGGCCGTGGGGAACAGGCACCCCCCCAGCTCTTTACCTGTTCCCAGCAAGAACCGGCCTGGACACGCTGCGCCAGCAGCATTCGCCGCTGTAACCGCAATGATCCGGTTCTTACTCCACCGAGGCCAGGACCTCTGGTGGCACGTTTCGTCCGTCCATTATTATTCCGGGGACTCTCCTACAACGGACGCCAAATTATGCAGTGGGTCAGGATATGGGTATAATAGTCTATAGTTTTGTTCGTGATGCCAATTGCAGCGTGCGCAGGGTACAGTCACAGGGCCCTTTAAGGTGTTGTAACTCACGTAGCAGGTTAGGAATGCCAGAGTGGTGAAATGTCTCTGTATGGTAGTGGTAATGGTGTCAACAGCGTCTCTTACCTGGGTACGGCTGGACTCCTGGATCCTGGCTCACTTGCAATAAATTGAGTGTGGTGCTGGTAGGAGTAATAGAGGGATTTTGCAGCAGAAATTGTGATCCAGACCTTTGGTAAAGTTCAAACTTGTCTTTACTGGTTGTAGCTTTCATCCAAGAAAGGTACAGCTTTAGTCTTAGGTCCAAGCAGGTATTGGCAATGTGTGGCAGGAATATATCTTCTGCTCTATCGTGTACCTGGAGCTTGCAGGAAAAGGACATCTGCTTAGCAGCTCTGTAACTATGGCAGGAATTTGGCTTCTGTGCTTTCTATCTTCTGCTCTCTGGGGATTGACTAGCTTTGAGGAGGAATATGGCTTCTCCTGGGTCTCTGGTCTGTACTTACAGTTATCTTCACAGGGTATGCTTCTTCCTGGAACTGGAGTGGTCTGCTTGCTTTTACCAGCTGAGGCTGAAGGGCTCAGGCTGGGGATGATGATCAATGTCTCAGCCGAGACAAGATCCGGGCTTGGATTCCTATATCTAGGAGCTCCTACACGCACAGCCTTCCCATAGCAGGGGTGGCTGGCACACTGACTCTAACTTCCTTCCCCCCCCATGAGGCAGGATGTGGGAACAGTCCAGACCTGCTCTCACAGAGGGGGGAGCTACACTGGAATGAACTATTCCAGCCTAGAAACGCTAAACTGTAGCTTAACTCCTTGGTAACGCCACCTGCCACCTGCTTGTGAACATGAAGAATGACAACAAAATACATTTACAAGACTTAGAATGCACATTTGTGAGGATGTTATGTGAAATTACATTAGATGACAATGTAAATGCTCTTAAGAGATTGTAGCGGGGTAGAAGAGTTTAATAACACAACTATGGGGTGTTACAAGAGCAGAAGAGGGAACCAGGAAAGCTCAGGTAGCGCTCAGAAGCCCGACCTGCCATAAGAGAGCGCAGCAAGCAGTCAGGCTAAGTAACCTCTCCCTGCCCAGACATTCCAATATCTCATTAACCCCTGCTGTTCCCCTGCCCTGCATTACAACCCCTTTCCCTGTCCCTGCAGAGCATTAACCACTGCTGCCCTGACTATTCCCTGCATTGCAGTGCCACATACTCTGTGTCTGCAAGTAACCCTTTTTCTCCCCCATGGGGACAGTGTGTAGTCAGGCTGGGTGGGAGCTGTTGACTATGTACAGTGTGAGTGTAATGTTTAGGTAGATTTTGTGGAGGAATTGTGGAATATATTGTATTATGTGTTTATAGTAGTTAGGTGTATTATGTAGTGCGGTTATTGTATTGCTTTATTATATTGCGGTGTGCGTTTGTATATATATTTATATTATCTTTAATATATATATATATATATATATATGTATATAGCGTATATCAATAGACTGTATACGTGTGTTAATAAATATACTTTGTTCATAGTACAGCGTGTAGTCTTATATTGTAATCGCCGCCATATTAGTAGCAGTAGTAATATAGCGCACGTAGTTCAGGGAAAGTGTAAGTGCAACAGAGATGGGTTTCATTTAAAGTATAAATAGGCGGAGTCATCAATAGACGGCTCACACCTATTTATGAATATTCATTATTTATATTCTACAAAATATTAATTTATATTTGTGCTTTAATATAATGCATCCACCTACCACCAATATAACGATGCAGAAATATATTTGAATTCTCTGTTTAATATTACTGGTTCAATAACGAAATTGGCACTGTGTGGATCACTGTGACAGTTGTGGCCGTGAAGGCTGGCTGCAGGATGACTCCTGTGTATGCTGGTTGCTTGGGGCTGCATGCTGGCTGCGGTGTTCTGTGTGAACTGTTTCATGCGTGTGTCTCCCCATATCCATAGCTCTGTGGCTCCTGTCTCTGGTGCCGTGCAGGCTGACTGCATGCACTTTGTGTACTGTCTGTGGGTGTTCCCATGTATGCTGGTTCTCTGATGCGTGCTGGCTGCGGCCTTGAGTGTGAACAGGGTCTGAGTATGAATGCATTTGTGTTTGTATCACAGTGTGGTTCTGTCAATACCATACCTTCCAACTGTTTGGACGGTCAAAGAGGAACAAGTTTGGTTCACTGTGTGAAAGGTCCATTTTTTATATTTATATACTTCAACTGTTTTCTTTTACACAATAGCACAACAATTATCTGAATATAAAAATTTCTAAAATCCACATTGTATCTACTACTGAAATAATTTACAAGGTGGGCTCTAATATACAGAGAGGAACCAGGCAAACACTTTCTGTATCAATATTGTAAATGCAATAATGCAAATCTATACTTCAGATTTTAAAAAAAGAGGGACATTTAAGGAGCAAAGAGGGACAAAAGGACTTGGGCGAAAAAAGAGGGACTGTCCCTTCAAAAGGGACACTTCGGAAGTGTGCAATACTTGTGTAGGCTGGCTGAATGTAACCTTGTACTGGCTACAGTTATCCTAGGTATGCTGGTTGTCGTTTGGGGTGTGCTGGCTGCAGCATTCTGTGACTGGTCTGAACTGACATTTGTGTGGTTGTTCTATGGTTCTGCTACTCCTGGTTCTCATTCCCTGTTCTGTTCCTGGGTGTCACAACCAGACAGCTGAGAAGCTCTGACAGAAGCCTTTCAGAACCTCCTCCTTGAGTTTTCTTTGTGCTGTTCAGTTCCTCATCTCGTTAACCTCTCTCAGCTGTCATGTAGTTGGACTGATTGCTTCCCTTTAAATTCCTCCCCATAATGCATTACTGGGCGGCTTATACTACTTCCTGGAGTGTGTGTGCATGCTGATCCTGTTTTCCACTCTGCTACAAAGTTAAGTGCTGAACATTTATCTGTTATTTTCTGTTTTCTGGATCCCAGGTGACCCGGACTCCCTCCGTGTCTGGTGTAGGGAGCCGGTGGTCTTGTCCCCTCACTATTGTAGGGTGTTCAGGGGTTATATAGTCGAGGTACGTGAATATGCAACCATCCACCTCTGGATTTTTGCATAGGCTGAGCAGCCAGGGAAAGTCTCAGGTCTTGTGCAGGGGTCTCCCTTTTGGTTCCTTAGCTTTGGATCCAGTGAGTCATATATGCATGTTGCTTTGTCTTGTTTCCTGTACACCGTCCGTGACACTGGGTGAGGCTTATTAGGTGCCCTCATTATTGCAGCTATTTCTATCTGTGAGCTGTGGGGCTTGGGGTCAGTCTGGCTTGTGCCTTGCTGGGTGTAGTCCTTTACTGCTAATCTGAGGGGTTTTGCCATCTGCCCTTCTGTGTGGTGTCGCCTGGTAAATTGTTGTTGATGTTGTATCCTGTCTGTTCCGCGCTTTGCCTGGCAGTGCCTAACTGTTTCTGATCTAGTCTGTTCCATGTCTTGCCTGCAGTACCTTACTGCTTCTGTTTATGTCCTGCTTTCGTGAGAGGGTTCCTGGGTTCCCCAGAGGTAGGATATCTACTCTGTGTAGCTCTGCCTGTGACCACCATGCTTCTGTTCCACATGGGGTCCAGGCATCTGCTTGTGTGCTGGTTCCTGTTTGTCGTCTGATCCATGTCATGAGTTTGTTTGGGTTCCTGTCCTGTTGTTGTCTGTGGTTCTCTGCAGGTAGCAGCCAAGTGTACCGGGACCTTCCTGGAGGTGCGATCAGTGAGCCCTTGGCCAAGTTCATCACCACCACCAGGGGCTCCGTGAAGAACGGGGCTCGCTGGCTCTCCACCCTCTGGGTTTGGCCTCCTGCCTTGTCGATGCACTTGGTTCAGTGGTAGTGCTACCACTATTACCCTTGCCTACTGTTTCTGCATTACTTTTATGTTAATTTATTATATGTGTAATAAAGTTTTCTGTTGGTCCCTGGTCTGTAATCTACTTGTCTTGTCCTGTTTGTGCGACATTCGGAGGTCTGTCCGGGCCCCCGGAACATAACAGAAAGGTTTATACTATGAAATACACAGTGGCATGCAATAATGCACTTGCGACTATATAACAAGATTGGCAGTGAAATGTCTTTGAACTCTGTGTTTAATATCACTGGTATAAAAATGGCGTTGTTGCCTTAAAAAGCTTTTGCTATAGTGTAGTTAAAAAATTGTGCAATTGCTCAGCGTTTGCAGCAGAATGCTAGTGGGGTGCTGTGCTGGCATTAATGAACTGTAGAAACTTGAGGTTTTGAAAAAAGCTGTCTCTCTGCATTTAATATCACTGGTATAATATGGTGTTATCATAAAAGGCTTTTGCTATAATGCAACGTGTTTAATAACACAGACAAATATTGTCTGTGAAGGTTCTCATTTATCCAGGTCATGGTATATATCTGTAAAGAATAAATCAAGGCAACTGGACGTACTGTAGATTTCTTGAAAACATTTCACTCGTTCTTCCAACGAGCTTTCTCAATTCTGAGTGATTGCACAAAAAATTTCTGGGAATAAATATGTAACTGAATCCACATCTGGTAATTAGACCCAGCATTGGGTCAAAGGTGTTGATTCCATTATCCTAATTGGAGTCAGTAGGTGATAAAGACACTTTTTCTGGGAAGTCTTTATCACCTACTGACTCCAATTAGGATAATGGAATCAACACCTCTGACCCAATGCTGGGTCTAATTACCAGATGTGGATTCAGTTACATATTTATTCCCAGAAATTTTTACAATCACTCAGAATTGAGAAAGCTTGTTGGAAGAACGAGTGAAACGTTTTCAAGAAATCTACAGTACATCCAGTTGCCTTGATTTATTCTTTACAGATACAGACAAATATTGTACAATGCATTTGTTTTATATAAAAATAGTTTTCCCTTGTAGGGGGTTGGCTTTGTAATGTAGAACTGCATAGCTGAATTGCTGCAGCAGGAAGCAGCTGTAAACACAGTGTGACTTAGGGTTGTACCGGGAATTGAACTTTCGATACCCAATCAATAGTTTTCTGTCTTCTGATACTGGGCTGCGCTACTGCGCAGCCTAGTATCTTTTAGGGGGCATGGCCCACGCACGCACTAGGTTCTCAACAGCCAGCACAGTGGAGAAGGAGGGAGGGAGTTCCTCCTTCTCTACTGTGACGTGGCCGCCACTGCCACCAATGAAAAGATTAAGGTGAAGGGGCTGTGAAGCCGCTGCTGGCCACCAATGAATATTATACTGAGGCGAGTGGGCCTCTGGCGACACCTGAGGGGTTAATTGATAGGGTTTGGGTGCTTTTTTGGTGTTTTCTTTTTCTTTCGCATGGTGGGGAAAATTGGCTCCTACCTCACAGTTTTTTTTTTTTTGCCTTCCTCTGGATCAACTTGTAGGATAACAGGCTGAACTGGATGGACAGATGTCTTTTTTTTTTATAAACTATGTTACTATGTATCGAATGTTATTGGGCATCACAATACTTTTTATGGTATTGAAATCAAATCAAAATTTTGATATCGTGACAACCCTAGTATGACCAGCCTATGACTCCCTCAAAGTTTTCAATGATCAAATTCCATAAAATCTACACAATTATATCTTTCTATTCTTTCCCTGTACTTTCCCTATACTGTCCCTATCACACTGCAATAGTTGCAAGTGACACTTCCATTCAGGAAGGCAGTAGGCAAGGAGATGCCTGGCTGAACCTGCAGATGAGCAATAGTGTGTTAAGCTTCTGAACTGGTAGGAGTGTGTGGAGCAGTGTCTGCCTAAAAGATTATTACAGAGTTACAAGCAACTATTGTATTGTGATAGGGACAATTTAGAGAAAGTATAGGTTAAGAATGAGCAACTCAAAACCTCCTATAAAGTGCTGCTCCACTGGTACCTGGTCCCCTCCCGTATAGCACACGTAGTGCCAGGCTACCCCCTACATGTTTTAGGGGTTGCCCCTCTATAGGTGACATTTTATACATCTGGTGGGATTGTTCCAGAGTGAAGAGGCTTTGGATACGGGTTTATAATCTCATTCACTCGGAAACTGGATATAACATTACTAAAGACCCCTGGGAAGCATTACCTAAAGGGGTTCTCTGGGCTTTTAATATTGGTGACCTTTCCTCAGGATAGGTCATCAATATCAGATTGGCATAAGTCAGACCCCCGGCAGCCCCGCTCAGCTGTATGAAGGGAAGGCACGTGCTGTCTCCCATCTCTCTTCCTGCTTGCTGTCTCTATAACAGCACCCCCGCTGATCTGATATTGATTACCTATCCTGAGGATAGGTCATCAATATTAAAAGCCTGGATAACTGCTTTAATAAACAGATCCCAAGAATTCCCCCACACCTGTTTTTTTTCTTTTTGGCCAATAAGCAGAGTATAGCGGTGGCTTGGAAGAAACCATCCCTGGATTTTTCTGCGGTCAAGGCTAGACATCTACATGATCAACGAGAACTAACTTACATTACCACAGATCGTCACGATCGGTTCTTGGAGATTTGAACTCCTTGGTCGGATTATTCTCTCGTGGATCTTTCCCACAGATCCCTTCTTTCTATATAAGATCCCATTTCTCGGGGTTCATGTGGTTTCCAGTCTCCGGTTTTTCTGCTCGCTTTTCTCTACATTACTCCCAGTGCCTGCTCTTTCGTCTCTCTTAGCCAATGACCACATGCCCGAGTATGGAACTTGTGTCCATATACCTTTTACCTGTGAGAACCAAACCACCCTTCCCTTTTTCACTGGTCTGCCCCCCCCCCCCACCTGTTTTGTTAGTTTGTTTTCTAGGCTTTTTTAAGCTTAACATTTGACCTGTTGGCTGTAATGGCCTTGCTTATGAAACAGTGTTGTGAAAAACTGTTTGAGAAACCAAAAAAAAAAAAGAACGAGCGACCCGATTTGTAACAAACCGGAATTATTACATTCCATATTCTACATGACTGTGTACTAAACCCATGACTTCATCATTTTAATTTGTGAGTTTTGAATAGGCCTCTTAATAAAATGATAAAATGTCTGGAATATGGAAGACAGGAAAGAAGGACCGGCACTCGCTGTTAGTATATAGAATTGCTCTATTTATTGCCACAAAACAGTGACGCGTTCCTGTGCAGTTTGAGGAAGGCACGATGTGTGCTGAAACGTGTCACTGTCTTGTGGCAATAAATAGAGCAATTCTATATACTAACAGCGAGTGACGGTCCTTCTTTCCTGTTATCTATATTGGACGCCTGCCTTAGGACACATGCACCGCCACGCTACTCTCATCGTGCCGATCGATATATGGTATACATGGAATATGGAAGAGTCTAAAATGAAAGACCCAGGTCTTGTCCTCCCAGAGTCAGAATGTGGGTAGTAGCAGCAGCACCTATCCAGGCAGTAGTAGTAGTGATAGGCCGCAGTTCAGTCTGGCTTACGGAAGGCAAAACATTATTTAGTACAAAGTGGATAAGATTGTTGACTTTGAAAGCCCAGAGAAGCCTTTCAGTTGCATACTCTGTCTTCATTGCTACCTACAAGTGGGGCTCCTTTTTTCCTAAGAAGACGTCACAAAACCTTACCATGCACTACAGCAGATAGTCAAAAGCGTCTTCTTGTTGATGACTTGAGAGTAGAGTTGAGCGAACACCTGGATGTTCGGGTTCGAGAAGTTCGGCCGAACATCCCGGAAATGTTCGGGTTCGGGATCCGAACCCGATCCGAACTTCGTCCCGAACCCGAACCCCATTGAAGTCAATGGGGACCCGAACTTTTCGGCACTAAAACGGCTGTAAAACAGCCCAGGAAAGGGCTAGAGGGCTGCAAAAGGCAGCAACATGTAGGTAAATCCCCTGCAAACAAATGTGGATAGGGAAATGAATTAAAATAAAAATTAAATAAATAAAAATTAACCAAAATCAATTGGAGAGAGGTTCCATAGCAGAGAATCTGGCTTCCCGTCACCCACCACTGGAACAGTCCATTCTCAGATATTTAGGCCCCGGCACCCAGGCAGAGGAGAGAGGTCCCGTAACAGACAATCTGGCTTCATGTCAGCAGAGAATCAGTCTTCATGTCATAGCAGAGAATCAGGCTTCACGTCACCCACCACTGTAAGAGTCCATTTTCATAAATTTAGGCCCAGCACCCAGGCAGAGGAGAGAGGTCCCGTAACAGACAATCTGGCTTCATGTCAGCAGAGAATCAGTCTTCATATCATAGCAGAGAATCAGGCTTCACGTCAGCCACCAATGCAACAGTCCATTGTCAGATATTTAGGCCCAGCACCCAGGCAGAGGAGAGAGGTCCCGTAACAGAGGATCTGGCTTCATGTCAGCAGAGAATCAGTCTTCATGTCATAGCAGAGAATCAGGCTTCACGTCACCCACCACTGTAAGAGTCCATTTTCATAAATTTAGGCCCAGCACCCAGGCAGAGGAGAGAGGTCCCGTAACAGAGGATCTGGCTTCATGTCAGCAGAGAATCAGTCTGCATGTCATAGCAGAGAATCAGGCTTCACGTCACCCACCACTGCAACAGTCCATTTTCATAAATTTAGGCCCAGCACCCAGGCAGAGGAGAGAGGTCCCGTAACAGAGGATCTGGCTTCATGTCACCAGAGAATCAGTCTGCATGTCATAGCAGAGAATCAGGCTTCACGTCAGCCACCACTGCAACAATCCATTGGCATATATTTAGGCCTAGCACACAGGCAGAGGAGAGAGGTCCCGTAACAGACAATCTGGCTTCATGTCAGCAGAGAATCAGTCTGCATGTCATAGCAGAGAATGAGGCTTCACGTCAGCCACCACTGCAACAATCCATTGGCATAAATTTAGGCCCAGCACCCAGGCAGAGGAGAGAGGTCCCGTAACAGAGGATCTGGCTTCATGTCACCAGAGAATCAGTCTGCATGTCATAGCAGAGAATCAGGCTTCACGTCACCCACCACTGCAACAGTCCATTTTCATAAATTTAGGCCCAGCACCCAGGCAGAGGAGAGAGGTCCCGTAACAGAGGATCTGGCTTCATGTCACCAGAGAATCAGTCTGCATGTCATAGCAGAGAATCAGGCTTCACGTCAGCCACCACTGCAACAATCCATTGGCATATATTTAGGCCTAGCACACAGGCAGAGGAGAGAGGTCCCGTAACAGACAATCTGGCTTCATGTCAGCAGAGAATCAGTCTGCATGTCATAGCAGAGAATGAGGCTTCACGTCAGCCACCACTGCAACAATCCATTGGCATAAATTTAGGCCCAGCACCCAGGCAGAGGAGAGAGGTCCCGTAACAGAGGATCTGGCTTCATGTCACCAGAGAATCAGTCTGCATGTCATAGCAGAGAATCAGGCTTCACGTCACCCACCACTGCAACAGTCCATTTTCATAAATTTAGGCCCAGCACCCAGGCAGAGGAGAGAGGTCCCGTAACAGAGGATCTGGCTTCATGTCACCAGAGAATCAGTCTGCATGTCATAGCAGAGAATCAGGCTTCACGTCACCCACCACTGCAACAGTCCATTTTCATAAATTTAGGCCCAGCACCCAGGCAGAGGAGAGAGGTCCCGTAACAGAGGATCTGGCTTCATGTCAGCAGAGAATCAGTCTTCATGTCATAGCAGAGAATCAGGCTTCACGTCACCCACCACTGTAAGAGTCCATTTTCATAAATTTAGGCCCAGCACCCAGGCAGAGGAGAGAGGTCCCGTAACAGAGGATCTGGCTTCATGTCAGCAGAGAATCAGTCTGCATGTCATAGCAGAGAATCAGGCTTCACGTCACCCACCACTGCAACAGTCCATTTTCATAAATTTAGGCCCAGCACCCAGGCAGAGGAGAGAGGTCCCGTAACAGAGGATCTGGCTTCATGTCACCAGAGAATCAGTCTGCATGTCATAGCAGAGAATCAGGCTTCACGTCAGCCACCACTGCAACAATCCATTGGCATATATTTAGGCCTAGCACACAGGCAGAGGAGAGAGGTCCCGTAACAGACAATCTGGCTTCATGTCAGCAGAGAATCAGTCTGCATGTCATAGCAGAGAATGAGGCTTCACGTCAGCCACCACTGCAACAATCCATTGGCATAAATTTAGGCCCAGCACCCAGGCAGAGGAGAGAGGTCCCGTAACAGAGGATCTGGCTTCATGTCACCAGAGAATCAGTCTGCATGTCATAGCAGAGAATCAGGCTTCACGTCACCCACCACTGCAACAGTCCATTTTCATAAATTTAGGCCCAGCACCCAGGCAGAGGAGAGAGGTCCCGTAACAGAGGATCTGGCTTCATGTCACCAGAGAATCAGTCTGCATGTCATAGCAGAGAATCAGGCTTCACGTCAGCCACCACTGCAACAATCCATTGGCATATATTTAGGCCTAGCACACAGGCAGAGGAGAGAGGTCCCGTAACAGACAATCTGGCTTCATGTCAGCAGAGAATCAGTCTGCATGTCATAGCAGAGAATGAGGCTTCACGTCAGCCACCACTGCAACAATCCATTGGCATAAATTTAGGCCCAGCACCCAGGCAGAGGAGAGAGGTCCCGTAACAGAGGATCTGGCTTCATGTCACCAGAGAATCAGTCTGCATGTCATAGCAGAGAATCAGGCTTCACGTCACCCACCACTGCAACAGTCCATTTTCATAAATTTAGGCCCAGCACCCAGGCCGAGGAGAGAGGTCCCGTAACAGAGGATCTGGCTTCATGTCAGCAGAGAATCAGTCTGCATGTCATAGCAGAGAATCAGGCTTCACGTCAGCCACCACTGCAACAGTCCATTGTCATAAATTTAGGCCCAGCACCCAGGCAGAGGAGAGAGGTCCCGTAACAGACAATATGGCTTCATGTCAGCAGAGAATCAGTCTTCATGTCATAGCAGAGAATCAGTCTTCATGTCATAGCAGAGAATCAGGCATCACGTCACCCACCACTGTAAGAGTCCATTTTCATAAATTTAGGCCCAGCACCCAGGCAGAGGAGAGAGGTCCCGTAACAGACAATCTGGCTTCATGTCAGCAGAGAATCAGTCTTCATGTCATAGCAGAGAATCAGGCTTCATGTCACCCACCACTGTAAGAGTCCATTTTCATAAATTTAGGCCCAGCACCCAGGCAGAGGAGAGAGGTCCCGTAACAGACAATCTGGCTTCATGTCAGCAGAGAATCAGTCTTCATGTCATAGCAGAGAATCAGGATTCACGTCACCCACCACTGTAAGAGTCCATTTTCATAAATTTAGGCCCAGCACCCAGGCAGAGGAGAGAGGTCCCGTAACAGAGAATCTGTCTTCATGTCAGCAGAGAATTAGTCTGCATGTCATAGCAGAGAATCAGGCTTCACGTCACCCAACATTGGAACAGTCCATTGGCATATATTTAGGCCCCGGCACCCAGACAGAGGAGAGGTTCATTCAACTTTGGGTAGCCTCGCAATATAATGGTAAAATGAAAATAAAAATAGGATTGAATGAGGAAGTGCCCTGGAGTCCAATAATATATGGTTAAGGGGAGGTAGTTAATGTCTAATCTGGACAAGGGACGGACAGGTCCTGTGGGATCCATGCCTGGTTCATTTTTATGAACGTCAGCTTGTCCACATTGGCTGTAGACAGGCGGCTGCGTTTGTCTGTAATGACGCCCCCTGCCGTGCTGAATACACGTTCAGACAAAACGCTGGCCGCCGGGCAGGCCAGCACCTCCAAGGCATAAAAGGCTAGCTCTGGCCACGTGGACAATTTAGAGACCCAGAAGTTGAATGGGGCCGAACCATCAGTCAGTACGTGGAGGGGTGTGCACACGTACTGTTCCACCATGTTAGTGAAATGTTGCCTCCTGCTAACACGTTGCGTATCAGGTGGTGGTGCAGTTAGCTGTGGCGTGTTGACAAAAGTTTTCCACATCTCTGCCATGCTAACCCTGCCCTCAGAGGAGCTGGCCGTGACACAGCTGCCTTGGCGACCTCTTGCTCCTCCTCTGCCTTGGCCTTGGGCTTCCACTTGTTCCCCTGTGACATTTGGGAATGCTCTCAGTAGCGCGTCTACCAACGTGCGCTTGTACTCGCGCATCTTCCTATCACGCTCCAGTGCAGGAAGTAAGGTGGGCACATTGTCTTTGTAGCGTGGATCCAGCAGGGTGGCAACCCAGTAGTCCGCACAGGTTAAAATGTGGGCAACTCTGCTGTCGTTGCGCAGGCACTGCAGCATGTAGTCGCTCATGTGTGCCAGGCTGCCCAGGGGTAAGGACAAGCTGTCCTCTGTGGGAGGCGTATCGTCATTGTCCTGCCTTTCCCCCCAGCCACGCACCAGTGATGGACCCGAGCTGCGTTGGGTGCCACCCCGCTGTGACTATGCTTCATCCTCATCCTCCTCCACCTCCTCCTCATCCTCGTCCTCCAGTAGTGGGCCCGGCTGGCCACATTTGTACCTGGCCTCTGCTGTTGCCAAAAACCTCCCTCTGAGTCACTTCGAAGAGACTGGCCTGAAAGTGCTAAAAATGACCCCTCTTCCTCCTCCTCCTCCTCCTGGGCCACCTCCTCTTCCATCATCGCCCTAAGTGTTTTCTCAAGGAGACATAGAAGTGGTATTGTAACGCTGATAACGGCGTCATCGCCACTGGCCATGTTGGTGAAGTACTCGAAACAGCGCAACAGGGCACACAGGTCTCGCATGGAGGCCCAGTCATTGGTGGTGAAGTGGTGCTGTTCTGTAGTGCGACTGACCCGTGCGTGCTGCAGCTGAAACTCCACTATGGCCTGCTGCTGCTCGCACAGTCTGTCCAGCATGTGCAAGGTGGAGTTCCACCTGGTGGGCACGTCGCATATGAGGCGGTGAGCGGGAAGGCCGAAGTTACGCTGTAGCGCAGACAGGCGAGCAGCAGCAGGATGTGAACGCCGGAAGCGCGAACAGACGGCCCGCACTTTATGCAGCAGCTCTGACATGTCGGGGTAGTTGTGAATGAACTTCTGCACCACCAAATTCAGCACATGCGCCAAGCAAGGGATGTGCGTCAAATTGGCTAGTCCCAGAGCTGCAACGAGATTTCGCCCATTATCACACACCACCAGGCAGGGCTTGAGGCTCACCGGCAGCAACCACTCGTCGGTCTGTTGTTCTATACCACGCCACAACTCCTGTGCGGTGTGGGGCCTGTCCCCCAAACATATGAGTTTCAGAATGGCCTGCTGACGTTTACCCCGGGCTGTGCTGAAGTTGGTGGTGAAGGTGTGTGGCTGACTGGATGAGCAGGTGGAAGAGGAGGAGGAAGCCGAGAAGGAGGAGGTGGCAACAGGAGGCAAAGAATGTTGCCCTGCGATCCTTGGCGGCGGAAGGACGTGCGCTAAACAGCTCTCCGGCTGGGGCCCAGCTGCCACTACATTTACCCAGTGTGCAGTTAGGGAGATATAGCGTCCCTGGCCGTGCTTACTGGTCCACGTATCTGTTAGGTGGACCTTGCTACAGATGGCGTTGCGCAGTGCACACTTGATTTTATCGGATACTTGGTTGTGCAGGGAAGGCACGGCTCTCTTGGAGAAGTAGTGGCGGCTGGGAACAACATACTGTGGGACAGCAAGCGACATGAGCTGTTTGAAGCTGTCTGTGTCCACCAGCCTAAATAACAGCATTTCATAGGCCAGTAGTTTAGAAATGCTGGCATTCAGGGCCAGGGATCGAGGGTGGCTAGGTGGGAATTTACGCTTTCTCTCAAATGTTTGTGAGATGGAGAGCTGAACGCTGCCGTGTGACATGGTTGAGACGCTTGGTGACGGAGGTGGTGGTGGTGTTGGTGGTACATCCCCTGTCAGCACATTGTTTGAAGAAGTGCCATGCCAGGGAACTCCTTGAAGCTGCCTTTGGGGTGCTCGGTCCCAGATGGCGGCGGTCAGTAGCAGACGGAGTCTCTTGGCGGCGGGTGTTCTGCTTTTGCCCACTGCTCCCTCTTT
The DNA here is from genome assembly GCF_014858855.1 of Bufo gargarizans. Classification (NCBI taxonomy): domain Eukaryota; kingdom Metazoa; phylum Chordata; class Amphibia; order Anura; family Bufonidae; genus Bufo; species Bufo gargarizans. Next base: position 2,180,843 of record NC_058090.1, on the reverse strand, counting down.
TGCTACGCTGTTGGCTCGGTCTCACCACTGCCTCTTCCTCCGAACTGTGAAAGTCAGTGGCACGACCTTCATTCCATGTGGGGTCTAGGACCTCATCGTCCCCTGCATCGTCTTCCACCCAGTCTTGATCCCTGACCTCCTGTTCAGTCTGCACACTGCAGAAAGACGCAGCAGTTGGCACCTGTGTTTCGTCATCATCAGAGACATGCTGAGGTGGTATTCCCATGTCCTCATTATCAGGAAACATAAGTGGTTGTGCGTCAGTGCATTCTATGTCTTTCACCGCTGGGGAAGGGCTAGGTGGATGCCCTTGGGAAACCCTGCCAGCGGAGTCTTCAAACAGCATAAGAGACTGCTGCATAACTTGAGGCTGAGACAGTTTCCCTGGTATGCATGGGGGTGATGTGACAGACTGATGGGGTTGGTTTTCAGGCGCCATCTGTGCGCTTTCTGCAGAAGACTGGGTGGGAGATAATGTGAACGTGCTGGATCCACTGTCGGCCACCCAATTGACTAATGCCTGTACCTGCTCATGCCTTACCATCCTTAGAACGGCATTGGGCCCCACCATATATCGCTGTAAATTCTGGCGGCTACTGGGACCTGAGGTAGTTGGTACACTAGGACGTGTGGATGTGGCAGAACGGCCACGTCCTCTCCCAGCACCAGAGGGTCCACTAACACCACCACGACCATGTCCACGTCCGCGTCCCTTACTAGATGTTTTCCTCAGTGTTATGGTTCACCACAACAACAAAAATATTATTTGGCCCAATGTATTGTATTCAAATTCAGCGGGATATACATTTGAGGCCTAGTATTTAGGCGCTGGGCGACCGGTATGGATTTAGTGACAGAATTAGACTTGGAAATGCACAGTAGCGTGTGTGTGAAGTTATTCTGAATGACCCTATGTGCACCTTGAATATTATATACCCTTTTAGGGATAGATTTCAAATAGCTCTGATATAGCAGAAACCTCTAAATTATGAAATTGCTAAATTGGGAATTGTATTTCAACCCAGAACAAAAAATGTGCTTTGGCGGACACTAAATAACTTGCCCATCCACAACAGGACAGCGGTAACGACAGATTTAGCGGGATATAAATTTGAGGCCTACTATTTAGGCGCTGGGTGACCGGTATGGATTTAGTGACAGAATTAGACTTGGAAATGCACAGTAGCGTGTGTGTGAAGTTATTCTGAATGACCCTATGTGCACCTTGAATATTATATACCCTTTTAGGGATAGATTTCAAATAGCTCTGATATAGCAGAAACCACAAAATTATGAAATTGCTAAATTGGGAATTGTATTTCAACCCAGAACAAAAAATGTGCTTTGGCGGACACTAAATAACTTGCCCATCCACAACAGGACAGCGGTAACGACATATTTAGCGGGATATAAATTTGAGGCCTAGTATTTAGGCGCTGGGTGACCGGTATGGATTTAGTGACAGAATTAGACTTGGAAATGCACAGTAGCGTGTGTGTGAAGTTATTCTGAATGACCCTATGTGCACCTTGAATATTATATACCCTTTTAGGGATAGATTTCAAATAGCTCTGATATAGCAGAAACCACTAAATTATGAAATTGCTAAATTGGGAATTGTATTTCAACCCTGAACAAAAAATGTGCTTTGACGGACACTAAATAACTTGCCCAGCCACAACAGTACAGCGGTAACGACAGATTTAGCAGGATATAAATTTGAGGCCTAGTATTTAGGCGCTGGGTGACCGGTATGGATTTAGTGACAGAATTAGACTGGGATATGGCCAAAAAATAACCACACTATTGCTGGTTAAATGCACTTGGTGTGACAGCTTGACCAACCACACTACTGAGGGTTAAATGCACTTGGTGACGGGCGCAGCTTGCCCCTGATGTAGTATATGGCCAAAAAATGAACAGACTATTGCTGGTTAAATGCACTTGGTGTGACAGCTTCACCCTGATGTAGGCTTTAGCCAAAAAACAACCACACCATTGAGGGTTAAATGCACTTGGTGACAGGCGCAGCTTGCCCCTGATGTAGTATATGGCCAAAAAATGAACAGACTATTGCTGGTTAAATGCACTTGGTGTGACAGCTTGACCAACCACACTACTGAGGGTTAAATGCACTTGGTGACGGGCGCAGCTTGCCCCTGATGTAGTATATGGCCAAAAAATGAACAGATTATTGCTGGTTAAATGCACTTGGTGACGGGCGCAGCTTGCCCCTGATTTAGTATATGGCCAAAAAATTAACAGACTATTGCTGGTTAAATGCACTTGGTGTGACAGCTTCACCCTGATGTAGGCTTTAGCCAAAAAACAACCACACCATTGAGGGTTAAATGCACTTAGTGACAGGCGCAGCTTGCCCCTGATGTAGTATATGGCCAAAAAATAAACAGACTATTGCTGGTTAAATGCACTTGGTGTGACAGCTTCACCCTGATGTAGGCTTTAGCCAAAAAACAACCACACCATTGAGGGTTAAATGCACTTGGTGACAGGCGCAGCTTGCCCCTGATGTAGTATATGGCCAAAAAATAAACAGACTATTGCTGGTTAAATGCACTTGGTGTGACAGCTTCACCCTGATGTAGGCTTTAGCCAAAAAACAACCACACCATTGAGGGTTAAATGCACTTGGTCGCAGCTTGGATGCACTTGGTCGCAGCACCGCACAAGACACAAAATGGCCGCCGATCACCCCAGAAAAAAGTGACTGACAAACGGTCTGGGCAGCCTAAAAACAGTGAGCATTTGAATTTCAGCAGCTCAATGACCCACAGCTGCAGATCGATCGATTAATCAAGTCCTTTGGAGGAGTTAATCCGCCTAATCTCGCCCTACTGTCACAGCCGCAACCTCTCCCTACGCTAATCAGAGCAGAGTGACGGGCGGCGCTATGTGACTCCAGCTTAAATAGAGGCTGGGTCACATGGTGCTCTGGCCAATCACAGCCATGCCAATAGTAGGCATGGCTGTGACGGCCTCTTGGGGCAAGTAGTATGACGCTTGTTGATTGGCTGCTTTGCAGCCTTTCAAAAAGCGCCAAGAAAGCGTCACAAAAGTGCCAAGAAAGCAACGAACACCGAACCCGGACTTTTACGAAAATGTCCGGGTTCGGGTCCGTGTCACGGACACCCCAAAATTCGGTACGAACCCGAACTATACAGTTCGAGTTCGCTCATCCCTAGTGATAACCCAATTAAGAGCACAGGTGGGAGTCCACTAGATCTGCTGCATTCATTTGTATCTTACTATGTCATGAGTAAGGGCTCACATTCTAAGTAGTCCGAAACATGTAGACTAAGATTGTTTTTCCTGGATGTATTTTTATACCGCGTCAATAAAGCATCGATTTTACCTCTGTGAGACTGAGCTGGATTCTGCTTTTCGTTTGGACTTCAAGTTACCCGCATCCAGGTGCGTTTTTTCCGTGCTCACAGCAGAGAAGGAGCAGGTGAGAGCAGCTTTTTCTCAATTGTTATGTACACAAGTGATTATATATTTATTTTTTAATATTTCTTACACAGATTTTACACACTATTATATTAAATGATTATCTAATTGTCACTTAATTTACCACTATGCATTTTATATGCTTGATAAAGACTGCATTGAGTGGTTAAAACGTTGCAGAGGGGTCAATAAAGGGTCCACCTTTTTAACTATATCTATTGGAGTGCTGCCTCATTTTTTTGATATTTATCATCATTAACTGCTGAGCTTGCGGTTTGGAGGATTTTGCACCCGTGGTCTACTGGACTAGTGCTGCTTTTTGAATTTTTGTTATATATGTATACACATACACACACACAGCAGAGTGTGCTGCATCTTCATTTTCTAAAAATATATATATATATATGTGTGTGTGTGTGTGTGTGCCCCAAGCATCTATGTAGATATATATGTATTTAACCACCTCCCGACCGCCTAACGCACGGATGCGTCCGGAAGGTGGTTGATTCATTCCTCCTGGACGCATCCGTGCGTCATCTCGCGATAGCCGAGATTTCCCTGTGAACGCGTGCACACAGGCGCGCGCGCTCACAGGAACGGAAGGTAAGCGAGTGGATCTCCAGCCTGCCAGCGGCGATCGCTCGCTGGCAGGCTGGAGATGTGATTTTTTTAACTCCTAACAGGTATATTAGACGCTGTTTTGATAACAGCGTCTAATATACCTGCTACCTGGTCCTCTGGTGGTCCCTTTTGTTTGGATCGACCACCAGAGGACACAGGCAGCTCAGTAATAAGTAGCACCAAAAACCACTACACAACACCCCCCCCCCCCCGTCACTTAATAACCCCTGATCACCCCATATAGACTCCCTGATCACCCCCCTGTCATTGATCACCCCCTGTCAGGCTCCATTCAGAGGTCCGTATGATTTTTACGGATCCACGGATACATGGATCGGATCCGCAAAACGCATACGGACGTCTGAATGGAGCCTTACAGGGGGGTGATCAATGACAAGTGGGTGATCACGCATATAGACTTCCTGATCACTTCCCTGTCATTGATCACCCCCATGTCATTGATCACCCCCCTGTAAGGCTCCATTCAGACGTCCGTATGATTTTTACGAATCCACTGATACATGGATCGGATCCGCAAAACACATACGGACGTCTGAATGGAGCCTTACAGGGGGGTGATCAATGACAAGGGGGTGATCACGCATATAGACTTCCTGATCACTTCCCTGTCATTGATCACCCCCCTGTCATTGATCACCCCCCTGTAAGGCTCCATTCAGACGTCCGTGTGATTTTTAGGATCCACTGATACATGGATCGGATCCGCAAAACACACAAGGATGTTTGAATGGAGCCTTACAGGGGGGTGATCAATGACAGGGTGGTGATCACCCAGATAGACACCCTGATCACCCCCCTGTCATTGATCACCCCCCTATAAGGCTCCATTCAGACGTCCGTATGATTTTTACGGATCCACGGATACATGGATCGGATCCGCAAAACACATACGGACGTCTGAATGGAGCCTTACAGGGGAGTGATCAATGACAGGGGGGTGATCACCTCATATACACTCCCTGATCACCCCCTGTCATTGATCACCCCCCTGTAAGGCTCCATTCAGACGTCCGTATGTGTTTTGCGGATCCGATCCATGTATCCGTGGATCCGTAAAAATCATACGGACGTCTGAATGGAGCCTTACAGGGGGGTGATCAATGACAGGGGGGTGATCAGTGACAGGGGGGTGATCAGGGAGTCTATATGGGTGATCACCCCACTGTCATTGATCACCCCCCCTGTAAGGCTCCATTCAGAAATTTTTTGGGCCCAAGTTAGCGGAAATTATATATTTTTTTTTTTTTTTTTTTTCTTACAAAGTCTCATATTCCACTAACTTGTGTCAAAAAATAAAATCTTACATGAACTCACCATACCCCTCACGGAATCCAAATGCGTAACATTTTTTAGACATTTATATTCCAGACTTCTTCTCACGCTTTAGGGCCCCTAAAATGCCAGGGCAGTATAAATACCCCACATGTGACCCTATTTCGGAAAGAAGACACCCCAAGGTATTCCGTGAGGGGCATATTGAGTCCATGAAAGATTGAAATTTTTGTCCCAAGTTAGCGGAAAGGGAGACTTTGTGAGAAAAAACAAAAAAAAAGAAAAAAAATCAATTTCCGCTAACTTGTGCCCCAAAAAAAAAAATTCTATGAACTCGCCATGCCCCTCATTGAATACCTTGGGGTGTCTTCTTTCCAAAATGGGGTCACATGTGGGGTATTTATACTGCCCTGGCTTTTTAGGGGCCCTAAAGCGTGAGAAGAAGTCTGGGATCCAAATGTCTAAAAATGCCCTCCTAAAAGGAATTTGGGCCCCTTTGCGCAGCTAGGCTGCAAAAAAGTGTCACACATGTGGTATCGCCGTACTCAGGAGAAGTTGGGGAATGTGTTTTGGGGTGTCATTTGACATATACCCATGCTGGGTGGGATAAATGTCTTGGTCAAATGCCAACTTTGTATAAAAAAATGGGAAAAGTTGTCTTTTGCCAAGATATTTCTCTCACCCAGCATGGGTATATGTAAAATGACACCCCAAAACACATTCCCCAACTTCTCCTGAGTACGGCGATACCACATGTGTGACACTTTTTTGCCGCCAAGGTGGGCAAAGGGGCACACATTCCAAAGAGCACCTTTAGGATTTTACAGGTCATTTTTTACACATTTTGATTTCAAACTACTTACCACACATTAGGGCCCCTAGAATGCCAGGGCAGTATATCTACCCCACAAGTGACCCCATTATGGAAAAAGACACCCCAAGGTATTCCGTGAGGGGCATGGCGAGTTCCTACAATTATTTTTTTAATGTCACAAGTTAGCGGAAATTGATGATTTTATTTATTTTTATTTTTTTCTAACAAAGTCTCATATTCCACTAACTTGTGGCAAAAAATTAAAAATTCTAGGAACTCGCCATGCGCCATGGAATGTGTGCCCCTTTGCCCACCTAGGCTGCAGAAAAGTGTCACACATCTGGTATCGCCGTACTCAGGAGAAGTTGGGGAATGTGTTTTGGGGTGTCATTTTACATATACCCATGCTGGGTGAGAGAAATATCTTGGCAAAAGACAACTTTTCCCATTTTTTTTATACAAAGTTGGCATTTGACCAAGATATTTATCTCACCCAGCATGGGTATATGTAAAATGACACCCCAAAACACATTCCCCAACTTCTCCTGAGTACGGCGATACCAGATGTGTGACACTTTTTTGCAGCCTAGGTGGGCAAAGGGGCACACATTCCAAAGTGCACCTTTCGGATTTCACCGGTCATTTTTTACAGATTTTGATTGCAAACTTCTTCTCACGCATTTGGGCCCCTAGAATGCCAGGGCAGTATAACTACCCCACAAGTGACCCCATTTTGGAAAGAAGACACCCCAAGGTATTTTGTGATGGGCATAGTGAGTTCATGGAAGTTTTTATTTTTTGTCACAAGTTAGTGGAATATGAGACTTTGTAAGAAGAAAAAATAAATAAATCATTTTCCGCTAACTTGTGACAAAAAATAAAAAGTTCTATGAACTCACTATGCCCATCAGTGAATACCTTAGGGTGTCTACTTTCCGAAATGGGGTCATTTGTGGGGTGTTTGTACTGTCTGGGCATTGTAGAACCTCAGGAAACATGACAGGTGCTCAGAAAGTCAGAGCTGCTTCAAAAAGCGGAAATTCAAATTTTTGTACCTCAGTTTGTAAACGCTATAACTTTTACCGAAACCATTTTTTTTTTACCCAAACATTTTTTTTTATTAAAGACATGTAGAACAATAAATTTAGCGAAAAATTTATATATGGATGTCATTTTTTTTGCAAAATTTTACAACTGAAAGTGAAAAATTTCATTTTTTTGCAAAAAAATCGTTAAATCTCGATTAATAACAAAAAAGTAAAAATGTCAGCAGCAATGAAATACCACCAAATGAAAGCTCTATTAGTGAGAAGAAAAGGAGGTAAAATTCATTTGGGTGGTAAGTTGCATGACCGAGCAATAAACGGTGAAAGTAGTGTAGTGTAAAAAGTGGTCTGGTCATTAACCCTTTCATGACCAAGGGTCATTGATGCCCCAATGTCCAGGTCAAAATTTACAAATCTGACATGCGTCACTTTATGTGGTAATAGCTTTGGAACACTTTTACTTATCCACGCCATTCTGAGATTGTTTTCTCGTGACACATTGTACTTCATGATAATCATATATTTGAGTCAATATATTTCACCTTTATTTATGAAAAAATCCCAAATTTACCAAAAATGTGGAAAAATTCACAATTTTCCAAATTTCAATTTCTCTGCTTCTAAAACAGAAAGTCATACCTAATAAAATATTTATTACTTAACATTCCCCATATGTCTACTTTATGTTGGCATCATTTTGGAAATGTCATTTTATTTTTTTAGGACGTTAGAAGGCTTAGAAGTAATATTTATTACCCTGATTCCGCGGTTTACATAAACACCCCACATGTGGTCGTAAACAGCTGTACGGGCACACGGCAGGGCGCAGAAGGAAAGGAATGCCATACGGTTTTTGGAAGGCAGATTGTGCTGGATTGGTTTTCTGAACGCCATATGTTTTTATTTTTCTGCCGATCGTCTTGTGCAGGGGCTCGTTTTTTGCAGAAAGTGTTGAGGTTTATATTGGTACCATTTTTGGGTACATAGGATTTTTTGATCATTCATTATTACACTTTATGGGGCAAGGTGACGCAAAAATTAGCTGTTTTGGAACAGTTTTCATTTATTTATTTTTACAGCGTTCATCTGAGGAGTTAGGTCATGTGATAGTTTTATAGAGAAGATCGTTACGGACGTGGCAATACCTAATATGTATACTTTTTCTTATTTATTTTAGTTTTACACAATAATAGCATTTCTAAAACAAAAAAAATGATGTTTTAGTGTCTCTATAGTCTGAGAACCAGGCGATTGTCTTAAATAGGGTATCATTTTTTGCGGGACGAGGTGACGGTTTGATTGGTACTATTTTGGGGGTCATACGCCTTTTTGATCGCTTGCTGTTGCACTTTTTGTGATGTAAGGTGACAAAAATAGCTTTTTTTTACACAGTTTTTATTTTATTTTTTTATGGTGTTTATCGGACGGGGTCTATCATGTGATATCTTTATAGAGACGGTCGTTACGGATGCGGTGATACCTAATATGTGTCGGTTTTTTATTTTTCATTTTTTTTTGGGAAAAAAAGGCATTTTTTTTTATTTTACATTTTTATTTATTTATTTTTTACTTAGATTTTTTTTTTCACATTTAATTTTTTTATCAAGTCCCTCTTGGATCATGAAGATCCAGTGGGGCTGATGGCTGTACTATACTTTGCAATGCTCTTGCATTGCAAAGTGTAATACATTCAGATGCCCTATAGGTGGCAACAGCGGACGCTTTTGCAAAGCATCCGGTTGCCAGGGCAACCATCGGGGCTGCCATCGCAGCGCAGCAGCCCCGATGGTGGAGAGAGGGAGCCCCCTCCCTCCATTAACCCCATAGATGCCGCTGCCGCGGCATCTCTGGGGTTACAGCAGAGTGTCAGCATAGAGCTGACACTCTGATGATGGCGGCGGTTCAGGAATGGAGCCGCCACCATCAAACACAGCAGGGGGGCAGACCGAGGGGGGGGGCAGCGCTGGAAGGGGGGGGTGGGCTGGAAATTGTCACGGCCAGCAGGAGGGGGCACTGGAGGACACAAGATGGGGCACAGATGGAGGGGCACTGTGGACATGGAGATGCTGGACAGATCGGGTGGCGCCTGCACGGATCGGGGTGGGAGGGGCTGCACGGATCGGGGGATGGGGGGCACGAGGACACTGATTTCAGGCATTTTTTCACTGCCGCTATCCGATTGGTTAGTCTGCACAGACTAACCAATCGGATCGATTGTCGGCAAGGGGCCACTCTGATTGGTCCCTTGCCGGCATTACTGCACTGTATGCTGTCCGTGACAGCATACAGGGCAGGGGCAGAAGCTTTAATCCAAGCGCTTTGCAGCGCTTGGATTAAAGAGCTGCCAGAACGTATATATACGTGGTAGCTGCACGGGGTATGTGCAGCTATCACGTATATATACAGATTGCGGTCGTGAAGGGGTTAAGGGGGTTTCAGCTAGCGGGGTTGAAGTAGTTAAATGCTGCCAGAATATCCCCGATTTCGGGTGCCACCCCCCCTCCCCCCTTCTCTGGAATGCGCCTGCAGGAAGGGAGGCCAACAACTAGACAATTATGTCCAGTTTCAGCCACTTCAAGGGACAGAAAATCAATTTAGATCCTCTGTCCTTTGATAACATCTCTGGCAAGGCCGGAGATATTCTGCATTACCAACAAAGACGGGTGAACAAATAGCTCCCCCACCCCTGTAGGTGGCATGCCTCCGATGCAGCACCAAGAGGTATGCGGGAGCTTCCAGAGTGCAATGAGCAGGACCGTGGTATGGTTACACGGTGTGGGGATGTGCTCGTGGTAGGCTACGGTAGAGGCAGCAGTATTGAGGCAATCACTGACAGTCTTTGTGATACACCGTGACTTTATTTACACCAAAGGCATAACAGGCAATGTGCAGACTACACAGGTGCATATCCACATAGTTCATAAAACAAAAGTCCTTCCATAGAAAAAAAACAGCAGGTTTGAGTAACCTTGTTTTGGACAGACCACAGCAGTTCTGCAGGCTTGTAAGCTACCTGCCTTTGTCTCCCTCAGGCCAGAGCCCCTTCGGCTCGTAGCACCACAGGTCCCAGGGCTATCCTTCAATGTGTGCTGCGCCCAGACTCTCCTTCACCAGCACTGACTCTGTCTGTGGAAATCTCCAGCACAGCAAGACACACCCCACCCCCATCATCAGCAGGCTGGGTTCTTTAAAGGCCCAGCTCCACCAAAAACCTGGGCTGGCCGTGGGGAACAGGCACCCCCCCCAGCTCTTTACCTGTTCCCAGCAAGAACCGGCCCGGACACGCTGCACCAGCAGCATTCGCCGCTGTAACCGCAATGATCCGGTTCTTACTCCACCGAGGCCAGGACCTCTGGTGGCACGTATCGTCCGTCCATTATAATTCCGGGGACTCTCCTACATATCCCCCCCCCCTTTGTTCACCCCTGAGGGCTTGAACATACTGTTCAAGCCTGAGGGGGTGAACACATGCACAGCAGTGTACCCGGGACAGGGCATCTGCGTTCCCCTGTAAGCGGCCGGCCCTGTGCTCAACAGTGAACTTAAAGTTCTGGAGGGACAAGAACCACCTGGTAACCCGAGCACTCCCCTCCTTAGCCCGACTCATCCACTGGAGAGGGAAGTGGTCGGTCACCAGACGGAACCTTCTCCCCAGAAGGTAATATCTGAGAGACTTGAGTGCCCACTTGATGGTCGAGGCACTCTCTCTCCACAATGCTATACCGGGTTTCTGCTGGGGTAAGCTTGCGGCTTAGAAAAACCACGGGGTGCTCTAACCTGTTGAGCTCCTGGGAAAGCACAGCCCCTAGTCCGACTCCCGAGGCATCTGTTTGAACTACAAACTCCCGCTTGAAGTGGGGCATCACCAGATCCGGGGCCTCACATAGGGCCGACTTCAAACGGGAGAACGCCTCCACCTCCTGCTCCCCCCAGCGAACAATCACCGACTTTCTACCCTTCAAGAGGCCGGTTAACGGGGCTGCCAAGGTGGCAAAATGGGGAATGAACCTCATGTAGTACCCAATCAGGCCCAAAAATGACCGTACTTGCTTGGACGTACGAGGCCTGGGCCAATTCCGGATTGCTTTAACTTTATTCACTTGGGGCCTAATGACTCCGCGTCCAATCACATACCCCAAATAGCGAGCTTCCTCTAGTCCCACCGAGCATTTTTTTTGGGTTGGCAGTCAACCCCGCCTTCCTTAGAGAATCTATCACTGCCTGGAGTTTTGACAAATGACCCTCCCAGTCCGGGCTAAACACGACTATATCATCCAGATACGCGGAGGTATACAGGTGATGGGGCCTGAGGACGACATCCAAAAGGCACCCTATACTGAAAAAGCCCCTCCGGGGTGACAAAGGCCGTCTTCTCCTTTGCCGCCTCCGTCAGAGGTACCTGCCAGTAGCCCTTCATGAGATCTAGGATCGAAAAATACCAGGCTTTTCCCAGCCGCTCTATCAACTCGTCCACCCGAGGCATGGGATAGGCGTCAAATTTTGATACCTCATTTAATTTCCTAAAATCATTCCAGAACCGTAATGAACCATCCGGTTTGGGAATAAGGACAATCTGGCTAGCCCACTCGCTCTTTGACTCTTCTATGACCCCTAGACGTAGCATCGATCTTACCTCTTGCGAAATGGCCTGTCGCCGAGCCTCCGGTACTCGGTATGGTCTTAGGTGGACTTTCACCCGGGGCTCGGTGACAATGTCATGCTCGATCAAGGTGGTACGTCCAGGAAGGTCAGAGAATACGTCCCTATTCCGACTAACAAATTCTCTCACCTCTTGTGCCTGTTTGGTCGACAGTCCGTCCCCTATCGTCATCCCAGCGGCGTTCTCCGGAACACCTGGTGACCCCGGGTCACTCCCTGCCGTCCAGACAGAGGGCGGGCTGTCTCCAAACAAATTCTCTCTGTCTCTCCAAGGTTTCAGTAGATTCACATGATATACCTGTTCGGGCTTCCCGCCGCCCTGGCTGGTATATCCTGTACTCAACTGGGCCCACTTTCTCCTTAACTTCATAGGGTCCTTGCCACCACGCAAAGGAATTTACTCTCGACCGTAGGCACGAGTACAAGAACTCGGTCACCCGGGTGAAATGCCCTTACCCGGGCGGATCGGTTATATACCCGACTCTGGGCCAGTTGTGCCGCTTCCATGTGCTCACGGACGATCGGCAACACGACCCCTATTCGGTCCTGCATTTTTCCTATGTGCTCTATCACACTTTTATGAGGCGTAGGCTGTTGCTCCCATGCCTCCTTAGCGATATCCATATAACAACTCAAAGGGCGAGAACCCCGTGGACGCCTGGGGCACTTCCCATACCGCAAACAAAACATAGTGCAACAGTAAGTCCCAATCTCTCCCGTCTTTAGCCACGACTCTTTTTAGCATGGACTTCAGGGTCTTATTAAACCGTTCTACTAACCCATCGGTTTGGGGATGGTAGACGGACGTGTGCAGGTGTTTAATATTTAATAGCTTACACAATTCCTTTGTTATTTTGGACATAAAGGGTGTCCCCTGGTCCGTCAGAATCTCCTTTGGTATCCCCACCCGGGCGAACATACTCATGAGCTCTTTAGCTATTACCTTGGCCGACGTATGGCGCAATGGGACCGCCTCCGGATAGCGAGTGGCATAGTCTAACACTACCCGTATGTGTTGGTGACCTCGGGCTGACTTAATAATGGGGCCTACCAGATCCATGGCGATCCTTTCGAAGGGCACCTCTATAATGGGCATAGGTACCAGTGGACTGCGATACTGAGGTTGGGGGCTAGTCACCTGACACACTGGACAGGACTGACAGAACCTCCGGACTTCCTCATATATCCCAGGCCAATAGAACCGTTGTAGAATTTGCTCCAGCGTTTTCTTAACCCCCAGATGACCACCCAACACATGCGCATGCGCTAAATCCAAGACCATTCGCCGGTAAGGCTGGGGCACCACCAGTTGTTCCACCACCTCCTGCCTCACCTTGTCTACCCTATATAACAGGTCCTGGTTATAGGCCAGGTGAGGAAATACGGTATCGGCGCCGGGACGCTGGGCAACGCCATTAATCACCGACACCCCTTCTCTAGCCCGCAATAACGTCGAATCCTGGAGCTGTGCGGTCCCGAAGGTTTAGACGAACTTTCTACTGTCTCACCCGCCAATACTTCTAGGGGAAACCGGTCAGGGTTACACTCTACCTCCCCTACGGTGAACCCTACAGCTGGGGCCCCTGCCTCGGGGTCCTCAGGCTCGGGACCCAGACATTTTTCTTCCTCACAGGTAGGCAACCTGTTCCTCCACAAAGTCCAGAACAGGGGAAAGTCCCTCCCCAATATTGCAGCCTAAGGGAGCAGTCTCCCCACTCCGACGACATGTGGCACCTCCTTCTCACACACCGCCAGGGTAACCTTAGTGGTGGGATACTCCCGGCGATCCCCATGTATACAGACAATGGTAAGGGTTCGCCTTTCTGGGAGTTTTTCCGATACCAGCGATTCATGGACCAGAGTTACCAGGCTCCCAGAGTCCAGCAGGGCCTGCACGGAGTGTCCATTAACAACGACATCACACACCGGAGGGGTGTCCGCAGCCAGCAGGGGGTCAGCTATATACACCGGTTGGGCATAAAAAGAGGACCGGCGAGCGAACCCGCAGTCCATGGGTTCGGATGCCCTAGGGCAGTTGGCTGCCACATGTCCCCAGTCCTGACAATGCCAACATCTGATCCTCGCAGCCTCCCTCCTCCCCAGGGTATTCCTCCCACGGACTGGAGATCCACTCCCCTCCTTATGAGGTGGGATCCCTTTTTCAGGATCCCGGGTCGGCAACGGGGGCTGACGTGACTTCGGTAGTACCGCTGAGTCCCGCACCAAATCCTGAGTGGCCATATACCTCTCCACCAGGCTAACCAGTTGTTCCAGGTTGCCTGGATCGCCTTGTCCCACCCAGCGCTGTATGGCTCTCGGAAGGGTACGCACGAACCTGTCGACCACGACCCTTTCAACCATCTGAGAAGAGCTCAATATTTCAGGCTGAAGCCATTTTTTTACTAGGTGAAGTAAGTCATAGGCTTGTGACCGGGCGGGTCGGGACTCGGCAAACACCCACTGATACACCCTGTGCGCTCGCACATAGGTGTTTACCCCCAACCTGGCCAACACCTCACCTTTTAGCCTCTCATAGTCCTTGGCCTCATCGCGGCTGAGGTCAAAATAGGCCTTTTGTGTGTCCCCCACCAGAAAAGGCGCCACCACCTCGGCCCACTGC